>NC_089141.1:106144204-106445513 GCF_009819655.1 Sylvia atricapilla | reverse complement strand
TAGTCAATATAAAAAATCAAAGAACAAGAGGATAATGTCTGAAAATCAAAACTCTTTTTATAGATTTTCTAGTTTGCTTTCCTTTTTGTTCTAGATGTACAACATGGAAGGTTTGTACACTATTGCTTGTGTAGTAAAGGTGGAATTAGGTGATGCATCACTGCTGGCCAAAATCCAATAAGGAATGAAGTTTTATGCATGGAAATTATTCACAAATTTAAACATTGATCTATAATCATCTGGAGAAGCAAAAAGATTGAGGGGGAATGCCAGTGGAGCTACAAGTCATAGAGATTGACTCCCTGTGACATTAGAAATATTTTTCTTCCTATATATTCATTCCCTCTACTACTATAAAAAGGCTATGAAATACTAATTTTTGGAGAAAAATAAAATTATTACATTTTATTACAATAATTTAAGAATCAAGTCTATCACCTTCAGATGTAATTCCATACATTTGATACCAAACATGCTTTCTCAATACCCTACATTCTATCATATGCATGTAAAATATATATTAATTACTTTTTATATCGGTAATAACAATATTATGGCCACATATAGTTCAAAGAAATGGTTTGAAGGATTTTAAAAAAACCCATAAATATAGAAATATAAGTGATTACTGAGTTGTCTAGGTAGGAAGATTCTGCAACCAAGCACACTCAGGAATTTTTCCTTAATCCTTACTCAGTAGTTACTCAGTAGTTACTTTAATTTCTCTAGTGTTATCAGTCATACCATTCTTCCTGCATTCCATGTTATCATTCTTTCTTGATGGAATTCTTCCAAAGCCTTAATTTCCTTAGAAAATTAGAAATTACACTTTCCCAACCTATCCATTTCAATATCTTCATTCAGGATAATAAGACTCTTATAATAGTTAATATATCCCTGACAATTTTTCTTGAGATGTAATGGAATTATGCTCTATTTTTATATGTGCTGCAAAGTGAGTGGTATTAAGAAGTGTGTCTTTATTTTCCTATTTACTATAATTTTAATTTTCTTTTCATCTAGTGTATCATATTAACTACACTTTCTCATTTGAAGCAGCAATGGATGTAACTTCTCTTATTTCCTGCCCAAACCATTGACATCATGGGGTTTTTGTTGAACTTATTTTCGTTTGTATTGCTAAAGATAAGTGAATTATACAGAAAAAGATACGTGAAATTTTGTCAATTTACCAATTCATTTTATTTCCTGAAAAAAACCCCAAACTCCACAACATTTAAATAATTTGATTCCATATACAAAAACAGTACTCCCAGTGTCTTAGGACAGAATCCCATTTCCCAATGCTAATTATATAATTTTATCCTTTCCTGTATGCTATTGGATGAACTTCTTCAACATCACAGATGTCTGACATTATTTCCACTCTACTATTTTTCAAACCTATCATCCTCTAGCTCACTTGTACCTTGATGCTGGCATCATCCTATGTTCTATATGGCCTTTGCCGAGTGACTACATTTTTTGAACTGTTTTACCCCTCTCCATTAACTAAAGCACATCTGAAAAATCACTTATTTAATATCAGTTAAGGAAATCAGTTGAATTTATTGCCTATTTAATTTAAAATGTAAATGGAAGATGGGATAAAATGTTGCAGGGAAAACTTTAAAAGCAATCATGGAAATTGTTACAGGGAAAAGAGGGATATACAGGAAATATACAAGAAACAACTAAATATACAGAAACCTATGTGAGGAACAGAAGTGCAATTAATGCATTGCATATGTTAATACTTGCATCAGTGTGTGTTGCTGATTAAGACCAAAGATGCAGAGAGCATCTGTGGGTGACAGCACAGGATTTCTACCCTGGGACAGGCGTAGGTTTTGTCCTGTCTCTTTCCAACACATCAGTAATGATGTGGAAGGAGATACAAGTGGTGTTAATTTGCATTTCACCTTGCAGTCACTGTAGATAGCTGGATGGAAAAACTGATTTTGAAATAGGCCATGGGTTTAGAATGTTAATCACTTTTATTTTCCCTGTCCATATATATGTGCAAAAAGCTTCCTGCCTTCTCTCTCTGCCTTCCAATCTCATGGATTACCCTTTTTCACTCCTGTTGTTTTGCTCAAGTTCTGGTTCACTTTATTTTCAGTTAGAAGCTGAAACTAAATAAATAGAATAAAGGGAGAGAACTGCAGGGATTTTTTTGAAAATGAGTTTAATTTCCTATTTTCTTGAGTGTTTTTCTTTTAAAAGACCGCCATTTAAAAGGAGCAGAGATGCTGCTCTTCACACCCTTCACTGATTTCAGGTTAGATAACAAAATGGAGGCGTTCTGTATGTAACTCTTTTAGCAGTTTCCCTTCTGCTTTAGTTTTCTATTCTAATATATAATTTCAAAGTGTTTCAGTGCTGTTCAAGAGCTGCTGTGCTCTATTACACAAGTGCCTGTGTTTCGGTGACTAGGTGATCCATACATATGTGTGTATATGAGCATATGTATGTAGAAACCCACAGTTCTCAAGTATAGAATGCATAAAAAAGGAATGAATTACTTTGCATAAAGATACAGGAAAGTTGTAACTGTTTGTGTTTGTGGGGGTTTTCCCTGCAAAGTTTTAGCAAAGCTTGAACAAAATGCACTTGCAAAGAAACTAAAATCCTATTCATAATTTTTACTTCCAGCAGCACTAAATGTACGTTTAATATCTTTCCTCCCCAGGCTGGTTCAGCATTCCCAGGGAGGGCTGAAAGATGAGAGTAATGTGCAGAGCAGTGGAGAAATGCCGTGGGAGTGGATAAATCTGCATGACCCTGGACACATTCCAGCTACCGCCCTGTAATGTGCTCCAGCAGCTGCTGGCAAAGCTCTCCTTTGCTCCCTGAAAGTCACCTACCATAATCCTGATTTCACAGCACCACTTCGTGCAGGCAGTTGCTGGAGTAGCTTATGTGCTGGACATTCAGATGGGACATAACCAGTCCAAGCTGTCTATTCCCATGGCTGTTTGCGTGGCAGAAAAGAAATATATGTGATCCACAGCCAGGAAGCAGAAAACTTGGACCCAGGATTGCAGGATTGTAAAGTTCAGAGCAGAAAGGATAAAAATGTATAAAAATAAAAACCAACAAACCCCTCTCTCCCCCAAAAAACCCCAAAACCAACCATAAAATATATCAACTATGCCAATAGGCCAGACACAGGAAAAACAGAGAAAGAGACAAACAGTGAAAATAAAGGATGTTGCAATTCTCTCAGCGGTGGAGATTTGTAGGTCAGCTAACTTTTTAAGAGCCTTAAGTGAAGAAACAGTACAGCAAGCTCCCTTTTTTGACCCCTCTTATAGGACACTGTTCATTAATTTAAATTAAACCTCCAAGGTAAGTACCATCCCCTGGTCTGTTGCCAGTTGGTCTCACATTAATTGGCCGTGTCGGCTGAGCACACACTCTCAGGCTTTCTCTTCCTAATATTACCTGGCAATTAATCCCTCTCTAGATTCTAATGCAATGGGGTGAACTCCTCCCAAAAACCAGAAGACCTCCCTGTTACAGATTGTGTGCAAATCTAGCAACTTGATTAAATCTGAGATCCACTTAAAAATGAAGGACAACATAGTGGCCAAAAAAGCCAGCTGGTGGAGCTTGCTCCACACATCACACTTGAGATTTTCCCCATGCTTCCAGTAATTTTGAATGTTTTTGACTTAGAAGACGAAGAACACAAAAAAGGCATTCCATCCTCTTTGAACCTGGCATTTAAAAACATCCAGGACTTACAGAAATAAATACCAGTTGTCATTTAAATAATATTTTTCTGTGTTTTCTGGGGGGCTGTGGGCTTTGTTTTGATTTGTTTTTAGGGCTTTTTTTTTAAGCTGTCCAACACTGTCTTTATTGCCAGCAAGTGAGGAAAAGAAGATGGACAGGGTTGCCAAGCTACTAACTGGAAGAAACTTGAGACTCCTGAAGAGAGGAAGGAGGTGACCTTGAAGTGCAAAACAATTGCTTGGGGTGAGTGGAGTTTAACAGGCAGAAAATCCTCATGCTGTAGCAGAATATTTATCTGTCTCTCAAGGTTTTTTTTTTTTTCTTGAAAAGTATAGTGTTTGATAATTTACTTGTTTCTTTTTGTGAAAGCTCACAAAAATACGGTGAAACTATTAGATACTGCATTAGAAAAGTAAATAAAAAAGCTGAAAAGATGGATGATTTCCAATATTTGTGTGTCAGTTTAGTAAGCTTTTCCTTTCTGAGAAGGTATTTAATGGGATTGCTGGATATTTGAAGAAATTGTAGGACTTGAGCTTATAATATAAAACATGAAAGAAATTATAAATATTTTAAAAATAATGAAATTTTATGCTTTGAAGTATGAACTGCTGTCATTCTTTTCTTTCTTTTCATTTTGTACAACAATCAGCCAAATTTTTTTTAAAGGAATTCTTATCTTCTTTTTCAGTATTGTTATCAACCTGCTGTGATCCCTGGACAAAGAACACGTTAGAGAAACATGTTGCTGAGAAATACCTTGATCATTCCTTAGCAGAAGCAGTTATGCCACAGTAAGTGGAACAAATATGGAGAGCTGTAAGCTCAAGGTTTTGGAAACAGAAAGTATAAAAGATTTCGTTCTTTGCTTTTGTCACAATACTCAGAAAAGCAGAGGAGATATATCTTTAAGTTCCACAGATATACGGTCTATGTTCAGGCAGTGAAAAATTGCAAAATACATTTTGAAACCGTTGCACTAAATTTATTTGACAACAGGGATTGTGCAACAGCTGGACACAATTTTTCAGGCAAATATTTTTAAGGCAGCAGTTTAAGGAGTATGAAAAGGTAGGCTACATTGGTTTTGTCTCAAACTGATACAAAGTTCCCTTAGAAACTCAAGGGTCTGATCTGCAATGATGGATAAACCTTGGTAATTTATTTAGCAGAATAAAATTAAATGGATTTAAAAATATCTTCTATCAGTAAAATACATTTGTTTTTTATTATATATATTTGTTTTCTTGTATACATCTTAATTTATCACAGACGAAAAAGAAATTACAAAGAAGACAGAAAAACTGCAACTGCAGATTTGTCTTTTTTTCTGTTTGTTGAGGTCTGATTCATAGCAACTGTGTTTGACAGACATGCTGCTCTTGTGGAGTGTGATGCCTTTAGGAAACGTGAGGAGCTCCACAAACCCATTTATCACGTTGGTCCAAAATGCTCACATTAGAAAGAACATTTTTTATGTTCTGCCTTTTCCTAGTTTTCTTAGTCAAAGACCAGCATTGCATCATGTCATCCTGCTGACTGTATTTCTTAAGTGCCTGTTTTCATGCCATCCTAAATAATCCTCCCAAAGAGAAAAAATTGTTTTCAAATGTTACTCTGGAAATTTTCCTTTTGAAGCTTTGAATGACTTTCCACTGGTATCTAGCTAACACTTGCCCTGAATATTTGAGCATAAGGAATCCTCCAGGTGGAGGAGCTGCTTGTAGGAACCACAAGTGAAAACTGTCCCTAGTAAATGTGAAGAAATGAAGGGTTCTTAAAGACTTTTTTTGTCAGAATAAAGATCATCATTTTACTATAGACCCTATGCTGATAATGTTTTTTCAGTGATGGGTGGATGAAAGAACTGGTTATGTTTTATTAGTATATTGATTTTATTGCTGTCAAATTATTTGGAAATATTTTTGCTCTCTCTCATTTTATTTAAAGTGATCATTTTACACACATTGTTTCATGCTTCAGCTCAAGCAGTTAGATTTATTTACTACTTTTCATCATTGCTGCAATTTTCCTGCAGTTTTGGTTCACAGGAATAAGACTTAATCATTCTTTTACACTACCATTTTCAGTGAAACAACAATGGAAAGATGGAAGAATTGGAAGAATGTCATATTCTGGATTACATTTAGTTCTTTAATATTCTACAATATTCAAGAGGTCACACTGGATGATCACACAAGTTCTGGTCACCTTCTCATAAACATCCACTGTTGGGAGATTTTGCTTCAGTGAGCAGCATCTCTATTTTTTTTCTCATTTCACCTGTCAGAAAGTCAGGCAGAAAGTCAGGTTGTCACTGCCGGCAGAGTACCAACCACTCCTAAGGTAGCTAGGTCCAGAAAAGTCACATTTTAAATACTTTGAATTACCTATTCTTTGTTAGTTATGCTTTGTAAAGGAAAGGCAGAGGAACTTTGTAGATAAGTACGGCTAAACACTGAATAAAGGCTGGCAAGAAACCCAGAAGGCAGCATTTTTGCAATCATGCCCTTTGCTGTTATTGGGCTAAGAAAGGCCAAGTTTGATAAGATTTTGTCTCTGTTCCCTGGGGAAAAGAAACACTGTCAGATTAGCCCTGCTCTTATAAGGGAACCTTTTACTCAGCAAGTAGCAAATGATTCACTCCTCTAAAGTGGACCTAAGTTTGTAAATATGACACGTTTTCCTGAGAGGCTCTGTCTAAATTTTTCCACACTAAGAGCAGAAGGCAGAGATTCTCTTTCAGTAACTCTGCATGGTGACAGCTCCCCAAACAGTGGCCTCTTTCCCATGCACCACCCTAGCCTCATAAGCATTCACTTTCAGCTGCTGTTTCAGCATTCTGTTCAGCATTTCTTTCAGTTATTATTCAGTTCAGTTGAGATCAGCATTTGTCCTTGATTCACAACTCAGACTCTTAGGTAGTCTTATGGGATATCCTTAGGTAAGTGATTTATTGAGTTACTTTATGATAAAATAGGTGTATGTGAATAGTTGAAAGATAGCTAAATAGATAGATAGAGATATTAATAGATACACACCAGCTTGCCTTGTACAATTCTATAAATACTTAGGGGAAATAAGAGATAATTAAATATACCATCATGTCATGTCTGATATTCCAGGAAAATATTTCAGCCAGGAGCAATCTCCCTAGATCTCTTATTCAAATAAAAATCAACAAATTACAGTAAGCACACTGTCAGGAAAGCTCTTTCCTCTGGTATTTTAAGTTGATTCCACATGATGGTAGTCAGGACAATTCCATTAGTGGAACTAAAAAATGTTTGTGTGTGTAATATATTTTGGGACGTCTGTTCTAGTTACAATGGGAAAGGCTTGAAACCCCATCCAACAGCTGCTAAAAATGTGTTCCAAAGTCCAGCCTTGAACCTTGGTGTGACTTTATGTCCCATGCTACTTTCAGTGTCTTTCTTCTCCTCACTGGGGTTGCAATCTTAGTCCAGATCCCCAGCTCCTGTTTGGATAACTGTGTGAAATTACTGTTCAGGAAGGTGGTGGAGAAGCAACATCTTTAAAATGCCATTCTGCTAGAGAGCTGCTTGGCTTGAAGCTGGAACTGAGAAGAGAGCAATTCTAAAAGGGAGGCCTCATCTTTTTCATGGGATGTGTGAATGCAGTGTTTGACAGCACAGAAAAAGGGAGCAAGGCTGGGTTGGCAGAACAAGTTGTGTTGTCCTTTAGAGGGAAGCTGCAGCCCTCATTATTCACTTAGGAATAAACTATTTCAAACACACCAGGGAAAACTGCAAGTTTTCTTCCATTCTTTGTATAAAACAGGCCGAGCATAAACACACTAAAGTGAATAGAGTCTGCACTCTTCAGTTAAAACTTGGAATGCTTTTTTGGTGTTTTATTTCAACGAGTTTTACCCATTATTAGTAAATTTCTTTCAATTCTTCATTAGCTTTTTCTGTTAACTTACAGAACAATTCTCCATAGTTAAATTGCGCAAGGAGAACCTGTCCCACTGCTTTTAGGGTCAGGATGAAATAATCTGAACAGCAGGAGCAGTGACAGTTCAATTAGCAACACTGGCAACTTCTGTGGAATGGAAACACTGCTGGAGCCAAAGAGCTCCCTGGCACTGAAAAGTCTCTCGTGAGGGGGAAGGGAAGAGTCCTTGGTACAGTTTTGTAGATCAGTGTGACAGACAACAAAATGAGTAGCCAAGTTGGGAAGATGTAAACACAGTACAAAGCTTTTCCACACCATGGTTCTGTGCTGAAAGAATCTTTCTCAACAAGAACAGCAAGAGTTCGTTAGGAAATGTATGTACCATTTGCTGCTTTCAGTACATTCATTAAAGAAACTCTGCCTTTTTGTTAGCTTTTTGGATTAGTTTTTCTTTTAAAACTGTGTTCCTGTAGATGTGCTCTTATTTTTGTTTTGTTTTGTTTTCCTTTTCGAGAGTTGTAGAATTTCTTGGTTCCTTTTATCCTGGTGTTGTTTCCCTCATTGCTGTATGAATGAACCAAATTTCTGAGGCAACTTCTCAGTAACACATCTTCTTCAGAGATTTTACTTGAGGAGTAAATTAATTTTCAAATATCTTTTCATTTTGACGAAATACAGTTATGAACCGTGGTCTCATGAAATAGAATTTATGTGCAGTGATCTGCATAAATACTCCCAAACTGTATCTCTTCCATAATTAATATGTTGATATGTTAGGAGGAAGGAAAGACTATCTGTAAAGTCACAGTCAGTGAAAACAATTGAAGTTTTACTCCCAGCCCCTACTTCAGATTCTCATTGTGGTGGTAATATTTTTCCCTCTGATTTTAAAGTGAATGATTAAATAATTTTAAAATTCTCCATTGTTGGTTGTTAAAGGTCCTACATTTTGTTTGTTTTTTTTTGGTTTTTTTTTTTTTTTTTTTTTTTTTTTTTTTTTTTTTTTTTGTTGTTTTTTGTTGATATCTACTTAGTATGGTTCTCAGTGACAATGAAGAGTTTTAAAACATTATTGTTCCTCTGGAAAGGATGAAATCACATTAAATTAATTTCCTTCAAGTCCTCTTCTGAATTCTGTACTTAGTTCTGAAACAAAGGTCTAAAAGTGAGATGCACTAGTAGGATTTCAAATAGGAATTCCATCTTTGAACAGACATTCAAAGGTTGTGTCCTTTGCTTCCATAGGAAGGAGATGTTGGCAGGGAACGCACAGAGTTTGGGGTAGCACTGCTTTGGAGCAGTAAGGAGTGTTAATTGTTGGCAAGCTGAGACCTTAGAAACATTAAATGAAAGTTGTTTACAAATTCTAATTAGTTTTCTTTGCTCTAACTGACGGATTTCACCTTTCAGCAGTAGATCCAAATCTGCCAAATAAGTTACCAAGTAAGTTATGATGTTAATCTATTTGTTAAAATATCGTCTAAGACAATGAAAGCATATTTGAGAGAGAACACTGGGCTTTTTTTATCAAAACTTCTGAACTGGATATGATCAAGGTAGAAAATGGAGATCTAGAGACAATATTTACTGTAGAAATTCAGTTTTACAAGTAAATTTTATTTGTTTCTGAAAGTTACTTACAGGCAAGATTTTTTTTTATATACATCACTGCAAGCTGGAACACAGAATACAGTAGAAAGTACAGAATTGTATTATGATTGATTTTTTCCATACAGTATACCACTTAACAATTTTACAGTATACCACTTAACAATTTTACAGTTCAAAGTCACTGGAATAAAATATCTGCATTTAGCAAAAAGAAACTTCAACTATGTAAATTTCCAGAAGTATTTTCAAAAATTATTGGAGCTCCTCAGAGAAATATGTCTTGTACTTGTGGGTGCTGTTGATGTCTGCTTCACAGCACTTGATGGACTTCTGGGCTGTTATGAGTTTTCAGAAAATCTAGAAGAAAATGATGATTCCTTTCCCCTGAAAGAGGTTTTGTTTGTTCTTTGTAATCACAGGACTAAAGCACATAAATTTTTTTGAGATGATCAATACTTTGAAAACTGCACTGTTTTATCACCTGTGCTGAGACTCATGAAAAATTAACACTTTTTATCAGCACCTGAACCAAATCAATAGTTAAGGTAATTAAGTCTTGCTATTTGATAGATCATTTTATTGCACAGGTAAAATTTGGGGACTACAGGATGTTATAAAACCTTATCCTTGGTGAACTGAGAATTACAGGTAATAACAGTGCTTGTGTGGAAAGGAATCAGGTTACCCTTGTGTTCTGGGATGGATTGAGTTGGGAAGTCCAGAGTAACCCCATGTAACTTAATTCGCTGTAGGAGAGCACAGCTATCCCTAACAGATCCTATTTGTGATATATAAAAAGTATTTTTACAGATATATATCAGGAAAAAAAAATACTTCATCTTTTAGAAGAATGTGATTAAGACAAATTTTTGTGGCTGAAAATTGGGCCCTACAAGCAGGAAGTTTGAGCTTGGGCCCTGCTTTTGGACTTGATGTTTTATTTCTTCCTCTAGAGAATGGTGATATGAAAACTTCTTGTCACACATTTCAGTAACAGATCAGAGCTCCACTCAGTGCTTAGCACTGTAAGGCTTTCATCTGTGTTAGTTCTTACAGGCATTGTTAAAATAACACTTGGTTTTAGCTGTCTTTCTTACCCTTGAAGGAGATCAAATGGTTTGCTACGTGCCTATCACTTACAAAGAGCTATTTTGAAAGTAAACTTGAGTGTGGGAAATTCTGCCTCGTGTTCCAAAGAGCACATCCCAGCAACTTTGGTCAAGAAACACCTTAAAGTTCTCAAAATGAAGTGCAGATATTCCCACAGTACTGAGGAATCCTACACACAAACAGAACATAGCCAGCTACCTACATCATATTGCCTTCACATACACTGTCTCCAGCCTGCAGTTGGAGTTCAATGGGGTTTGTTCTAATTGCTGTCTTACTTTTGTTTTATTTAGTCTTTTAGTGCCAGGGAAAGGAGTGTAGTGACAACACTGTCTTTGTACAAAACGACAAATTTATATGGCATTGTGTAACCCACCACCACACGTGATCTGAAGCAATGATCATGACAGAGATGGTAAAAAATCCTTATGTATTAAAAATTTGAGACAGAGGAGAGAGGGAACTCTTTTGTGTCAAGAATCACTGAAAGGAAAAAAAAATGTGAGAAATAGCGAATCAAATGGCAAAGCTGAGGTTTTAATACACCAAGGAGACCTGTGACTTGACTTAAAAGCTCAAGTGCAAGCACAGAGTCAGTGGTTGCTTAATTCTGAGAGGGATTTTAAGGTAAAGGCAAGAGGGAATTACACTAACAGGCTCATTCCTTTTAAATGCATGAACAGAGGATGTTATGGTGAGGTGCACATATGGTGCATATCTTAGCAGTCTGCAGTCTTTTAGGATGGTTCTCATAACTTTAAAATACATTGCCTAGCTTCCACTTAAGAATTTTCTTGTAGGGACAAAGAAAACCCATTTTCTTCACTGACAAAGATAAATCACTTTCATCATGCAAGGATATTGCAATTTGTTTCTAATGCCCCTTAAGTTTAATTTCTCTACACAAAAGGAAGATTCCCAGTCAGTCAGGGCAGCATGGGAGGTGTTTCAGTAAACTTGGCATCTGCTCTAAGCACTGCCAGGGGCTTGTTAAATGACTTAAGGGAAATCACCTTGCAGTCATTTTTCTTATGTTTTACACTGTGACTGAGAAGTTCTGTGTGATGCAAGTAATGTCATATTAACACACTCCCTTGTCCAATCAGGGTGACAAAATTAAGTTTTGGATATATTTTATAAGCCTGTTTTCTGCCTTAACAGGCAATTTTAATACTGGCAGAGCAAAAAATTAAGACTTTCCAAGCAAAACAACTGCTCATAACATCACACTATACATTAAAAAATACATCCCTTCATTACCTTAACAATAATAAAAGGGAAAAGTAGTTTATATAATAAAATGTTGATATATTTTCAAGGTTTCAAATTTTGAAAATACTAAAAAATATTAATTAATCATAATTTAATGCCCAATTAAAAGTTGAGTAATTGCTAATGACCACAAAGATGAGGAATTTTTAAGAATATTCTTCAAAGAAAACCTTCAGTAGCTGGTTTATTTTATTTTTTTTATAAGCTATGGAATCTATTTCTAGAGCAAACACATGCTGACTATGACCAATAAGTACAGAAAAACTATATAATATATAGGAGTGAAGTATAAAAAATTTAATCATTTTAGCAAGCAGTAAACCTCAATCCAGATTTAGAAATTATCAGAAGGTCACAGTGAAAGTAAAAACGAGAGGATCAGGCTGTGTTTACTTTTTGAAGGTATTTTTTATAGGTGAACATTATTAGTTCTCATTGATGCTTCCATTATTTTTCACTGCTATATAATTTCCTCCTGAAATTTCCATTTCCCCTAATCATTACGAATGTGTTCATATTTCAGTGCCATTGTTCCATGAAGCAGTCTGTATATTCCTGTTTCTCACACTGTGTTTGTCATGGACACCTATTTGTGTCAGCAGTGTTCAGGCACTTTCCGTGCTAAGGAAGGCACTGAAAGTAAAAAACCCACAGTTGTTGCATTGTATCCCCATACCCAAAGAAATGTTTCCATTTTAGGAAAGGGGTTTCATTTTCAACCCCAACTTTTAAGGAAGAAGCACCAGAACTTTCTGTTCTTCACTCATTGTAATTGGCCCAGTGCCAGCACAGGGCTCCTGGCTGCATCTTTGAGATGTACCTCAAAACTTGGAGCTGTTTCTATTGGGCAGCAAGCCACAAAACCTTCCTAAATCATTAAGTACATAAGAAAGAGCACAGAGGTGCTCAGGGCTTTTTCAGGGTGTCTTAGCAGCTGCAAAAAAGGTCCTTGCACTGTGCACAGCTTTTGCTTTTTGTTTTGTATAGTTTATTATTTTCTACCTTAATTAAAACCTTTTGCTCTTTCAAAACACATCCCATCAAGCCGACTCACAATAATTTTAAAGCCATTTCTGAGAGGTTGCAGGTCAGCCCTCAGAGCTTGATGCATCTTCGTGGGGCTCAAAACACTCCGGCCACCACGCAGCCTGTATCACACAGTGGTCCCTAATGGTAATCTAACAATTATTGAAGAGTTGCTCTTGGAAATCAAGCAACTGTTGCCACGTTTATGCTGTGAAAATATGGAAAAGGTGGCAGTGATGCCGAGTGGATGCAAAAGAAAATAGCAACAGATTTTGCAGGAAGTTGCACTTAATAATGATTGTGCTGCACAAACACAGGATTTCAGGGTTTCAGGCAAAGATTTTCAAAACCAGACATGTGACTTATCATGCCTCATTATACATCCAAAATCACTGCTAATCTTCGGATAATAGCTGCTAATACAGCTAGTGAATAATCTTGGTTCTATCAAGCCATAGATTTTTGACTCAGATCCATTTGAAAATGCCTGCACTCTATTTACAATAATCCAGTAATCTTTATTCACTTCAGTTCCTTATTCTCCCACAACTCCCTATTTCTGGAAAGATTCCAACAGTTTAAAAAAAAATACTACAGATGTATTTAAAACCCATTTTCCAAAATGTGATGAAGTAATAGAAGGAATTTAATGAGGAACATCATTATGTGCTCAACAGAAAGCTTTCTCACTGATCTTGTAGCAAAAAAAAAAAAAAAAAAAAAGAAAAGAATCTTCCCTTCATTACTGGTGTCTTTCTGACTCAGCCAGGCTTTCATGTAAAAATAACACTAAGCTCACAAACTTGTGGTGGAATGGCAGCTATATTAGACACAGTTTTATTACCACTTACCAGTTATTTTTAGAAACCACAGATCAGCTTTTAACTTGAGTGGCAGAGCAGCAAAGATTGTTCATAGCTGGAATTTCTCTGAGGACATAGAGAAGTACCAACACTTATGGGAGATGGAAACCAAGGCTTCAAATGACAGCTAGTATTAACCAAGGAGTATGTAAAACATCTCTATTGATTTTTTGAATGAAGCTTGTCAATTTGGTATTATTTTAATTTTTGAAGTGCTGATCAAGAAATTTCTCGATGTAAAAACTTGCAAAAACTCTGTCAATTACTGAGGATCATGATAGCTCAGAACAGTGATACATATGTTTGTCACTGCACACTCCTGAGTATGTATTGTTAAAAAAAAATATTTTGTTTCTGAAAATTTTGAATCTTGTTTCATCCACAATGCTATGGTATTGTACACAGAGACTTTGCTACACCCTGTCAGACACAGCAAAATTCAAAACAAGGCAGCATTATTGATAAGGAATCCTATGGAAAAACACTTCCATTGGTTTCTGATCCCAAAATCTTCTGAGGATGCTGTCAATCTAACTCCCTGAGAAAAAGAAAAGTCAAGAAAGGAAAACTCTAAGTATTTACAGGTGTCTAATGGAGAAGTATAGTTCTTGTTGCTGCCAAATAGAGGTGATTGCTTTGTCTAGCAGGGATATTGCAAACATTACTAAGAAGTAAATTAAAACCATCATTAAATAAAAATAAGAATGTTAGAGGTTCTCTAGATTGCAGAGAAAGAGCCTTGTGAATCTTCCATTGATCAGTACAGTTAGTAATATAAAATAAATGAGCATATTCTAAACCAAAATACTGAAGGCTGAATTAATTAATAAACTCTATTCCTTAGTATAATGTTCTTTATAGTGTACATGGTTTACTCAGCATAGGGATGTTTGAAAATTTAACTTCTAATCTTTTCTCTCTCTCTGTGAATAAAAGGTATAACTTTTTCTTTAATGGGAAAATTCTAAATTTCCTAGCTCATATATTTAGAATTTGAGGGTTTGGGGCTTAATATTTTGTTCTTAACTTGAATTTTAATCTATAATACAGACTGTCTATCCAAAAGGCTTTCTTAGCTTCTGCAAATGTTAGCAACATAGTTTGAATATTCTCTGAATAAAATATGTTGCAATTATTTTTCTGTTTAATGATGGACTTGAGGACCTGAACAAAGACAAGGTTGTTAAATTATCTCAAAGAAATAAACTAATGTAAATGTGGCACTAATCATCATGTTGTTATAGTAACAATCAGGAGCTAAGATATAAACCCAGACACTTATTCTTGAGAAAATTACTATAAGAGAGTAAAAATAGTAGTTGCTGTGCAGCAATCATTCTGGTTAATCAAGAGGTATTAAACTACAGTGCTGTAAGCTAAAAACCTGACTGACTCAAACATTGCCATGTAAAAAAAAAAATAAATAAAATAAAAAAAAAATTTAAAAAATGGCATAGAAATTGTCCATTGCTGTTATCTATTGTTGATGTAAATTTGGATTGTGTTTGGGATGATATATTAGCTGGTTGATTGAATTTTTCTGTGGATAAAGCAAACAAATATTAACCCCTGCCTCTCCTCCATTTTCCTTCTTAGAGATTAAATACTGTATAATGTAAAGACAAGTTTTTAAACACCAAAATGTCCTAATGCAGTGCTGTCACAATAGCAGTGATGACTCTAATGTGAACAGCCCCAAACAGCCCCCAATGCACATTTCCTTCCTCTAATTTTTCCTAGACCTGATTTTCCTATTTTAGTATAACCCAATGCAGCTCTCAGACATTTCAGACATCTTCTGTCATTCTTTCCCTCAGCTGTTTAGACAAGACTTCTTATCAACTTCTCCTTCCTGACACAGATCCTTATCTTAATTGATAGCATGTTTTCTCATATACCACATCCCCATGGGTAGTGATTACTTTTCGTGGCTGACAGGTATGTCAGAAAGGAGCTGAGTCTGGAGTGTGAAAGAGACAGATGTGTTTAGAGCAGCACAGGAAGGAGAAGTAAAAAGGGAGACATTCTACAGACAGAGGAGACTTGTGGAACAGGGAGTTAAAGTAAAGACAAGGAGAAGCTGAATAGAATAAAAAGTGCTGCTGTCGTCTGAGAGCACGTGAAGATGGAAGAGGGCAGCCTGACTTGGTTTGCAGCTGATGCCAGTTACAGCAGCATATAGCTGCTGACTCTCTTAATTTGTCTGAATGCAAAATTCAGAATACATTCCTCACACAAAGTTCACTTGGACATACTTCAGAACAGCTGGACATCTGCACCAAAAACCCCTTTACCAAGACTGAAACTTTGGTAGTTAGGCTAATGAGCCTAATCTGACATCAGAGATCAGTTTGAAGGTTTCTTGCTGCCTTTCAACTGGAGGACATCAAACCCCAGTTTATGTTGGTTTAAAATGAAGGGCGTGTTAAGAAAGAAATGCAAAATGGGACCCACTTTTCAAGAACATGTCAGAGCTCTGTTTTTATGAGAGTTATGACCATGTAGAAATGAAAATCTTGACACCTATAGATCCAATGCCACAAGTTTCTAGCATAGACACTTTTATTCATCCTTGGGAACCTGCTCTAAATAAGACTGCTAGGACTAAGGACTCGTATTTGTTGGATTTTTTAAAACTGAATCCCTTTAAGACCCTATCTATTCATCTAAAAATGTCAGCAATATTTCATGTCAGTATTGACTTGAAAACTGAATTGGCTTCTCAAATGGAACAGAGAAAGCCTTTATGTAAGAGATCATGCTGGACTTGACTTTGTGATGTCCTGGTGACTGATGATGTCTAGGCAGCCCTTCTTGAACATCTGGGTTGGACTGGATGCCCCCTCAAGGCCTAACCTCAACCATTTGTGATTCAGAGATACATCAGGAAGGATTTAAACAGTGTTGGCAAGGAGAGGTATCCATTCTCTGTTTGGGTCAGTGTTTAGGCTCAGTTGTTGCAGACATCCCAGGAAGATCACTGTCCTGGTTTAGATCAAATTTGGGAGGAAACCTCTGAATGGGATTCCTCTGGGGAGCAAACCCAAATGGCCTCACCCCCAGCCGGTCTGGGAAAAAAGAATTTCCTCAGAGAAAAAGTGGAAAAAAAATATTTATTTAACAAACAAAATTCCCACGAGCATGAGGAATGAAAGAGGAAAAAAAAATTAAACAACAAAACCTCTCGCTGCTCCAAAGAGAGATGGCAAACTGAGGAGGTTCTCACCAGAAGTTAGTTTCAGTCTTTCTGGTGCTGGAAAATGCCAAGGTCCAGGTCCCCATGGGCCATGGAGGCCAGATCCCAATCCTTCTCTGAGTTTTCACTCCAGAGCAGACTTAAACAGTCCCAAGAAAAAGAGAGAAAAACAGTCCAGGAAGCTTCTTTGCCTCAGCTAGCTAATCTAACTTAAAGGAAAAAAAACCTCTCCTGGTCGCTGTCCAAGTATCTGACAAACACTGTCCTGAGGAAGAAGCCCATAAAAAAAAAGGAATGTGGAGGAGTGAACACCTTTCAAAAACAAACTGCGTGAGTCTTTTTCCCTGCCCACCCTCAGAACCACTCTTAACTGCACAGAACACAACCTACAGCACACACAGAACAGACAACTGGGGATACAGAGGATCATAGTTACAACAGGACAATCACTGAGTTCAGAACTTGTCTGCAAGGGACAAAAGGAGTTCTCAAAAATGGCCCTCGGCCTGAGCTGAACAAGAAAAGGCCAAAAATTGTGAACTGGGAAATTGCTTCCTTTTTATTAATTTTAAGTAAGTTCTTTTCAGTAAGAAATAAGGGAATTCTTGCAGATATATTCAAAGATGAAAAAAAAAATCAGCATGTAAACCAGATGTCCCACAGGAGTATTTTTTTTTTTTCGATTAAGTAGCCAGTACTGGGATGTATTTATGGTTACCAAATAGCTGACGATAAGCAGGGAAGAAGATGTATACTATTATTTTTTTCTTTTAAGGCAAAATGACATAACATAAACATTTTACACAACTTTTTATTCCTGGTTATATAAGTTGCCTGAAATTTAAAAGGCTCAAGATCTAATTAATTTTCTGTACTTCTTCACTTTTTAAATTGGAAATCTCTCTGCTAATATAAGCAGTTTTAAAGCTGTATAAGTTATTTTATAACTTTCAAGAGCAATAATTCAAGAGAACCTATAAGACTTGTTACAGTGAGACTGTAATTAAAATTGAACAATAAAAGCCGAAAAACCTAATTTCTATAATTTTGTATCAGAACTTACAGAATGACCTAAAATTCCATTTCAAGTCATATTTCAAGAGTAGTCTTAACATCTGCCAAAACTTTCATAAAATGAGACACTTTGATCAGAGTGATTCCACATTCTCTGTACATCTGATAAGTTAAACTATATATATTTGTATTACATGTAAACTTCATATGACAAGTCATACTAAATACCATTACCATGGGGTTTTTTGTAGCAGGAGAGTTTTAATAAACAAAAGGGTTACATTTAAATAGGCTAGGCCAGACCCAGCAACCTACAGAGTACATAGCATTCATAGCACCACTGTAAATGGCCCAGTGATTTCTCTGCAATTGATTCTCCCAGGCGTTACTGAATAAAAATCACCAATTTGTTGTCTATTGAGAGCCTGCACGTGTAGTCTCTGAGTTTCTCAAGCCACCTGCTGAATTAATGTTTGAAGGGGTGGCTATTGGACTCCAGAAAATGATCAGCCAGGAAAGGATGAGGAGAAACAAGGAGGCACAGAAAAACCTGTAGGAAAGGGACATATTTTATGGAGGAGTATTGAAATGATGTGTCCAGGAACTTACAGGGGGTGCAAGTCAGGAAAATAAGGCAAACCAGACACTGCTCCAGTGACCTGAAAAGAAAATATTTCTAACTTCTCCTAGGTTTTCCTCTTAAGTGTTTTCCTCTAACAGATGACTTTTTCTTTTTGAGAAATGCAATGAAAAGAAATTTTACGTAATTATTATCAGAAGCAATTTAATCCTAAAAAAACCCCTAGACTTATCCTTGATATTCTTTACTCTTTTGCTTTTTAGGAAGTCTTTCTCCAGCTGCCATCAAGCATCAATATAGATGTCGATCTTATCAGGTACAAAATATTCATTCAACTCATTTTCCTGAATAGTCTTGCCATTGTTCCTGTTGCAGAAGGAGTCTGGTTGAGGATGGTTCTTTCTGTGATGTATCAGGCAACTTCTTTCTCGGATGTATCAGGCATTTCTGTGAAAGTCAGGCAACTTCAACAGGCATCAACACTGTGGGGGATTAAATTAGTAGTGATATGTCCATGTAGTTTGAGGATCTGTGGTAGTGTCAGCTCTCCCTTTGACATCAGTGTCAGAGCAAACCTGACCCCAGAGGACACAAAACACTGTTCTGAGGCTCAGTGCTAGCATTAATGCCACCTCTCTCCATCAGAGCAGCTTGCACCACTTACAATCAGTTTATAAAGACACAGCAGCCTCTTTAATCACACCCAGTGTCAATGCTGGCATTTGACTCGATCATGTAGATCCCCAAAAGATTAGAGCTTGTTTTGTTCATGGCAGGATTTCAATGCACAGACAGCTCTATAAATGTTCCCACAAAGCTAAACCGTCTAAACAGGCTGCTGTGCAATTTCAGGTGGTGCAGGATGATGTCACACCACTTAAAACAAGCTGCCAAAAGCAGGATTTGTGAGGGAGGAATAAAGGAAATTATTTCAGGAAAAATCCAAAACTTGGAATTTTAAAAGTACCAGTAAACCTGAAGGGGCAGGAAGTTGCATCTTTGCAAAAGGACGGATTGAACCAGCCCATTGGAATTACATGGGGAGGGTCAATTATGACCCATTCTGCTACTCAAAGTGAAACCTAAAGTTACACTTTATTATTTTTCTTTTCAAATGCCTTCCTCAAAGTCTTTAAGTGAGTCCTTCAAGAGGTAGACAAAGAGCACATACTTGTTTTCTCTTTCTGTATGAAAGAGTACAGTATTAATTGGATACAAAAAAAAATTCAGTATGAGTACATGTGCTAGAACACACAGACATCTATTAATCCAGTGACCTTTTAACACTCATCTTTCAGTCCTATATCAATTATTTTTCAGCATTGTAAAGGTGTCAGAAGTCTATATAACCAGTAATGAAAATTGTAATTCTATGAATGTGAATTCTTCAAACATCTGATTGACTTTGTTAGAAGGGAAAAAATGAATAGATAAAAAAGAAAAAAAAATCTTGTCATCTGTGGACTTCTTGCATTTTCAAAATTATTATTTCCTCTAAATTTTTCACTGTTTTCCTGGAAATATTTCTACTTCAAAGTACTTAGAACTAACAGAAATAATGTTCATATGCATTTTTTTCACATAGGAACTACAAAACAAAAGAATGCACATATAAACACAGATAAATGTGACTGCCAATATGTATCAAGGTCAGTAATTACTATTCTCTTGAAGAGTGTTCCTTGAGGAGTATTTTCATATATTTTGTGAATATCACAGACTACTAAATTGCCTCAGTAATGGTTGTCAAATTTTCATCCACAAAATCCTTTTTTGGTTTTCTCATGAGAAGTTTAAAAAAAAAAAAAAAAAAAAATTTAAAAATCAGGACATACAATATAATAAAAGTAAAAATAGACAAAACACAAACATAATTTCTTTGAGCTTCAATAAATATCCTAAAATTAACATTTTTTGCTTATGATATGGATTTTTTTTTCAAAATTACAGTTTCATTAATGTGGTCCAGAATTATATGAAAAGAAAGTATAAGAAATATATTTATTTGAAGATATCAGTGAACAACATCTGCACCATATAGTTACACTGGAGCTCTACTTTCAGTCTATAAAATGTTGTAGTGGGGGAAGTAGTCCAGTGATACTTTTGCATTCAACTCTGATTGTTTTATTATTTTATACATACAAATGTTTTGTATGCACCAGTGTTAATTTCTCTTTAGTTGTTTGCATTTTCATCCTTTGAAATTACATAAATCTTGAGTTTGATGCTGAACAGTTTCTTCAAGGAAGAAACATCTAAACCACAAAGAAAATATCATAGAACCCAGTGAAATGAGAAATTTATGTAAGCACTATATCCTTTCTAAAACACTCTTGGGAGGATTTTTTTATCTGGATAAACACAATAAATATCAGTATGAACATTTGCTGAGAGACATCCTCAAATCCCCAAACTCTTTGTCTTCTGCTTTCTAGTGTTCTTTCCTGGCCTTTATGGGCAGAATATATTGATATTTCTGTCTAGACAGGAGGTAGTCACAGAACTACTACAGGGAGCAGAGCTCAAACATGTAAGGCACTCTCAGGGGTAAAAGAAAAGGGAAAAACCCAAAACTTCAGTGACTGAATAAAGCAAAAGAACCTACTAAGTCTTCTCAGACCTTTTTAAATAACTATTACTTAGTGAAATTTAAGACACAGAAAGGAGCAATTATGAGAAACATCAAAAGAGCAGCAAACCCATGGATACTTTCTGCCTAATTAACTCCTAACTCATAAAATTATGAAACAGTTTGATTTGGAAAGGACCTTGAAGATCACCTAGTTCCAAAAGCCACTCTCTTGGACATGTTAGGGAAACTTCCCACTAGATCAGGGTGCTCAGAGCTCCATCCAGCCTGGCTTTGAACATTTCCAGGGATGAGGCATTCACAGCTTCTCTGGGCAACTTGTGCCAGCACTTCAGCATCCTCTCAGTAGAGAATTTCTTCCTTACATCAGATCTAAATCTATTTAAAACTTTTTTTTTTCCAGTTTAAAGAAATTCCCTCTTATCTAGCCACGACATGCTCCTGTCAGAAGTCCCACTCAGCTTTCCTGTAAAGCCCTTTTCAGTACTGCAGTGCTGCTCTAAGATCTCCCCAGAACCTTTTCTTTTTGCTTTCTGAAGCCAAATGACTTCATAATGCATCTTATAAATTTTATGTGTTTGATTTTGTTGGTTTAGGTCAAGTGAGAAATAAAAATTTTGAATCTGCTGGCAGTTGAAATTAAGATATTTTCTTAAAATGTATCAAGGAAGATATACAGTACGTGTTCACAGGATTCTCCCTAGAAAGATTTCAGGTTATTTGTTCTTCATTCTGTTAAACAAAGAGAAAAAATCACAACTAATATTACAGCTCATGTGAATTTAATACAAATATGCAGAGATTTCAAAGTGTTTATGCTCAAGTGGCTATGATATGGATTGGACTAACATGAGCATTTTGGGGTCTTCTTATTTTAATAATAATGTGAAGATTTTCCTTTATCCAAAAGAAACACTGTAAGTTCAGTTGTGCATGTGCCTTGGTTTTGATCTTTACAATCTTGAAGTTGTCATTGTTTGGCAGTGGCAGCAGGAGCTCAGCCCAGACTTCTCCCTTTCTGCATTCCAGTCTCCCAGAGCAGCAGAAGCCCAAATTCCTCCTGGCATGTCAGCCACTTGATTTGTCAGACAGCAGAGTGGTCTTTTTCTGGACATGAAGGGCAGAACTTTCCCTTTTGTGCTGTCCCTAATTTGAGTGTTCTGGAATGGCAGAATGTAACTGAGTGTTTTTGCCAAATACAAGTCAGTCACAAAATTTCAGTGCAGGCCAAGTACAGAAGGCTCAGTTCCACACTTCCTGCACCAGTAGTTAGTTGTTTTGTTGTTCTGTAATGAATTGTGTCAGATGTCTACTACTATAACCAGATTATTGTAATATGAAGAAATGAAATCAAAAGGGCAGATTTCTGTCCATTTTTCAGGAAAGTGATTTCCTTTATTCCCCCCCACTGCTGACCATGTTCAGATTTATGATACCAAACCATGTCTTTCCCTTCACCTCATATTATTTTACATAGGAGGGTTTCTACAGCTGGAAACTGTACATTGCAATTTGGTGCCTGA
The DNA here is from genome assembly GCF_009819655.1 of Sylvia atricapilla. Classification (NCBI taxonomy): domain Eukaryota; kingdom Metazoa; phylum Chordata; class Aves; order Passeriformes; family Sylviidae; genus Sylvia; species Sylvia atricapilla. The sequence goes on along the minus strand of NC_089141.1, from coordinate 106,423,066 downwards.
TTTCTACCTCAATTCCACCTACTCAACACAAGCACACACATTGCCTAAAAGCACTTAGAAATCTGCAAGCTTTTTGTATAATTTTTGGCTATTGGGTATACTGATGAGTATAAATGTATATATTGCTCTGAAACAGTGACTGGTGTTGGGCATAGTGTATGTGTAAGCATAAATTTGTACTGATTTTTGAAGGAAACATTCCATCTTAGTCCAATGAGAAGTCCAGGCTGCCCACTGAGCAACAGATTGCTGAAAACGATGAGTCTGATGGAGAAAGGATTGCCATAATCATGTTTTATAATTTTATGTCTTCTCTAGAAATGTACTACCAGCCATTATTTGACCTCTTTCCTGCCTGCTCTGGAGTAGAAAACAGGCCTTACAGTCACTGTGACCCCTCAGGTCAATTGGCGTGGTGCTGTGGATTACTAGTGAAGCCAGCATTCCACTGATTTATAGGAAGATCCTGCTGCATGTGAGGGGTAAAGGATATAAGGGGGGAAATTAAATTTGAATGAGAAAAAATTGCCCATCTGTATGGAGACGCAACCTGGTCTAGGCTTTTGAGTACCCTGATCTAGTGGAAGGTGTGGGGAAACAGTGGTCAGGGTAATAATTTATTTCCTTCTCCTTCTTCTTTAATCTGATCTGGTTCAAGGCAGGAAAATGGTAGAAAGCAAGTTTCAGGAGTAGGATTTACTGTGAACCTGCCCCTTCTAACCAACAGGGCTTCTCTGCCTAATTGCCAGAGCTGCCACACTTCCCTACACAGGTAAGCCTGCTGTTTGTCTTCTGGCTGACTTACAGGCACAGGACACCATGCAGCTGACACTGAAAAAATGTTTCTACAAATTAGTAGAATTTATTTTGGAACAACAACCAAGTGGCACAAACTTTGCTTATTCAATATTTAAAAACACAGCAGTAAAAACAAACCATAAAGCAAAACCAATCTTTTTGCTAGTCTGGTGGATTCTTCCGAATTTGATAATCTAAGTGGTCCCAATTGAGCAGACGACTGAAAAAGATAAAAAATGCATGTTTATATGAAAAAATCATATCTCATTCAGCCTGTGAATTGAAATGAGGATAAGGAACTTGAGCAAATGAGGCTTCCTCAGTGACATCATTAAGTGCGCAAACATACAAGTGCTTGACTACAGAAGTAAGTCTCTTCATTATATTCTTCCAGGTATTTTTAGTTGTTCAAGACTACGAGTGGAAAGAAACAAAAACACCCAGTAAAGTGTCCTTGTATGTTCCAGGATTCCACAAGTCTATGTGAAGTTTTTTTCTTCTATAAGAGTGATTATGAAAAACCTCTATTATTGAAGAGTATGTAACACTAAGGTTATTCAACTCAGAGACTTCCCCACTTGTGCAAAAACAATCTGAGGTTAAAAAAAAAAAAAAAAAAAAAAAAAAAAAAAAAAAAAAAAGTTTGATCCATTTTCTGGAAGTCTAATAAAAGTTTCAGGTTTCACTGAACAGACATCTTATGTGAGAGCTGAATCTTGTTTCTTGATCCTGGAGAGCAAGGCCACTGAAAAATTTTCTAAGTTTTGCCAGGTTAGTTTCTGTTAGACCTACAAAAAGTACAGACCAGCAAATGGGATGGAACTCACAGGCTGCTAGAGGAAGATGAGACAAAAAGATCCAGTTTGATGCCTGAGTCTGACATGAGTGACAACGTATTTGTCCAAAGAAGAAAAACGTAAGTATTTTAGTACAAGCCTGATTCCATCCAAGAGCACAATAATACAGGCTTTAACTGAATATGAATTTAATACACATTGGTGTGGGATATCTGTGTAGAAAATTGGTGTGGTACAGGAACAAACTTTCTTGTTCAAACCCCTATATTCTGTATTCTGGTATCTATGTTCCAATAGATGCAAACTTCAGTAGCAACATGATTATTCTCTAGGAAAAAATGAAAATCCTTCCACTTCTTTTACCACAAAATATTTACTGGACTTTTCTTTCATGGAAGGTAACATTAAATATTTCCTCCTCCTAGAAATTCTGCAGTTCCTAGGACCAGCTGCATTCAAAAAACTTTCATCCCTTCCTCCATATACTCTCAAGACTTCAAATGCAAGTGCCTGCTGTTTTACTTTGAAAGACCCTTTTACAGAGAATATTGTTCTACTATTAATCTGCAGTGTACTCCACCCTTTTGATCCTGGCTCACTCAGCCTGACTGCTTATATTCTACACAAGATGCTAAAGAATTATGGATCCATTTTGGGCAACAGATGTTACATGTTGGTCTTCTGATGTGAATTATAGGTGCAATACTGATGCTACTTTTGCTTTATGGCTCCTAGAAGTGATTCTCAGATCTTGCATCTGAAAACATGCTCTGGCCAGATCATTGTTCTCTGTGAGGACAAGGCACAGATTTGCAGCATCTTTGCTTTCACAAATCTTATTTTGTACATAAAAGCAGTGCTGAAGAAGAATGCCATTATGTGCTTGAAACAGGTACTGATCTGGATGATTACAAGGAACTTGGCTGCTTAGCAAAAAGGACAGTGCTGTGGACATCAAAAGAAAGGCCACACCTAGGTTAGGTAAATAGTTTTTGTTGTTGCTTTCTCTAGTGCTAATCTTGAATCTTGAAGTTTAGCAGTCTCTTAACTCTGTTAACTGAGTTTAGTATGTGAAGATGCAGAAGAGAGATGCATGAATCACTGAAGGAGGAATTGTAACATGAAGGTAAGAGAAGATCTGGATTTAATAGAACACACTGAATGCTTATTTCCATGAAGCTTAGAAATTAGTAATGGTTTGTATGAATGGAAAAGTCCTGTGAAAGAATTTCTTATTGTACATACATGTATGTACATTGTACATACTCTGAAGACCTATTTGTTCCATCAACAAAAACCACTGCTTACCACTTCTTTCAGAACACAAAAACAAAAACAAAAACAAACAAAAAAAAAGGAAGAAAGCAAATTGGAGCACTGCTAATACTATAATAAATAAAAAACTGCCAGCTTATTGCAGCACTTCTGGAAATGGCTTTATCCTAATGTCTGATGAAGAAGGTGGATCGACCTCATGTCTTCATGTTTGGAAATATCCAAAGACTTGTGTTCAGCTTATGTAAACTACATAAAAGAGACATTTGGAGCATTGCTTTAGCAATTTTCTAGTGTAATGAGAGAAGATAACTCACTTAGGGAAGGCTGAGAATAGCACTTGATTTCTACTGATAGGCAGGCATTATGATGAAGGTGAATTTTGCCTTCTTTTACAAGGTACTGTTCCACTGATGGAGTTTTTCTCAGTGTCACTGGCTCATCTGCAGGTCAAATGCTCTGTGATTTTTCAGACTCACTTGGTAGTCTGGAGTCTTGAAAGGGATGAGCACTACCAACACAAATGGGCTGCAGCAAGTGCACAAGAACATACAGCTCCTCTTTGGACATAATCTTCCTCTTGTCTCATAGAGGACTCCTTTTTCCCAGCTACTTTCCAGTCATTAGGACAAAGGAAAAAGCCATTGTGGTGCCTTCTGAGCAGAGCAAAGTGAAAAGAATTAGGCTGCAGCACACAAAACACAAACGCATGGGAGGGACGAAGGATCCTTGCGGGCACAGAGTGACAGAGCATAAGATCAGTACTCAGGAGATAAAAGGAGCTGATGAAAACACTGCAGAGCCCTGATGTATCACAGATACCAGGCAGATGTTTGCAGCATTTGCTCTGCTGCCAGATCCTTCTGTTGTTTCTGGGCTATCATCCATTTACTCTGTTGCCTCAGCTACAAGGTTTTTCTTTCCTGCCTGACAGCTGCTGATATCCGTTTTGGCAACAACATTTCTGCTTCACTTGCTCAGTCTTCCCTGCTTAAAGAGAAACTTGGTTTCCTTACATACATTCAAAATGTTTGTCACTGATTAGTGTCCTTCTTGGACAACCTTTTTTTCCTGTCTACAAATTCCAAATGTGGGACATGGCAAAATTATGAGAAGAGGTAATGAGAAAGAATATGCAAAAAGAATCTGAACTGAAAGAATTCTGTTACTTCTAAGAGATTGCTTAAATGATCTCTAATGGACCCTAATATACTATAAATCATATCAGTATATAGCTATTTTCCTATTTGGAAATGCATTTCAGTTTCTACATGTAGGTAAGAATTTAGTGACAAAAAATAAATGCAGTCATGGCCTCAAAAACAATCTTAGTTTTCAGAAAAAGAGAAAACGCCACAATCTTTGCAGCACATGCTATTAACTGAACATAAACAAATGAGGATGGCAAAGAAAAAAAACCAGAGTAATCAACGAAATCTCATCTTGGTACTGAAACTTTTGCTTCTTTCCTAAAACTGTTCAATAAAAAATAATAATGTAATGCAGAAAAGCTCCTATTTAAAAGAAAAAAAAAAAAGAAATTTTTCCTAGAGAAAGAAAATTCTTTCTCTATGCCCTCACAGAAGTCATTGTGCTTGTAAAAGCAGCAGCACAACCTTGAAAGTGAATTTGCTGAACTTGAACCTGTTACAAATGGTTTGCACACAGGATTGCAACAGTAATTTTTGCTATAAAAATTGCAGTTTCACATAATCCAACAGAAGGAAAAAAGCATGAGGAACCTTTTCTGTTAATTTGGTGGTAAGGTATATTGCAGTTATGAAAAATGCAATCATATTTCATTGTTCTCTGCAGAAGAACTCTTGATGACGCCTCAAATACATGTCAGTACTGCAGGATGTGAAAAACACCCTTAAAATGTAATTCATGCAATGCTTGCAATGCTGAACATCATCATATCAATATCCCCTCTGTAACTGGTATCTGTGGATTCCTGTTGATAACAGTGCTAAAATGTAAGTGAGGAATGTCTTATTTTTATCCTAATCTCCTTACTTACCTCAGTCAATGTCAGGAAAAGACTTGGTCTGTATTATTTTCTGCTATGATCTTTGTCATGAAAATGAAACATCAGGATGTTCATTTCCATCAGAAGAGAGCTAGAAAAGCAGAAGCAGGAACTGAACACTGCAGATCATTTTCAGAAACGTAGAAGGAACATTGCTGACATTATTATGAATGATAATAACAGAAATGTAAGTTAAAAAATAAATGGGTTTGGGTTTTTTTAGGAAGAGAACATGTTAAAAATTTTTGTGGCTAAAATAGTATATTATTTCCATGCATAGATTTTCACAAGATCTAAAATGATTCAGGAATACAAATTTCTCGATTTGAAACAGTGCTTCAGTTTCAAAGGCAAAGAAAAACTTTAAAATATTTGAGTCAGAATCTTATTGCATACTAGGGAATAATTATTCTTCAATTATGCAATCTTCTAACAGTGTGGGAGTGGTTCACACCTGACAGTTCAGATCCTCAGAATTCCCAGAGTGAATCACACAGTGCAAAGGGCTCGTGGTGCTGCATTAATGGTGCTGCTCTCTGATGTGTGTGCCATGAGCATTTTGATATCTTGTTTATATGATGAGGGTACTAACAAAGTTTGGGCACAGGAAACGGTAGCACAACGTGAATCTTTACTTTACAGTCACAGGGATGAACAAGAACACAAACAGCACTTCTTTTCACTACAGGAAAGCTCCGTGATTTGTTGAAAGCTTGCAAAGTGAGGACCATTTCCCCCCCACCAAAAAAACCCCCAGACACAGCAACACTGAGTCCTGTTTTTAAAATGGAATGTTAAGACAACCAGCTTCCCTGATGAAGTTAGCACCTGGCACTTGGTGAGAACTGAAACTGCCTTCTTTTTGTTCTATCCCTCTTCATTCCTCTCACTGGGTCTCTATCATGATGCTGCACACAGAGTTGTATTAAAACATCCATTTGACTACTTCTGGAAGTTTTCACATGAACGTTTTGCACTGCCCAGCTTGGAATCCCTGTAGCTCCAATCTTGTATCTCCCTTCACCTTCCTATTCCCCAAGCAGCCAGCCTGATAAACATGATGCAGCAGCCCTAGTTCCATCAATGATCACTGGGAAAACCCCATTGTGCAGGGTACCCCCAGCCTCTGATCTCCAGGGAACCCTCCAAATCCTCTCCTTCCCCATTCCTATGGAAGGGAATATTCTCTTTGAAATTTCCTTTGAAATAAAACGTGCATTTCCAATGCCAAGCAGCAAGTGTGTGGAAATGGTTCAAAGCTCAGTAATTCATATTTCCAATGCAGTCACTTAATAAATAGGAATTGTTGTAGTAAAATGTTATTACTATTGCTCTAGTAAAATATTATCATTTTTTATTAAAAAGAAAAAGTATCCTGAAATCTGGAAGGGTATCTGATATCAGTATAAAAGAAAAATAATAATTTTTCTTGGCTACTCTTTTAGCAATATAAATGATTTAACACTTTTAGTTCTCTCACTTCCAACCTCCTGCTTTTTCTTCTTTTAATCATGCACAGTTGGAAGGGACTTTTACTAGACTTGAGTATATTAATGTGAGATGTTGGGAGAAATCAGTGATTGTTGAGACAATTATTGCTCATAGGAGAGAGAAAACTAAAAACCTGGAGTAGGGACCCTGACACATTAAGCAAACACTCTCCCTTCTATGATGCTGAGGGAAGAAGATATCTCCCAAAGACCTGTCAAATAATTCCAAGTTACTCCATAGTTTGGAGCTATAGATCTAAACCAGGGAACCCTACTGTGCTTTCTGTAATCTATATTTTACTGTTGAAAGTGAGCTTCGATTTCATAATGCTGGCATGGTTTGCTATCAAATGGTAGTTTGGAAGTAATGGAAGCTTTTGTGTTTTAAAAGACATAGAAATATTGCTAGGATTTCTTAGGAAAAACACTTCTTACAAAGATGTAGTTTTCTTTAAAAATCACATGCATTTTGCCAAGTATTTCAGTTAAATTGGATGTGATTATAAATAGAGAAGCCTTCAAAAACATGTAAGGCTTCAATTCTCTTCCCTTTTGCCTGGCACTCCTCCTTCCCAACCCTTCCAAACACTTCTTATTTGTATAAAGAGTCTGTTTATTCTGTTTGGTCAATTAGTGAGATATGTTCCACAAGCAGAGTAAAAAAAGTGAACTTTTGCCACCAGTTGGCAGAGTTCACTCCCATTCAGATAGAAAACCACTTAGTGTGATTTATTGCAGCTCACCTCCCCCTGGTTTCTTAATTTCTTGGACAAAACCAAGGGAAAAAGAAATTCCTTCCACAGATCTTTAAAGCTGTTCCTTGGAATATTTTATTTTTAACAGTAACATTTGTTCATCTTTGTACCCATTCCATGACTGCTTCCAGAACAGCTCTCCCCAAAGCACGGCAGAGCCTTCCTGCTCCCATTTTCCTCCCCTAACAGTTGAACCTGGGAAAAGCACACTTTCATTTAATCTTTCCTTTGAAATTCTGTGTAGGCAGCCAATTAAAATCAAGTAGCCAATGTAAATAATTGATCTAACCCTGTGTTTGAGGAAAAGGAAGTTGCAGGAGGAAGAACTAGAGAGGCCAGCAGGAAAGGCTTATAGATTAGATGTGGTTTAGGCTTCTGTAGTGGAGTGGGATTTGATGTGCAGACAAGTGACATTTTTGACAACCAACACAGCAGACCTGGGTGTTAAAACTTCCTATGCCCTTACAACAGGTGTCAAAGTTGCACTGGAAGCTCCTTTATCCCTTAATTCCTGCTTTTGGACAAGACGCTGTTTTACAACATTTTAGTTTTTGGTGGTAAGCGGATTTTTTTTTCATTCTGCACATGGTTAGGAAGTCCCACAAGACCGAAGAATTTTCTCTTTATAGTGACTAACTCCAGAGCCAAGGAAGCTGTCATACATCCTAAGGTGGGTTTACAAGGATCTCAAACCTAGTCAGGGTACATATTTAGAAAAGGAGTTTAGTGAGGCAGGGAATAAAACCACCTGGATATTTACCTACAATTACATACAGCTCAGAAATGTGAGGAAAAAATTCATATTATCAGGAGTATTTAAAGAAAAAATGGGTGAGGTACTGGTGGGAGTACTGTGTTTAATTAGTGGTGGCAAGAAATTTGTGTTGGGACAGGCATAGAATAAGGTCAAATACAAAATCGTCCTTAATTTGTCTTTCAGAGGATGGCAAATACAAGGACACATAAATACAGGAATGCTCTGTTCTTATGTTGAAATCAAAGGATTTTCATCCCTAATATTTTTCTACTAGAGTGACTGTGCACACTCCACTGCATGGCAGCCTACCTTAGGCTGCCTCTGAAAGATGTGCAGTGCCAGGAAGGTTTGAGTCACACTGTAGATGAGTGTCCTGACTGGCAGTCAAGAAAATTCTGGTGTGACGCTTAACAAAAACATGTCAAGAACAAGGCTTGGCAAATTGCTGGTATCCAGGTGAGGGTTTAGTAGTGACAATAATAAAAACTATAATAGATTATTTTTTTGTTTGAAGCTGAGAAGCAACTGCTACAGCTCAATGCTAGATTCACCAGCAGGTGGGTGACGGCAAATGAACTACAGCTGTGTTTGCTGTGGCTTTCATTTTATTTTCAATTATTTATAAATAGCACCAGGAGCAATTTAGGCATTACCACATGATATGCCCTTTAAATTATTTGTTGTTTCTTTCTCTTGAATTTACTGAGCAGGAAGGAGCTAGATGGAAGATAATGTCAGTGAGGTGCAGAGCACAGTCCTTTTCAGACCTATGACTCTGATGGTCACTGCAGCAATAATGAAGTTTTGAGTGAGCTTTCAGAAAGAAAATTCAGCTAGTGCTTTAATATAACAATGTGCTGCAAAGTACCCAACCACACAAATACTCCTCAAACAGCACCATCTGTGTATATCACAATGCTGACAGAAAAGCAACCTAAAAATGGAATGAGATGATCAAGACCTATGGCTCTGTTCTTGTACTCCTGCAGAACACACTGGTATTCTGTTGCACCATCCTCAGATAACAATAAATGCTAATTCTGTGTCAATCCCCCATTTGGTGTCCCACTCAAAAGCACATCACCCATTTCCCATTTGTGCTTTTGGTGTTCCTCTGTTACAGTGCCTGGAATATCAGAGCCCTGATGTGCTCAGCCTGGAGCTGACCCTTTTGCTTTGGCAGTAGTTTATCTGTTGTCTCTCCTTTGCTCCTCCAAGCTGACACTTCATGTCAGCTAATACCTGAATATCAATGCTGGTTGGGTTTTTCCCCTATTCAATTTCTCATACTTGAAAGAGATTTATAGTAAATATCTTCAAGGATCTGTGCGCAATACATTCTTTTAAAATTCACATTTCCAAGTACGCATGCAAAATATTTGACAAAGACAGCTGTCCTGTCATACTGCCCAAGCATGTCTTGTTCTTACCTTGTCCTCCTCTGCCTGTCTGAAAGCATCTGTTGTCCCATCTTTGCTTTGGCACAATGTTGAAAATCTTATTTTAACTGTTTGGCCATCACCACCAATTGGCCTACCTATTAAACAGGGGAGAAGAACTTTTTATCTGAATGACAGACTGAGTCTGATACAATATTTGTTTAAAAAGTAATACCTGAACTGTGAATGATGGTTGAGAATCTAAAATCATAAGCTCCTTGTGACCAGTGTTCTCTGTTTTCCATGCAGAGATAAAGGAGGTCTGTATATACTGAGAAATGCTTTTAGCAAGAAAACATCAAGAACAGATTTCCTGAACTAGGCCTTTCTTTCTGCTGCACAGACTGACACATCAGCTGTGGAGCCAGCCTTCCTCCAACAGAGCAGAGCTACATTCTGCAGTGTGGTGGTTCAGGGACTAGAGACCTCTGACACACAAACAGGGACTTGCAGTTGGTGGGCTGGTTGTGATACAGTTGGTGCACACTCTGATCCTACCTGGATCAATTCTGCTCCTCAAGGCAGTGGAAGCTTGGAACAGGGCAGGGAAGGCACAGAAACGTTATATTTGAAGGCAAAAATTATGTTTTTCTCTCTTCTGTTTGCTTACTCAGTAAGAAAGGAAACTGCAACTGATATTTCTCAATAATAACCCCCTACAAAAGCAACATGTCATATTTTCATATAATTACAGGCCAGGAGTCACTTCCTCCCACAGTCCTTTCACTGCAAAAAAACCTTTGGATTCAGAAGCAACTGAGATGGTTTATTATTCCTTTCCAGGGGACTTGTGGAAAGAATTGTAAGAGAAAGAGGAGAAAAAAGGAAGAAAGATGAAGTGCCCCATTTAAGTATACCCGGGGAACACATAATATACTTTACAGTCCAAAAGCATTTTATTTACATATAATCACAGGCAAAAAAGTTTCAAGTCCAGGAAGCCCATCCTGTAGCCAGTCCAAATAAAAATTCTGATCACTAATGTGGATAGTGAGGAAAGAAGTGCACAATTACACATCAATTCACTCTACACCAGTCCTCAAAACCACATGCTCATTCCCACTGAGAAAACAGACAGTGAATAAGCTGAGGTTGTTGGGCACGTGATGCTTTTTCTACTCTTTCCTTCTCACTTATCTCCCTCCCACACTGTTCTTAGTGTCTTGCCCTGGTTTAACCCCAGCTGGCAGCTCACCCCACATGGCTGCTCACTCACTCTCCCCGTGTTGGAATGCAAGAGGGAATATTACCTTTTACAAAGGGTAAAAGTGAAAAAACTCATGAGTTGAGATAAAGACAATTGAACAGATAAAGCAAAAACCCTGCTCAGAAGCAAAGCAGGACTAAGAATTCATGCACCACTTCCCATGGGCAAGCAGGTGTTCAACCACCTCCAGGACAGAAGGGCTCCATCATATGTAATGGTGACTTGGGAAGAAAAATGCTGGGAGTCCAAAAATACCTCCTTTCCTCCTCATTCCCCCAGCTCTGTATGCTGATTCCACATGGTCTGGGATATCCCTGTGATCCGCTGGGGGCAGCTCTCCCGGCTGGGTCCCCTCCCAGTTTCTTGTGCACTCCCAGCCTGCTTGACCAAGGCTTGGCTCTGGGTAAGTCCTGCTCAGCTCATCCCTGTGATAACACCACAGCTTTTCAGCACAAATCTAAAACACAGTCCCATACAGTCTCCTATGAAAAAGCTAACTCAATCCCAGCTAAAATCAGCACTCTTGCCCACAGCTGCAGTCCCTTAGGGAACTCCCAGACCCTTTTGGCTCCATGTGTCTCCCTCCAGCCTCTTCCCTTCAGATGCCAGTTCTTTTCCTTGTGTAGGAGTACCACACACTCCTCAGATTTGCTCCTCAATTTGGGAGGGGTTTGCCTCAGGCTCTGAGCTGGCTATAACCAGCTGCGACCATCTCGGGGCAGTTGACCTCCTGCCCAGGGCAGCACTGGTGCTCCCAGCTGTGTCAGCCCTGAGACTTGTGCCCCTTACAACAGGGGCTTGTCTTTCACTGCTGGGCTCTGCATGAGGAACAAAGTTCAGCAAAAGGTAAAAAAAGGCTCAGGAAGGAATGGGAGAAGTGCTAAATGGGAGAATGTATAGAAGAAATAAAAAAGGAAAATCCATGTCTGGAATATGTGGGGAGCTGCTGTGACCTTATTTGTCTGTGTCCTTTCCCATTGTGGACACATCAAGTGGATGTCTGCAGCTCAGAGCAACCTCATCTAGTTCTAGGTGTCCCTGTCCATGGCAGGGGGTTGGAGCTGGATGTTCTTTAAGTTCCTTTCCAACTCAGACAATTCTATGACTACAAAATTCCTTGTGCTCCTAGCTGTACCTCCTCCCTGGCAGTGATGCCTGCAGCCGGTGTGGGCACAGAGCTCTGCTGCCATCCTGGGTGCCCCGTGCTCTGTCTGCCCATCTCAGGCAGGGGGTGAGGAGAAAAGACTTCTCCCCACCTTTTTTGGCTTTGTCAGCTCACAGTCCTGAGAGAAAAGGAGAGGGGAGAAACCGGCTTGCATTCCTCACAGCTCTTGCTTCACATGAATCTGCGCATTACTCCTGAGGCAGAAATGAGCACACACAGAGCACCGCTCCTCCCTAACCTTTGCTGGAAGATGTTGGAGTGTCAATGGCACCTTGAGGGATGTTGTTGTGCCATGAACAGCCCATGTCAATGGGTGAAGGGCAGCCCCTGAGTGCCCCAGCAGCAGGCTGGCTCTTGGCAAGGAGGGGCTTTCTGGGCAGTGCTTGGTGATGTGGGGTAAACAACTGCCCTGGGGTCACATTGGAAACACCTTGCTTCAATCAATACTGAGCAGAGCCAGCTCTTAACCCTGCCTTTGTATTTCCATCCCTTCGTCCTAATCAGTTCTAATTTATTTTCCAGATTTGCTTGAAGGCATTATTTCCTCAGCACAGGCCTCGTATAGATCAATCCCTTTGCAGCCTTTCAGGTTCGATGTACAAATTTGTGTTTCACAGTAATGTAGAATGGGAAGCATGGAGAGGTGGTCAGGGTAATTTCTGGTGCATGAGATCTTATAAAATGTTGTGATAAGCTTTGCAATCACTGCATCATTACACTAATTGTTTGTCACTGTGCACATGTGCATATCATCAGCAGCCTTGAACAGAATACATTACATTACTTTTGTGTCAGATATGGTGTGTCTCAATCCATCAAGAGGAAATGGGTAGAAATGAATGTAGGAAAGTGTTTAAGGCAGAAGCAGAGATTCTAATTATTTCACACCAAGAACATCACATATTTGCTAAACTGAGTTGTCATGCTGCTACTGATTATAATTGTCTTCTGCCATTGACAGGTGATTGTTTTGTGATTTCTGTGTCTTATGAAAATTCATTTTAACTAGAAAATTATTTTTTGCTATCCTGGATTCACTTAAAAAGTGTCTCTGCTGCTACTTTTACCTCTTAACACAATCTTGAAAGTATTTTTTCTGCTTAATAAACTTAATTGAGGAAATTTAAATAGGTGCATTTAGTTTATTGGTGTGACTCACAGTACTGACACATAGAAGATGTCTCTGCAGTAATAATGGAGATGATTAGTGGAAAACAAGAATAATTTGATTTATCTACTTTTGTGTTATTGTAAACAGACAGGAAGTTAATTGAAGTTGTCCCTTTATGAAAGCTGTGTGATACAATCCATTAGTGAGAACCAGGTTATGAAACTCAGTGATATCTGTCTGACTGAAAGAGCCTTCAAGACTGAAATTAAAAAACAAAACAAGCCTTTTAAAATTGCATAAAGACGGTTCAATGTGTCTCTTAGTTCTGCTGTTTAACACAGTGATGAGTGATGGTCTCATCTCACCTCTTCCTGCTTTCCAGGCTCAGGAAATGACTGAAGCTTTATCCTGAGACAAGAGAAGAGGAAGCCCTGGCGCAAACCTGAGGGAATGACCAATCCTGGCTTCTCTGTCAGAGTGGATGCAGCAAAGAGGAAGAGCTTCCTTCATTTATTTGGTCCAAAACTGAATCTAAACTCTTGAGCTAAATTTCTGCAAAGCAGTGTGGGGTGCTGCTGAGGTAGTGCTGAGTGGAGAGGAGAAAGGGGAGAAAGATGAAGAATCTCTCTTCCTGATGGAGAGTTTCCAATAAAGCAGTCTTGTTTTGGGAAATGAACTGAAAGGACTTACATACTGTCTTGTTACCTTCTCACATACGCGTACACAAAATCTGTGGCTGCAAGTCTGGGCATTGGACAGAAAACAAGATGTAAAGAGACTGTTTGATTATGCAGGAAAATGGATCAATGGCGACTGCAAAAGACAAACCCATGCTGTGAAAAAGCACACATGCTTTTACAAAGATATAATTACCATTGTGTCCCCTGTCATTTTTGAGCAGGCTCATTGTAGGGAGGACCACTGATACCTGAGGCCAACAATGAGCATGATGTATTTGCTCTTGCATGGGGTAGATGCCAGGGGAACAGGCAGCTGCACTTCAACAAGAGAAAAAATGTTGATTTACTAATAAAACACTATTCCTAAAGCTGAAGCATGTACATTTATTTCTCCAAATTTCATAGAGGAAACCATTATCTCTACTAAATTGTAATATTTTGCCTATAAATGGCATCATAAACCTGGTATTATATACAAAATTCTTCAAAAGTTTAAAAACCATTGCATTTTCTTAAGTAGTTTACAGCTTAACTGTAAGAGCACTACATACATTTTATTAATATATTCCAAATGTAATTTAAAAAGTAATTAATCCCCTTCCTAACTTGATCTAAAGTATAGAGGAAAAACCCAGAAAGGATGAGAAAAAATGACTGACAGAAAATCAGGACTAAAAATAATACAATTTATTATTTTTGTGGAACACTGTCCTGGATAGCAATATAATTTATTTTCTGCAGTCTCCAATTTGTCTTCAGGTATCTTAAGCCTTTGATAGGTTGCTAATATAAGACATGATATCCACTTTCAGTCAAGTTGAGCAATCTGCTGCTGCTATGTATGGAACATCTGTGTATATTTCTTTGTAACAGGAAACAATAAGTTTTGTTGAGCCACGCTCTCACTCTAGCATTAATCTGGTGGAGTCTCAAAAAAGACCTCACTAGGCTGCACATTCTGACCAGCTTTGTGTGAGTACCTTTGGCTGCACAGAAGGAGCCCTGCCTAGGTAGTTTGTAAAAAATGGAAAACCCAGTCAAGGCTTACTGAAAACCTGAGTTATATTGGTACTCTGGTCCACCTTTTCAGGTAGTCAGTCCTTGAAATTTTAATGCTACTCACCTCCCACACTATTATTTACTTTGCCTGATCAACTACAAAGCATGCTGGCAGAGAATTATTCTCACGTTGCATTTCTCTCCTACAGGCAATGGAAAAATACTTAGAAATAAATTGCCAGAGCGTAAGTGCCAATTCTCAGAATTTCATGGGCTGTAGTCTTTGATGCTAACACAGTTAATGTACAATAAGCTTTTTATGTAAATACTAAATGTACATGAAATCACTAAAGAAATTGCAAATACCTCAGAAGCTCAGCAATAGATTATGCCTCTGAGCTGGCCATTTTACAGTAAGGATTTCTTTATATTTTTCCCTCCTGAAAGAGTAATTGAGAAATTGTCCCAGAAACAACAAAGGAATGGTGTGATTGTCACATTTGAGTAAGGGTTGCCATCAAGAGGGACCTTGACAGAGTTGGGAGTTCCCAGCAAAAATCAGTCATGGACCTGTCAGAGCAGGTTCAGTGGAGTGCCACAAAAATGGGCAGAGACCTGGAGCACCTCTCTTACAAATTAAAACTGGGTTTTTAATTAGTTAGGGTTATTCAGCCTGGAGAAAAGATGGGGGGGGGGGGGGGGCGGGCAGGGACTGATTGCAGATTTGCTATACTTAAAGGAGACTTATAAGAAAGATAGAGTTTTTACCAAAGCCTGTAAACAGGCAGTGACACGACAATGGATAATGCTTTTAAACAAGAAGAGCGTAGATTTGGACTGGCCACGAAGAAGACTTTTTTTTAAGGTGAGGATGTTCACTGAAACAGGTTTCCCAGAGAAGTTGTGGATGATTCATCCCTGGAAGTGTTTAAGGTCAGGTTGGATGGAGCTTTCAGCAGCTCAGTGTAGTGAAAGGGGTCCCTGCCCATGGCAGGAGGGTTGGGCCAGATACTCTTTGAAAGTCTGTTCCAAGCCAAACCCCTCTGTGAGTCTATTAAACCTCACTTTTCTGAAGAGAATAATGTACAAATATTTCTAAAATAATTCCTTGCTATGACCTCTGTAAAAGTATCACAGAAAGGGGGTCTGCACAGAAATCAGAGAAAATAAGCACTTAGTTTTTTCTAATTCTCATATTCCCTGCTTAAATTCCTGATGAGTGTTCCTTTCTGTCCCTTCTTTCCAAAACACATTAGTTTACAGATGCCATAGCTGAGTATTGATCCTGGAGAGATTCAGCACGAACTTCAGGGTTCCACTCACAGGGTCCACAAGATCACAAGATCATACAGACATAAAGTTAGGGCTGAGTGAACTTCTTGAATCAGGTAGTGAGACTTTGAGGGGCTTGAATTTTAATGTCATTTGGGAGTTGCTGAATACTTCACCATTTCCTTCCACACCTTAGCTTCTTGCAATTTAGCATTTTTAACATAAAGCTGTACAGCTCTCTCCATGGACATTAACCATAAAATGAGCATAATATTTTGAGGACATTCAGTGAAGTCACTGAAACATATTTTCAAGCTTTGCTTTTTATTATACACAAAGTATTATGTTAAAAAGCATTGAGGTTGCAAAGACGAGCACTCTAAAGCAACATTCACCCTATACTTTCTTCCCTTGTGAGATCTTTTGAGCAGAGACGCTTTTTAGTATCTGTCCATCAAAATCCAATCTCATTTTTGGGGGTATCCAAATAAATAATGCTAATAATAGATGCTGTAGTGAAGCAAGGCCATCACAACATTTTGGATTTAATGTGGATGATAATAAGTAGTTAATTTTCATTTTGCAATTCGAATGCACCTTTTGCAGACTGTAACTCTCTCTTTTCTTCCTACCTCATGCAATAAATATTTTATCCCACAGACCTGATTGTCAAACCTGAAATGTTTTCCAGGTTATTCCATTTCATTATATCCTGGAGCAGAATTCTTCATTACTGCTGCTCACGGATCATAAAAGAACCAGAGCACAGTGGGCAATGCCCCATTAATGGGCCACTCGAGCATCCCTGCACACAAATGCTAAACCCCCACCATCCATCACCACTGCACCCCACCCACACTCACATTCAGTTATTTGGAGGAATATATCTAGATATGAATCAGCTAAACTATGATGAAATTATTAGTTTGTTTTTTGGGGTTTTTTTGGTTTTTTTTCTCTATGGTCAAGCTACATTCATGTGATTAAAAAAAAATTAAAAAGAGAAAAGAGAAACAACTTGAACTAAATTTTCAGCCCACTCCTGCTCCTTTCGGATCAGGATGACAAACCTGCAACATCTGGGTATCTTTCAGTGTCTGCAGACTTCTGTTTGTCAGTCAACATTTCTTTAAATAATAGCTTTAAACATGCATCTATTCAGACTTCCTGGAGAAATTGGTAGGTAGGCAAGGTTAGCACCAGAGCAGACAACATGCTATTGCATTTGATAAGCTCTACAGCCATAACTGCACCAATGGATTCTAAGAAAGTGTCTTAAGGAAATGGTTTTGGAGATGATTTTTCCTATTTATGAGACAAAGTTTTGACTTCTCCTTTCATAAGTCTATTTTCTCTGCTTTTTAGCCCAAAATTCCATTGCTTGCATCATTGTGGAAGTCAAATGACTTATTCAGTGAACAGACAGAGAGATTGCTTGAAAATATGAAAGATGAGTATCCTGCTCTAACACTAATATTGTAGACAAGATGGCAAATTCTATACATGGATCAATAGTTTTCATTTCTAACTCTTTACTGCATAAGGGGACAGAGAATTAGAAAAATTCCTGGTAACCTCCTTAGGCTGCCCAGTAACTCTATGGTTGCAGTTAGCTTTTTTCTCATTGATTAATTGATTTGAATTCAGAGAAATTATTTCCCCAGTTAGCAATCTGGAGGAAGCTTGGGATATTACCATCAGATGTTCCAGAGCTGGTAAATCATTGCTAGATGTAATTTCCCCCTTTTTCTGCATGTATACATTACTTTTTCCTTACTAGAAGCACCTTCTTGAATATCAAAAAAAATGTTTTATTGCATTTCAAGATGAGGAGATACATACAATTTTTTTTTTTGAATGAAGCTCTAGATTTCATCCACTAATATTTTTAATCTCCATTTTTGAGGTATTGCCTTTTTTCATACTATTGAAAGATAGCTGAGGAAGGGAAAAAACAATGAAAGCCACAATCATTGACTTATTTAAATTTTCTAGATATTGTTTGTTAAAAGACAATCTCTCAAAAATAATAAAAATATATAGCAATCAAAATAGCTATTTCTAATAGCTCTGTTATTATAATTCTTCTAGAACTATAAAAAAATATCTGCCATGTTAAAAACAGAAAATAGAGTATTTTTAAGTTTTCTACATGCTGCACAAGGCTATTCTATGAAATAAATACAGCAAATTGTAGAGGTTTCAGAGTCAATGGATGCCTCACCTTTTTATGTGTAGAGGTCTCAAAAATACTGCTATATTTTTCTGGAGCAAATCAGAAGAGTTTTCTTCATGTTTTGTCATGCCTATTCATAATTTCAATTTGTTATCCTTAAAATAAAACTTCAAGTATCACTATCTTCTCCTATATTTCAGAAAGAAAAACAACTCTAAAAGTGTCAAAATTTACTGAGACAGCTTGCCTGACTTCTGCATTTTAGATTTATGGCAATTTCCACCAAGTTCAAGAAAAGATTTGAACCAAGGCAAGACTACTGTATTATGATTAAAGAAAAATCTGCAAGTATTTAGTGGGAAAAATGCATTAACAGATCTCACACTTCATATTAGTCTGAAATAAATAATAGGATAGCAACAGCAAGTATGGACATGATTCTATCACCTCAAGGAGCTACTATTTTAGCAAATTGTTAATAGCAATTTAGTGTAAAGTAAATCGAAACTCAGAAATGGTTAGAATTATTTAATTATTTGCAATTTTTTTTCACAAGGAAAAAGTGAAAGGAAAATTCAGATTGAATAATATTAATTATTCTCTCTTTAGTAAGAGGTATTAACTCAAAATCCTTGAGTTCAGATTTCTACAGTCTTTTCATATGACAGCTACAAGGAAAATAGTACCAAAATTAAAAAGCAGGAGCTGAAAAATCTGGAATTCGAGGTAAAAGGGCTTGGCTGTTTCTTGCCACTGATGCCTGACAGAGATGATGTTTCTATGCAGCCTGTTTGGGAACAGAGAGAAAGGCTTTAATAATTTCCTTGCTCTTTTCCTTTAGCCAACTGAGATGAATCCAAGCATGAAGGTCCAGGAGGCACAGTGGAGAACAGAGAAGAGGGGAGGTTGTAATTTGCAGCTCACATTAACTAACCCAGCACAGAAAGAGATGGGAACCTTTTCTGGTGCAGAGGTATAATCCATACTTGCCAGAGCTGTCTGAATGCAATGTAATGCACAGGGTATTGGAGGTCATTCTACATGATCCCCAGGAAATATTTTTTCCTCTAGCAGTATCTCTAATCTCCAGAAATTAAATAAGTAAGTCAATTGAATCCAACTGAAATCCTAACAAGCAGCCTAATTTGATAAGATGTGGGGTAGTTTGGACCATGCTGAAATTACCATTGACTGAGCAGAGCCAGTGCTTCACTTGCCATCACTGTAGTTCTGCCTGGTTTGATGTACTCTTCAAGTTGTTCTGCAAAACATCCCATTGCCTCCTAGATTTTGTACGTTTTTAGTGCCAAAAAAGAATATGAAATAAAAAATGAAGAAAAGTACAGAGAAGAATTTAATGTTGATTTTTCTCTCTGTACTTCCCCTTGTTTCCCTTGCCATCTGCATTTGCTTGCCCTCCTGGGCTTAACTCCCATCACAGCTCCTTGTGAGATGCTGCTTGTAGGGGCCAGCTGAGTGCTGTGCTCTTCCAACAGGGAGAGAGGTACTAAACTGTGCTCTCTCCTGCCATATATGCAATGCCTCAGCTATAAAGGGGAAAAAATGCCCACGGTTTAGAAATAGCAGTACAGAGAAACTTGAGTTAAAAACTGAAAATGTTTTATGTTATATACAATCTCTTTAGATCCATGTAGAATCTAAAAACTGCAGGAGGAGATTCAGGACTAATGCTCATTTAGATGTATGAAAAGCAGAGAAACACTGTTCTAGCAAAGCCACACTCAGGTCTACTTTGCAAGAATTTATTTGCATTACTATCACTGTCATTATTTTAGTGCCATCTCTGAAGAACTGATCCTCCACTTTCATACCAGTCCTGTGTACTTGAGTTGCATGGATACCAATATTAATGCTCTTTCCCTGCCAAACTTGAAATCACAACTTCTGCTGTCACTAAGAGCTGTACACTTAAGTGAACCTGGAAGTGAACTGCAGTGCCAGCTCACCATCTGATCACAGCCTTGTGGAGTGGGCTGCAAAACTTACTGAGCCAGCTGCCAGGGATAGCCCACAGTAACATAACTCTACTGATACCATGCTTACACTTGTCATCCTGTGTGGTATCTGAAATCCTGACACGTTGTCAGCCCATGCATAGTGTGTCTAGAAGCCATCAAATAAATGTGATGCCATGTGGCAATTAACATCACTGGTGCTTCAAAACACAGAGCTGGTGGGGAGATTTGCCTGTGGGGTTTTGTGGGAACACACTTTATATGACGCAAAGGGAGTTGGATAAGGTTTTGTTTAGCCAGAAAGCACAAACTGAAATTACTGTCAACTAAATCTCTATATTAATGGCACTCTTAGTTTTTGACATGGAGATGATTTGCCTCAAACTTTCAGATCCAGAGTGACAGTGAGCTGATATGAATCCAACAATGCATTGCTTCAGCCTTTAGTAGCTGTTGAATTTTTTTCAGGCAATGGGAAGCAGGACGTCTGGTCCTGTGTCCCCTTGTCAGGTGTTATGAAATAAGCCTCCCTTCTAAGCTTTTACTGGTGCTATTTCACTCTGCAGGTTCTGAGGAAGGCAGAAGTAGCTGAAGGCCTTTGTAAGGCCAGTGATGCCTCCAGTTCTGCAGAAGCAGCCCTGCCTGTTAAATCCAATGAAACTCTCTCCCTTGAAGCCTAATTAGAGGACCCTGAAATAGACCTTTCACACTTATTCTTGAAAATATTCAGATTGACAGCTAATGAGTAGTGTCCACCTGCTGATCTGACTGTTCCAAATAGCAGAAGATCAGCTCAGAGAAACCCAGTAATGATGGAGCTCTGTGCAAACCTGCCCTAATAGGGAAGGGCATATTGGAAGGGGAAAGTTTAATCAGTTCTGAAAAACTCAAAGCTGTATTCAACACATCCTGTAAGCTTGATCTTGGTTCTCCAGGGCTCTACTTATTTGGGTTTTGGAAGGTGTTGTTGGGTCCACATTTTCACAGTAGGCTCAAGTAAACCTGGATATTTTATTTTTTATATTAAAACATTATGCCTTTCTCTTGGGCAATTGATTGTATTGACCACCACTTTGACTACATTCATAGCTACTTATTCAGATAGAAACAATGAATCATACTTTTACTGTGCCCTACCATGTCTTAAAAATACAAAATAAAAAAAACTAGAAGCTGCTTCAGGGCTCCAAGACAATGACAATGATAAAACAGTAACTTTTAAAGATCTATTTTTCCTCTCAGTTTTATTTATAAGTGCTGCAGGGGGCCAACCTCTTTCTTTCAAACTGCATACTCTGAGGGACTGCTCACATGACAGTTTTATGAACAGAGCTTATGCCAATCAGACACAAAACCCAGGAGATAGAGCCCTGGCCATTCTGCTCTTTCCCACTGCACGGAATAGCTGTTGCATCTACCTGGGATATTTTGTTTTGGTAAAGAGAGAAGAATTTAAACAGACCACCTGCAGATGAGACCAGAGTTACTGTTTTCTTAGTCTGTTTGCAGCCTGGGGGCAGAGGGCAGGCACAGAATTCTGCTGTGGCAGATTGAATACAAGCATGACTTTAATTAAATGAGACAAAATACCATGCTAACATGAAAACTGTAGTCTATTTATATGCACGAGTCTTTTTTTGATATCTCTCTCCATTTATTTGGTAGAATAATGGCAAAATATTGTTTGTGACTGGATTTTTTATCATTTGAAGAACTGCTATATGTGTCAGAGCAGTTGCAATCTGATTTATTTTCATGGGTGTGGAGAGTCAAGCTCAGTCTTAGTCTTTCCCTCTGCCATGATCACTGCTGGGCCAGAGAAGAACAAACGATTGGCAAGACATCAGAAGTGGTGATAAATGGGAAATGGCTGATGTTAGCTTATCCCTTAATGAGATAAACTCAATGAATTGATGAATGATTTTTTTTTTTTTTTTCCCGTGAAAGAAAATATGAAGCATAAAACATCCAGGTAGCATAGTGAGCAGTTGTGCTATCTCAGAGACAGTCTATAAAAATATGAAAATTACTGTTTTCTTTTATATATATATGTAAATAGATATATACATAAACTGAAAACAAATATTCTAAAGGTAAATGAAATCGCAATTTTGCAGATTGAGAACTTGCTGATCTATCTTAAGTTGAGGAATAGGAGTGAGATAACTCAATTTGCAGTAATGCTTAAATCTGGTGTGTGTGGAATCATTAGTTGAAAAGGGATAAATCTAGTTCAGTCTTCCAGTGGTTTTGATTTCCCCAGCCATTTTCTATGCCCATGTATGTTCCCATTTTCTGGGTTTCATGATTTGTTGTTCCTGGGTCTCAATCACTGTAGCTCAGACATGATCTACAGGTTAAGAGAGGTGATTTCTACCCCTGCTCTGTTCTTGTGAGACACCCACCCAGAGCACTGGCTCCAGCTCTGGTGCAAGGGCAAGAGCAAGACATGAAACATTAGAGAGGGCCCAGAGGAAGGCAAAAAAAGAATGGTCAGAGGGGTGGAACACCTCTCCTACAAGGAGGTAGCTGGGGTTATTCAGCTTGGACAGAGAAGGCTCAAGGGAGACCTTACAAGCAGCCTTTCAATACCTAAAGAGGGTTATAAGAAAGATGGAGAAAGAATTTTACCAAAGTCTGTAGCGACAGGACAAGGGGTAATTGAACTGAAGAGGCTAGATATAGATTGGACAGGAGGAAGTAATTTTTAAGGTGAGGGTATTGAGACACTGGAATGGGTTGCCCAGAGGAGTTGCAGATGGAAGTGTTCAAGACCAGATTTGAAGAGGCTCTGGAGAACCTGACCTAGTGATAGGTGTCCCTCCCCAGGCTGGACTAGATTACCTTTAAAGGACCCTTCAAACCCAAACTACTTTGTGATTCTACAATTCTATATTTGGGTAATGCTATAGACCCTGAAGCTCACAACATGGTTCATTTTCGAAAATGGAAATGGATAACAAAAAGCCTCTTTCAGTCTAAATTAGGGTGAAGTAGGTGTCTCAAGCAGATGTTTTGCTCTTTAATCACCCCAATCCACCACACTATATAATCAAGTCCATCACAGCCAAAACATGAAAATAAACAATCAGGGCAATGTACTGCCTTCAGCTGCCATGGCTTTCTATACATTAATACTGATATTTAGGACATCAGATTGCAACAAAAGTCACCAGAAGAAAATAAGACTGCATTTCTTATATGAGAAAACAATCTATGTATAACTCCCTCTCCAGTACCTAGCCCTGTGTTTGTGCCATGATTGCATACAGATATACATGATTTCCATGTGATACATGATACTTGAAATGCTGGAATTCTAAATTTGTGGACATTTCAGTATTGAATCTTTTTTTTCCATCTGTAGCTTTTGCTCAAGTGTAATGGAAAGATTTATTTCTTCCTAGTTTGAAAACAAACCAACTGTAAACCCCTAAGAAAGCTGTGAGACAGAAAACAGTCCATTCTCTAGTGTAAACTGAGAAAGATGAAAAGTACAACTCGTGATTTTCTCCAGTCAATCCAGCCCCATGCGAGGATATAACATGAATAAGGAATGGCATGAACTTAACCTGTCCTCTTTGTAACTTTTCACTGGTAATTTTGTAGTTTTATTAAGATGCTGTAATAATTGTGATACACTGTGCTGTCTCTAGGAGAGGAATATTTCAAGCAGAGTATGCTGTATTTTTAACTGAAACTGTGAGTTAATTTCTGTGTTCAATGTTACTTTTAGATTCTCTTACATCCCGCACAAATGTCACTTGATAATATTAGTTTATGTTTTTCTTTGTTAACCCCTTTTTTTTTTTAAACCAAGCCTTTGATTTCTGCAAGTCATTTGAAGAGGAAGGGATGACTACTGCTCTGGGTTTTCCTGCTCCAGTAGTGCATGGCGAGATCAATTTGGGCATTAAGCTTTAGCTTTTACCCTCTTGCAAGCCTGCCAAGCAGTAGGTATTATTGTGCCAGGAAATTTCAGCTTCATTAAAACTTCAGCATGTTATCAGGAATTCATGTGTTAGGCAGACACACTGAAGGAATCCATATTTCTTATTTGGAGAAAATACGATTTTTTTTTATCAAGTTAGTTGTATACATTCTTCAATAAGTTTTTTGTTTTTTTGTTTTTTTTTTTTTTTGCACAATCTCCTCAAAATATTTAAATATTTGCTTTTAAAAATAAAAAGGTCTACTCTCTATGGCAATTTGGTCTAAAATTCAACAACATAATATTGATTATAGTTTAATATTGAGCTGTCTTTGTAGGTCAGCATCTCTGATTGTCTTTAAATCCAGTAAATGTTTACAATGGAAAGACATGATTTCCCCCCCAGTTTTCCCCTCGATTTGAATTTGAATAGTTTTGAGTAATTTTCTAATTGGATATGGTTCACCATAGAATTAATTTTTTTTTTTTTTTGCCTCTCCAGCAATTAGACAAGTTCCATGGTATGTACTTAAGCTGTCACCTGCTTCTGAAGCAAAATTCAGATGACAGAAATGAATCCATTAAGTGCAAAAAAGCTGAACAGACTTAGAGACTTAGAGCAACCTCCAAGGAAAGGTTAACTTTGGGTTCACTCTGCAAGCTAAAAGAAAAAATTGCTGCTGCTAACATTTAGAAGAAGCATACTGAACAGTTTTTCTCTAGAACTTAAATATTTTACTGAAATTTGTCTCATTTTCCTAAAAATGTACAACAACCCTTTGTTGTTTTTTCTGAAACTGAATGTCCATCACCTGTAGACAAAATTTCTTATTGATAAACAAGCGGTGAACCAGAAAGCATACAAAGATATGTGAGATTGTGGCCTGAGAGAATTCTCTGATCCAAAAGCAGCAATAGTGGTTATGAAGAGAACTATAGAGAAAATTCCCTCAGAACTTAAGGCTTTGGTGATATTCATCCCAGGATTTGAGTGAGAATACATTATGCATTCATGCTGAAGCTCTTTCCCTTCTGACCAAAGCCAGAAATCACTTGTTTGGCATTCTGAAAGGAGAGGTCAGCTCACCCGGCCAGGTTGCTGTGATCAGTGACATGCAGTGTTGAGAACAAAACATTGGCCAGCATTGGTAAAACTTTGAACTTTCCCTTGTGTTTTCAGCACTGCTTGGGTCAGAGCAGCCCCAAGGTAGAATGTGATTTCCATCTTAGGTACGTTTATCGTGCTTTATCTGTTAGCAACCACTTCATGAACTGAGCATGTGCCTACAGCCACACAAGCAGCACTGAGAAACAAGCCGCAGTAGGAACAGAAATGCCAGACTATCATGGGATGCTTTGGATGTAAGCTCTGCAGCTCTGTCACATTCTCAGAATGTTTAAACATAGCCCATATGATGTTATGCACCTGGGAACATGCCCAGAACACAATTATTCTGTACTAAACATGGGTTTATAAGGTCTCTATGGGGAGATGTGTCATTATGTGAGTATTTTAGTTCGGTTCCTTACTCTTCTGAAGTTAATATCCTGACTACCCATGCTTTCCTTCATGTGATTTGTACTATTGAGTGGTTTCACAGTGTTTGCATGACATTTAGTTGGATGAAAATAACATAAGAAAAACTACTCTGCAAAAGCACCAAATGAGTGCTAACTGCAAAAGGGAAATGAGCCCACAGGATCGAAGTGGAGCGAGTCTAAAGGAGGCATGTATGGTTCTCACTTGCCCTTGATCCTCCAAGCCAGCAGTTTCATTCCACAGATCTACTTCTTTCACCAGTATGTGCACAGAATAGAAAACAAGAATAAGGCCACAGCCTACTCCCCTTCATTCTTCCCTTTAAAAGCAAGAAATTTCCAAAAAAGCACCAAAAATTGGTTAATACTTAGCTACTGACACAGAGACCAAAGAAACATAGACAATAATTCTGGATTGAGCTTTTAGTTCAGAGATCAAAAAACCTAATAGCTCTAAAAGTAAATATTTCAATGGACACCTCCTTTCAGAGATATGCAGTGTCTACAGAATGTAACTATGTGCAACTGCTGCTTTTTTGTTCAAGGAACAGTATAAATCACAGTAATTTGTGTTTGGTTTTTAAAGAACATACTGTAGATTCAGGCATGAATCTTTAGTTCTTATTCATTTGTTTGCATTGATTTTTCCATGACTATGAGTGTTTTTCTATTGTATAGAGAAAACAATATGGGAGACATCTGGTGGCCATTAATTAACTGAAGCTCTCTAATTTATTGTAATAGTTGGTTGATCTACTACTAAGCTTATAAATGAGCAACTACAATTTTAAAATTCAGGATAATGTATCACAAAATCCACCCCTAATTTATTTGCTATTTTAGTTTTAATTATTTATGCCTATTCATAGTGTATTGGTCAAGTGCAAAGAACTTGTAACTGCCAATGCATCAGATTTATGTTCCCAAAACCCAAGTTCTGAACTTTGGAGAACTCTGGAGACAAGTTAGGATCTTGACTAGACAACACAAAACTATCTCTACTTATCTACTTTCTACATGTGTTTTTAATTAATACAACTTTATTTATTTTACCTAAAATTATTTATTTATACTTTTTTTGGTTTTATATGTGATTGATAGGAAGACACGACAATACATAAAGGCATCAGTTGATGTTAAATCATTTGAATTACTAAAATAAGCTCTTATAATAAATAAAAGTGTCAATTTTATGACTGTTTTCCAGCTTGGCATCTTCATATCTGTGTTTGTGCATGGAAGTGTTTAACGATATATTTCTTCATTTTTTCTTTTGCTCTCATTTTACAGCATCTCATTTCATTCTTCAGCAAGAAAAGCAGGATGTTTAAATGACTAGCTCTTCATGAAAGAACCTTTTCCTCTTCAAAACACAAAGGTACTGTCCTTTTTCTTACCCCATTTATTGGGAAAACACTGAATAATAGATGCTACCACATCCAGAAAAATTGATGTGTCCATGACAGACAAAGAAAGAATTGCAGTTCATTTTCTAACATCAAACAGTCAGGGTTTTTAACGGAGGAGCTGTGGTACTGCCCTGCTTAAGGCAGCCTGGTTCAAAATCTGCATCCAAAACTTTGCTTCCAACATCAAAGTAGGAGCGTGGCCTCAGCAGAAGGAACGGGAGCTGCACCTTTGCTTTTGAGAATGTCAGTAATATGGAATCTTCCATTCATGGGAGGGGAATAAAAGGAGAGCAAGCAAAATTTGATATTTCTGGGGAAAACTTCTAGCTCTCTCTCTCAAATGCCATAACTTTTTCAGCTTCACCCAGAGCCACACTGTGGAGTGTGTTGGTGGCACTCACTCCACGTCCCTGGAAGACAAAGTCTGACCTGAGAGTATCTTCATGAATTTCTGTGGGAGTTCTGGATGTGCCTGTGGCCTGCCCTGGACAGCTGGACAGAGCAGCACACACAGAAGTCGTGCCAGAGGTTCTTCTCCAGAAGCAGAGATGGGCAATGTGTGACTCCCTTTGGCTTCTGAAGGAGAAATACCAGCATTCCAGAGGGCTGGCAAATCACACTGAAGTCTGAAAACATTCCAAGATGAGCACTTAACAGGAAGTAAGATGCGGTTATAATTTTAGTTACCAGATTAGTGACTTCTTGCACTTTTGAAAGTTTTCTTTACAAGAAAAAATAGACCTAAACATTCATATCTATACCTTCCTAACTATGGAAATTAAGTCTAGAAATTTGAAATGTTTAGCTCTTATGATTTGTTTTCCAGAAAGAAATATCAGAACTGTAATCAAAAGAATGTTTCTTCTATATATGATGATTCTGAGAATAGAAGGGAAAGTTTATGTGTATGATGTTTCCTGATTTGAAGTGAACTTTGTTAATACAGAATTTTTGGCTAAAAACATTGTTTCTGGCTGCCCAAGTATACACTGAAAATTCAGCTACTCACCTGAAAAAGAAATTAGCATGATTTTATTTGTTTTAATATCATCTGTAGACCAGGTAAAATGTTTATTTCCCCAAAGCTAGTATGCTTTAATTTCTGCTAATGCTTTAATTTTTGCTGAGGTCTAGTACATCAAGCTGTTGTGCCTGGTGATTCAATATATTGGTTTCACAAATGTTAATGTATTCGTAATCATGTTTTCTTGTGCCCAGATCTACCAGTCAACCTACCAGTCTATTCCCAATCTAATGTTATCTCAAATAACATGGTACAAATGCTATAAAAAAAGGAAACCTACATCAAGGATTTTGCATTGATTTTTACAAAAACTGTCAAAACATGTAATGATGTTATTGATGTCAGCATTTCTCTGAGGCTTTGAGTGTTTAATACGCATATTGTGATACTGGAGATGTCTGCCCAGTCAGTGCATTCACTTTTGTCTCAATGTTGAATATTTTTGGACAAAATTTTGCTCCTGGCTCTGCTCCTTCACCTGTTATTCATCAGTGTGATGCTGACTAGTGCTGTGAATGGGTTTATGAAAGGCAGGTCCTGCTTGGCTGCCCTGGTCTCCTTCCATGGTGAGATGACTCCCTTAATGAGCGAGAGAGAGGCTGTTGGTCCTGATTCCCTGGAGTTTAGTAAAGCCTTAGACACCGTTTCCCACAACATTCTCCTGGAGATGGCTCATGGCTTGGACGGGTGTGCTCCTTGCTGGGTCAAACATTGGCTGCGGGGACAGGCCCAGGGAGGGGTAGGGATGGAGTCACATCCAGCTGGGGACAGACACTGGGCAGCTGATGCCTTAAGTTTTTGCTTTCATGTTTTTCAGATTCTGTGTTGCATATGAGTGTAGTTCTAAGCCTTATATGAAGTGTTAGTAAGCTGCCTTCACAGAGTAGGTAGACAAAACAAATCCTTTTCTAGATGGAGACCAAGGACGATGAGTGCAACTTTCAGGCCCAACAGCAAAACAATGATGGACTGAAGGGAGGAACAAGAAGGATGAGACCTCACAACCCAAAGCTGTAATTGGAAAATTCAACACCAATATGCAAATGAACCAAAACTTACAAATATGTAAGACCTTGTGACTGAAGCCATTTTTTGACCATTTTGGGTCCACCTTGGGTGTAACCCTGGTCAGGCTCCTGTCCTGCCCAAGGTGTACCCTTAAAGGCCTTTCAATAAATATCTGCTTCATTCTCTAGCTCGTTCCAGTGTTCTCTGTCCTCAGTCAGACTTCCCAAGGCATCACATCCAGGACTCAGCAGTGAGGCCAGTGTTTTCTGAGGAGCAACTGAGGGAGATGGGGGTGTTTATTCTGGAGAAAATAAGGCTCAGGAGAGATCATTCCCCTCCTACAACTCCCTGAAAGGAGGCTGTAACAAGGTGGGGATTGGTCTCTTCTCCCAAGTAACAAATGATAGGACAAGAGGAAATGGCCTCAGGTGGCAGCAGGGGAGGTTTAGATCAGATACTGGGGAAAATATTTTCGTAGACAGGATGGTCAAACATGAATAGAGAAGTGGTTGAGTCACCAACCTTGGAAGTATTTAAGAGATGTGTACATTTGACACTTGGGGACCTGGTTTAGAGGTGTGCTTTGCAGTGTTGGCTCAACAATTGGACTTGAAGATCTTAACAGCCTTTTGCAACTTAAATGATTCTATGGCTCTATGACTTGGAAAATATAAGAGTATCAAAAACTGGGCTCTGGATTTTAGCTGAACTCAAAATTATAAAAATAACTAAGTGCAGGTGTTCTCTATTTAATTTCTAATTAATCTGTTCTGGTCCAGCTCCCAGTTCAGCATGTGGAAATATGTTGTGTCAGACTGTCTTTTCACCTTGCAAAGGTTATGAATTCTGCAATTCCAGATTGTTTGTGATATTTTTTGAAAACCCCTCATAAAGTGTACAGAGCACTCTCTTATTTTATATTAATCGCCCACAGTTCTCAATACCCATAGGCATAGGGCTTCAGCATTGATGCTCTGTCACAGATTTCAATATTCCAAAGCAGAAAATAATAAAAATCCCAGACTTTATACACTGTTATCATTATTACTCAGATTACTGCTTCCAGCACACAGTGTACCTTCAGATGTCCTTGGGGGCTATTGAGCACCTTGCTAACCTACAACAGAATGGAGCATTTTGTCACAGCATCACATTCCACGGGAAGGAGCCGCTGACACAACAAGGTGTTGATGATATTTCTACACAAGTGAGGGGAAGCTGTCCCACTTGATGGAGACGTGACATATCAGGAGTCTCTGGAGAACCATGGAGCTATATCTGCACTTTAGTCATGGACTTTGGCCTAGGGATGGATGGGAAGGTCAGAACATCAGGATCAGCACACCTTGGTCCAACTGTGCAACAATTCCCTTGAAACTATGCACAGATTTATCTCACTGTCATGTTCCCCAAACCTCTGAAGCACAAGTTCAAATCCCTGATGGTGCTACTTACAATTTTTGGTGCAGTTTTTTGATTGTAGGCAATTTGTTCCCTTCCTTCTTTACATTTTTTCTATGGCTTACTTATGCAAAGGTATAAATGTATGCCAGTCTTAATAAATAGAAAAATATTGGAGGTGGGGAGGCTAGTGGAAGGAGAGGACTTTGTAGACTGAGGAAAAAAAAAAACAAACCTATAAGGATTGATTAGATAATTTTTAAATTTACTTGACTGATCTCTATGTCCCATTTTGACAGCTCTGGTTAGAAAGTAGGATTTAGGTGATGAATTTATTTACCTAAAGGTCATCAGCTGATGAAATTCCTGGTTCGCAGGAAACTAATTCATACTGTTAAAAACTTGGGGAGTACCTTTCCAGATATACTTTTAGATGTTTAATTCATCAAATAGCAGAAATACCAAATTACTGGAAAGTCAGATATTAATTAATCCAAGAAAGAAAAAGTAATTATCTTTTTGGCATGTCACATAGATATAAATTTCACCAAGGTAAATGCACACTGCTTCACACATATATCATTCACTGAAGACATCAGACTCCTGCCTATTAGGAGAAAGGACAAAGAGGATTTCACTCTATTTGATGATACCTTTTGGTTTTGCATGTTGTGGAAACAAAGTAAGTTCCCCATGTGAGAGAAGCTTTCTGCTTCACAAGAACATCATCGACACTGATCAGAATGCAAGGAAAACCAAGCATTAATAAAAATTAAGGGTCAGTAAAAACATAGGGAATTTTCAAATTCTGATATTTTTTAAAATGCTATGTTCTTCTCATGTGCAGGGATTTTTTATGTCTTTGATGCTCATTTACTTCATGTCTTCAGGGTTGCTTCATGTCTTCAAGGTTTTTACCACAAGGGTTAGAAATCTGCTTTTTTTATCCTTGTGATTGAAAAATGAGCTTCTCGAATGAGATCACAATCGCAGCACCTGAAGCTGTAAGAAAATTGCTCAAAATTAAAACTTCTAATCATTAACCCAGAAAAAATTACAGAAGTAAAACACACCTTGGTAGCATACACTGTGAATTTAAATACACATGCACACAACCCCACAGGCAGACACACATGTAGACAAACGTATTTATGTGAATACAAGGATGGATAAATATATGTGTGTATGCATGTGCACGCACCATCCTGGGTAAATAAATCTGAGTGGTGCAAGACAGGAACTATCTCTAGCAAGCAGCAAGAATGTCTGGAAAAGAGCTTCAGTGACTTGTAAAATACACACTCCAGGTTAGAGGCAGTAATTACTGACAGTTGTCAAATATCCTCCCTATCCACCCAGATTTCATGTATGAGTATTCATGTGTTTCTATTAATTGTGTAATTTTTAATATAGAAAAAGGAGAAAAACCTGCGATAAAGATATATGACCTTTTATAAATGCACATATAACTGGACCAAGGGGGAAAAAACCAGTATCATGTAACTAGTATTTTTGTGTTACAGTGTCTTAGGTTGCAATACAAGATGTAACCAGAAGCATGTATTCTATCACCATCTGTTAAAACCAGGTGGGACAGCGTTCTTTATCTCTTTCATGACCCATCCCTCATAACTCTGGGGGATATCTTCTGTTAATGGGCCATCGAGGCTCACTGCACGGCTGATGCAATTACATCATCCCATTGGGAGATGTTCCACCCAGGGAGAGGAGCCCAGCATTCCTACCTGGATAAACCCTGAGGGTCAGAACACCAGGACAGCCTGTTTGCACTGGATTCCCAGAGGAAGAGCAGACCCATCTACACCACCAATGGATGTTCAGAGGAAAACTACACCCTTCTATAGCGTCATCTCTGCCTCAACAGAACCACATCTATCATTCCAGGAGGACTTGGACTGCTACCAATACCCTGACCAACTGTGTGTCAAGCTGTATTATGACTGTCAGTCTTTTCTTTTTTGTTTGTTTGCTTTTTTTGCACTAATACATTTTTATTTTAATTTTCCTAGTAAAGAACTGCTATTCCTATTCCCATATCTTTGCCTGAAAGCTCCCTAATTTCAAAATCATAATAATTCAGAGGGAGGGGATTTACATTCTCCATTCCAAGGGAGGCTCCTGCCTTCCTTAGCAGGCAGACACCTGTCTTTCCAAATCAAGACATACAGTACTTTTGAAATTCTGGGAAATCCTAAATAGTTGAAGTGTCATGAAGTGTGTGCAGAGGAAGTGGTGGGAGAAAATTTAAAAAGTTAAAGGATAAAAAGCTCTGAGTGATCAGAAGGCACTAGGTGCTTTTGTGTCCTGACAACAAAGTGAGAATGCTCTGAGTTGGCAGAGGTTTTCCTGTCATCACACTCAAAATAACTATAGCAATATAAGCAGGTTTTAGCATTCACCATGAGGCTTCACCTGTTATTTGCTCATCCTGTCTGTAATACAAGGCACCTGTTTGTTAAAAATTTGGATATGGGCATAATTCAGTGGGCTGATGCCAAGATTCCTGAGTATTTTCAAGAGAATAGTGGCTGATAAAAATAGCCAGGCACAGATCCAATAAACAATAAGAGTTCTTTTCTCATGAAATACTGGGCAGCATTCAGCAGTATGCTAACTAGAAAGATATTGATCAATTAGAGAGAATTTAGTGAAGAACAACAAATTAATTTATAGGGCAGAATGAGGATTTAGGAGATGGATTAATGGTACTAAATTAAGTCTGTGATGATTAAGGAAAGCAAGAAATTGTGTTAAGATAAATCTCCCAGATTTGCTCAGGTTCAGTGTCTGAGGTGGTGCTACAGGGGTCATATAAAAGAGAATGTGTCCCTCCTGCTCTGGGACACCCCTGTCACCTGCTCAGAGCTTCCTGTGGCTGAACCACAAATGGCCCCACAGCAAGAGCTCAGCCAAGGAAGAGTGTGAAAGGGGGAAGCAGCATGAGTCCTACAGTGACTGTGCAAGACTTGATGGATGAGAAAATGTGAAGATTTCTAGCTACATGCAAAGATAAGTATTTAATGTTTTTATGGGAAAATACAGCTAAGAATAAAAGAAAGAAATTAAAATTTAGTCTGCCAAAAAACAAACCATAACCACAAAACACAAAAGTGTGTTCTACTAAAGAATTGCCTCCTGAGATAACCTGGAAGATGATTCACCACTGGTATTTTTAACATTATTCTGTATGAAACTCTAGAAAATGTGCTTTTGGGACTAAGCCTCCCTTAGCAGAGAAATGGGCTTCATGATCAATGAATCTCTGATTTTAATGTCTGCAATTTTCCGAGAATATTCTAAATACTGTTCATATTTCTGCCCAGGAAAGTGCTGCTGCAGAGTGAGAAGAATCTGTGTACTATTCCCATGAAAACAGTGGGATGCAATGAAGAAAAGCTTGTGAGTAATAATGAGAGCTATTAGCTAATAGACTAATAATATTTTTCTCATTATGCGGGGCGGGGAGGAGGAGGAAGAAGGCAAGCAGACCTCGTGCCAGAATCTCTGAGTCACAATTAAAAGTTATGCTGCAGTTTTGCAGAATTTCCCTTTTATGGTGCCTGCCAGTCGTGTCCCCAGCAGGGACATGTGAATGCTGCCATTCCTTCCACGTAGCACTGTATCTCCACTCCAGTGGCACTGTGTCTCCTCTCCAGTGGCACTGAGTCTCCTCACTCATGGACATGGAGAGAGCAGACACATTGCCTCATTACTCCAACTCCTAGCTGTTAACCCTTGTGGTTTTTCTTTCCTCCTTATCTCACAGAAGTCACAGAACTTCTTCCTTATATAACACTTCCCTTCCTCCCCACGGGAAGAAAGGGCACAGCTAAGGCTGTAATTTGTGGTTTGTATCTTGTCTCTCACTTGCAAAAGCCTCCAGCTTCTGAATGCTCTGCAGGTCCCTCGTGGGCTTAGCTCACAGCTCCTGCATGGACGTTGGTTCTTCAGGGAGAGTGAAATCCATTGCTCGGGCTCTTCACTTCAGTCCTTTCCTCCCTCCACTCACACAGAGCCCAGCAGGAGTCTGGCTCTGTAAGGATTCCCTGATTAGCTGCTGTCCAAGCCTGATGGAGGCATTTTTTTTTCCTCTCTTCTCAAGCTTCTCTGTATGTTTTCAGTTGTTTGCCATCACATTTTCCATTTTTCACTGTTTCTCATCCTCTACAAAAGACCACATTGATTTTCAGCCATGGTGCATACATATGGATGTGTATCCTTCAAAAGAGTAATATGGAATGTCACAAACATGCAGTGGTAGTGATGGTGATTATGGCTCTGAGGAGGCAATGAATTGTGACCAATTGCAATGACCAAGGAATGATGGGTCTGGTTTGTTATGACAACTCAAGTTGGCACTGAAATGAGATCTGCACCACTGACAGCAGATTACTGGTGCTATTGCTTGTGCAACTCTCCATCTATTTGCATGTTTTTTGGATTTCTCAATGGTCTAATTTCTAAACCACACTGACAGAACAAAATAAAGAGGGGGAACTTGTTTTTTAGTTTTCAATATGATAAGATCTGTAATGTTCATCTTGCTTTTTAAACTCTTGAAGTGTTTATCAAGTCCTTGTTTATAAACCCTGTGCAGAACACTGATGACCTGAAGCAGGAAAGATTGATGTTTTGTGGAGCAAGTGATGCAGCATTAAAAAGCTCCTGATGGCCTCCAGGATGAGTCTAGATGCTAATAACAAAACAAAACAACACAAAGCCAAAAAAAACCCCACAAAATAAACCCAAAACCAACAACCAAGCCAACAAAAACCCAAACAAACAAACAAACACACACACAAAAGACACCTAACAAAAATTTAACACCCCAAACCCCTCACTAAGTTCCAATAATTTTTGTTTCTGTCAGTTTGAACGGTAGGTGATGTACAGCTAATCATAACTGTGCCAGCTAATCTGTCAGCTCTGTTTTATCTAGAAAGTACTGCCTTGTGCCCATAGGGATTGAACTCCCTCTCTGCCTTCCTAAAATCTCTGTTCTCTACTGCCCTACTAGAAGTTAAAATCCAGATGCCTGTGGGATTTAACAGTTTAATAGATATTAATATATATTTTTTGAATTTCTCCTTCCTTCTGGAGCTTGGAAACTGAAATAACCTACGAGATTTACACTGGATTTTCTAGGTTTTCTGTAGTATTTCTGTGTTGATTTTCATTCCAGTTCACTCAGAGCTGCCTTAAAACTTTGTCACAAAAAACTCAGTGGGTTGATATATAAACTTGAGTTTAAGGCCCAGGAGATAGCAGTAAGAGTTGCACAGTCTCATGTGATTGTCCTGTTATACCAAAGAAATCCAGTGTCCCAACTGAATTTAACATTTATTTGTCTATAAAAATAATTCTCAACCTGCCAAGAACTTTAATTGTGTGACAATGTCTGAACAATATGGGTTGGTACATAACCTATTTTCTAATAGTAAAAGTTCTAGGGTAATTAAGTGGAAAAGCAAAAGGAGAGATGTTTTAAATGTATTTGTTTTAGCAGCATTCTTCCCATGTAGACCATACAAAAAAATTTGGTTTATTTGACTGTTCCCATTTCTTTTGACATGCAAGGGTCTTTAATTTAATTAGGGAATATTATTTAGCCCATAAATTCAATGTAGACCATAGAATTGAGTTTATTACATGGAACTGAGCAGCAAATAACTTTTAATGTGTTTGCTGTATCTTTTATCAGTAACACTAGCATATGGTGTTTTCTTATCTGAAATTAATTATGAAGTCTTCTTTCCAAAAACATAGGAGTTAAAACCATGAATGAGAACTTATAAAAACTAATCATAGTAAAAAAAATTCTTCTAACCTAGGCAAAGTATTGTCAAGATATTCCACCCAGAAACCTCTTGAATATAAAGAAAAGTACAGTTTGAGAAGCATTTTTTAAAATTAATATTTTTGTTCTTCACGTAACTAATGAGGCATTATTCCAGTATATAGGACATTTTTCTACATCAACTCTTAATGTTATCATCTACCATACAAGAAGAAAGACTTTATAGCACAACTTTGTTAAAATCAGAAAGCAACCTAAAGCTTTTGCACGTAGACTGCACAATGCAATTTTTATCCTAATTTTGATTGTGTCAGTGACACATTTACTTCAGCCTAGTGCGTGTAGGAGCTTTGCAGTGATGTAGTAGCAGTGCAAAGGGTACAATAAATGGGGAAATAAAGCCACATACTAGATGCTTTGAGCTACAGTAAAATTGGAAGACACTAAGATCCCATCAATATTTCTTTTAGCCTTTTTTCCTCAATAGTCTTTTGTCTTAATTCATAAACATGATCCCTGCATTCATTCTTTTAAGCACATAAAATCATCTGGTCTTCCAAAATGGACTGGGAAACTATATTCTTTTCTCCCTTGTTTTTCCTAACACAGTTACAGTCATTATTAGATCTCCATTATTAGATCTGCCAAGTTTCTATTATATTCGACAACTGGACTTGGATTCATTTTCCCCACAAGGCAGTCTGCTGTGCTCATGGCCAAGCAATCAGGTCACCTTTTGAAACTACCAGTACAGTGTTTGATTGGCAGATATGTATATTAAAAATAATGTTCTCCTTATGGCTTTTATTTTCTGCTGTGCTCTAGTGTCTGTCTTCTCTTGATAGTTTATTAACTGTGTGAGCTTATGGACATAAAAGCAGTAGCGTCCCTGATCCCTTGCCCTACTTGTAATATTCCTCTCTCAGCTCTCTTTTTCAGAGCTGGTTATATGCTGAACCTTAAATGATGCCTTTCCAGCTCTTTTCAGCTGTACAAAGCTGCTCTGTTACCCTTCCAGCTCCATTTGGAGCTTTCGTGCCTGCGAGCCAGGGCTCTGTCAGTTCAGTTTCCATCCTCAGCCTCGCACCCTCGCCCACCAGTGACATTACAGAGAAGTAGCAGGCTGGATATTGCCTCTCCTGGCCTCTGCTCTGATGATATATAGGTACATCCCTGGCTGGCGCCCTGCCCCAGGCTGGGGGAGCACAGAATTTTCTCTGCATTGCAACACTGAAGTTTGCTAAACAAGAAAAGCCAGGCATCTGAAATGGCTCTGCAGGTGGGTTCCTGGAGGGAGATATAAATCTGCTGCTCAGGTCTTAAGGCTGAGTCCTTCTAAACTATACTTAGGTGCCTGGAGCAATGACTCTGATACAGATAAAGGCAGAGGGTAACCTACAGGGGAACATTGGGACCATAGAGATTATGGTACCAATAGAGCTCATTTCTTCTTAGCTTCATATATCTGAAAGTAGAGTGAGACGCAGCCCAGGTCAGCTTGTTCTGCTCCTGGTTATGGTCAGCTCTCAGACACTCCAGTGCAATGCTCTCAGGATCATGGGAATCCCATGAAGGATTATTCCTACACGTGAAATCCTTCTTAAATATGAAATATAAACATGAGTTCATTGACTGGGATCAGCACCTTATTAAAATAAATGCGAGGACAGTGGTGTGGGAAATGGAATGCTTCCCCTTTTTCCAAGTGGGTCCGCAAAGGAGCAAACAGCCAAGATCCCTTCTCAGTTACAGATGGGATTTTCATTTTTTTTAAGGTTTTGATAGCTACTTCCTACACTAGTTCCGGGTTCTTCCCCCTCTGTGCAATATGCTGGATTTTCCTTTAGTTTTATTGGACCTTCTGCATGTCTTGGTTGGTTGGTTGCTGGTTGTTGCTATACTTTATACACTGATATCTAGTATAGCTTTAGTGCATGTCAGCACACACCCTCAGTAGTTGCCATTTAGTTGTTTACTACATGGCAATCAACTGAAGAACAAATCATATTTAGTTTGGAAGAAAAGGTTAAGAAGGCACTTAAAATTTTTTGCAGAGGGTTTTTTTTTTGTTTGTTTGTTTGTTTTTTTTTGTTTGTTTTTTTTTTTTTTTTTTTAATTGTACATTCTTTAAATGCTTTTAATGTCAACATCTGAAATAGGTAATTATTGTTCATTTTTTGGTAGGATTTTCATTGACATAGAGCTGAGCCACAGAACCCTCTGCCTTGTGTCTAGTTTGACAAATTAGGATTCAAAATAAAACTCACAATTCTATATGCTCATTAAAATTGTTCTTGTCCTAATAATCCAGATAAAGGACAGGGAAATTATTGCTTAGTTCTTTCCCCTACATTTGCAAAGAAGATCTAAAGAAGGGTCTTTGTCACGTCATTGAAAAGATCATCTCCCAATTTTCTTTAAAGCTTTAATATTCTCATTCTCAGAATCTTCTTCTCGTTATCAAGACTTCAGATTGCAGACCAGCAGCAATTTAAAAGCACCCTTTCACTATGGTACCTACCCACAGAGCTGCAGGTATAAGCCTCGCACATTACTTTTTGTTCTGACTCATCCACTGCACCTTGAAAACTGTGTTTCTCTTTATTCAGCTGGAGAATGCATTCTTAGAAATGGCATATTTTGCAGAAATCAGGACATTATGTATTAAATATGAGTAGCATTTAAGCCAGGAGGGAAAAAAAAAAAAAAGACTGGTGTTTCAATTTATTTCTATGGTCAAAAAGTAACACATACTAATGAGCAGAACCAGTAACAAAGTTCTATATTTGACCCACTTATTCCTTCCAATGCAGGAAGTTCCTTTCTGCCTGGGACTTTCAGATCTCAGTTTTATCAAACAGAAACATCTCAGTGCACCACAGGGTTGGCCCCTACAAACAAAATTTGACATTTGTAAATGTCTTGAAACCAAAAGGGAATAGCAAACAAGCCTTTCAGTATGACTCAGCCTTCAATGTAAATAATGTCTAGCCTGGTTAGAAGAGGGTTTATCAGACGTTTTGGGAGGGTACTTGGGCCTGGGATGGAGTGAACTTCCCTCATTGCTGCCCATGAAGTGCTGTGCTTCGGCTGAGTGGCCAGAGCAGGGCTGATACCACACCAAGGCTTTGGCTGTTGCCAAGCTGTGCTTGCACAGCATCAAGGCTCTGTCTCCCACTCTGCCCTGCTCTCCTTAGGCACATTCAATCAATGCCCAGGCTGGGGGTGCATGAGGGGCCAGGAGGGGACACAGCTGGAGCACTGGACTCACACTGACAAAGCGATATCCCATAGCAGATGATGTCATGCTCTACTAGTAAAGCTCAGTGAAAAGGGTGAGGGAAAAGGGTGTTCTTCTTCCCTGCTGGATGTGCTGAAGCTCAA
Source organism: Sylvia atricapilla (assembly GCF_009819655.1). NCBI lineage: Eukaryota > Metazoa > Chordata > Aves > Passeriformes > Sylviidae > Sylvia > Sylvia atricapilla. The sequence continues at coordinate 106,383,626 of NC_089141.1, read as the reverse complement.
CTTTCCAGCAAGCAGATGAACATCTTCCTGCCAACGGGAAGCACTGAATTAATTCCTTTTCTTTGCTTGTGCAGCTTTTGTTTTCCCTGTTAAACTGTCATTATCTTGATCTACATCTTCTCAATTTCCTTCTGTTTTCTTCCCATCATACCAGAAAGCAGAGTGAGTGAACAGGTGGGTGAATGTTGGTTAGCCAAGCCCAGCACACCACTGCCAGTGTTACTGCCACAATCAGTTTCAGAAATTTCTGGACATACATGCTCAAGAAACAACTCTCCAGCTTGGTTTTATTGTTTTGTTTTGTTTTGTTGTTTGTTGGTTTGTTTGTTTTCCTGATGAATAGATGTTCTATGATTCAGTGACCAACCCCATTCCTGCTGTTGCCATTCTGGTCAGTTTTTAGATGCATGTAGAAGTTCCTGGATAAATGGAATCCAGATATAATAGAATTCTGGAACAGTATCTCCAGCAATATTTTTAAGGCTCAGTCATATGTTTCTCTGATGAGTAGAAAGTGCCTAAGAACAGGTGCTGGATCACTTTGTTTTAGGTGAAGTGCTTGGTATTTCTGTCTAAAGAGGAGATTAATTACCCTGGAAGTAGCAACAATTTGTAATATTAATAAGGGTAAGGGTATAATTTTTAAAATTAATAAGGGTAAATTTTAAGTTATGCTTATGTGATCTTATGTTATTGTGGCTCCTAGATCCTTCTGAGAGACTGAGATTTAACTTCAGCTTTCCAAATCACTGGCCAAAAATACATTTGGGGTTCTTGGTAACTTATAGTCATTCAAAAATACACTTCACAAAACGTATGTTCAGACTCTTTGCAAATGTATCTGGGTCCTTTGCAAAGGTAATCTCAGAGACAGTCAAGATGTGTGGGAAATCTGAGTAGTTATGGACATTTGCAACTGAATTAATTTATTAGATACCTGATGTAATATTGTGGTAGCATAAGGCTAGAAACCCTTCCATGTCTCCCTGCTCCCAAAAGGTTTATCAACAGGTGGAAAAATGGACAAGCTATAAGGAAGGCTTAATAAAACAATTTATGTTGTGGGGGCTCAGCAGCCACAGGTCCCCCACCTTCAGCAGGAGTCAGAGATGCTAAAAATTTCTGGAAATGTGTTAGGACACCCCACTTGGCAGCTGCTCAGAAAAAAGAAATGGGCTTTGCAGTTTGTCTGCTCTTGCTAAACAGTGATTCCTACAATTTATACTCTTCATACCCTTTCAAACCCTCCTGCACATGCTGTTCTGCCTAACTGACACATTTCTGAGTCACAAGACCAGGTATTGACCAGAATCACAAACACTGCACAGGTGACTGCACATGCAGGGGACAGCAGGACAAAATCCCAGCAGCACTGCTGAGGTTTGCACACAGTGACAGAAGCGTGCTCAGCACTGTGCCAGGGCAGGAGCCTTTTCCTCTTTGTGCAGGGAGATCAAGGCACTGTAATGCCTTGGACATCCAAGGGCTCGGATATTCAGGGTTTGTATTTCCAGCAGGAACAGAGAACTAGAGAGGGTTTTAATCCTCACCTTGGAACCATCAGATGGAACGATAAATGACAAATGACCAGCCCCAGAGCACACAAAAGTGTTTGTGGCAGAGCACAGAATTATGCTCTAGTGTCTTACGAAGCAGATTAATGCCTTTCTTAGTGGATTGCCCTTCTTTTAATCATCTCATACACCTCAGCATTGAGTCAAAATGGAGTGAGTAACAAGCAAATGCACCATGGGTGCTTTTTATTAAGCAAGAGTAGTGAATAATTAATTCAAGAAATGACAAAAAGGCCTCACACTTTTTCTTAAAAATTAATTATAGCTAGTAGATATTTTAAGCTGTTATATTGAGTGCCTGAGATAAGTACATGACCTGCACTGTTGTTACAGCAAAGAAAAAAAGACAAAGTAACAACTCAAGTAAAAGAATTTAAGAGTTCTAAACAAGGACAAAAACAGAAAAATAATGCTATTTTATTAATAATCTTAATTTACACACCCATAAACAGAATTTTAAATTAACTATTCTTAATTTCTTCCATAACTGTTTCAGCCCACTGGAGTTAACTTGCATCAGAAAAGCCTGAAATTCTGAAATCTGAGTTATGGATGCTGTTATATGAAGCAATTAAATGTTGAAATGCTGCAGGGGCTGTTTGAAGGGCTGCCTTTACAAGAGCTTTTCCAGAGTTCAGCTGTTGGCTTGGCCTAGACACACTGTGAAAATTAGTTTTGAAATTTACATTAATTATTGCGGTGCTTCAGCGTTGGTGTCACTCCTTTATTTGAGAATAAACATTTCAGCCCTTCCAGTATTGTTCAAACTGGTGTTGTTCAGTGAGTGTGGGCATGGCTGGGTGCATGGGGTGTCTGTACCTGGGAGGAACAATTGCTCTCCTAGACACCCAGTACTCCCTACTCAGGGCCAGTTTTACACTCTGAGGAATAGTTTTACCCTGCTGGGGATAGTAGGGGACTGATTTTTGCCTTCCTAGAGAGAACAAGGCTGTGCTCTCTCTGGAAGCTCGTTTTGGAAGACATTTGTAGATAGTGTGTAAGGAAATGTGTGTATGTGCTTGACCAGACAGAAAGGTTGTATGTTTAGTGATTCCTGCTCCCTCACGTCTACAAATTTCTCTAAAGACCTGAGAACTGAGTCTCTTCATAGATGTCTCCACTCCTTTTAAAGGTTGTTTCAATAAAGTGATATTAAATCCACTGCTGACAAGTTAATTAGCTGAGTTAGGCCACTGGATCAAGAACACACATCAGATCTCTTCTACAGACTTTGGGGAAGAAAATTCCTTTGTCAAAGGATGAATAAACTGAGGGCTGCCAACATAGGAGACACCCTGGGAAATGACAGATACAGAAAACACCAATTATCTTATCATAATTTCATTCTTTTATGGGACCTATACACTGCTTTAGATCAGAGGTAACTTCTTTATGGTCCTTAATTATTGTTTTTAACAATTACTGAGAAGATACAGAAAAACTGAGCAGGTTTATATTGCTTAGCTGGAAACATAAATTGTATTTTTTCCTTGTATATATGTGGGGACTAATTTAATCAAATTCCAGGCTAGAAAGTTTACTGATGTTCTTAGTGAGAACACAGCTGGAATAGCACAGAGAGCTAAGGCAAGAAATTTGTGGAGCTTTCATATTTTTCTGACAGTTCTGTAATCCAGAAGAGTTTCCTGTCCAGGCTGCTCAAGATTAATTGTGCCTGAAAGCAACAGAAAATCTTTAGCTTTGTATATAACTGCTTATCAAACACAAAATATTCAAAAGGTTTTCTCTGTCTCCAAAGAGTGAGCAGTTGGCAGTGTCTTTTTCCTGGTTACGTTTCATATTCTTCAGTGTTGGTAAATCAAAAAGCTTCTACTTTATATTGCACGTGTAAGTGGCCATACACTCATTCATACATGAATTCATATAAAAAAATGCAATTCAAATATCTAAAATTTGGAAATGGCAGAACACCTCTAATGACACTGTACCCCCTCAGCACTTCTACAACCCTGTCACCCATGTCTGAATATCACAAAAAAATTTTTAACCAAACATCAATTAATATTTCCTCTACAGGACTTTGGCCTCAGCTAACACATAGATGCCTCAATGATGAAGTGGGAGAACGAGATTTTTTTTTTAAAATATAAATCCCTTTTTCTTGTTTGTTTCAGAGCTGACAGATGGATAGTGGCTGAGGCAGGGAACTGTAGGAACAGAAATGTGACTTAGTTTTCCTGAGAAAATTAGTTCTACACCTGTCCCTTCTGAGAACTCTGTACGCAATGATTTGAGACTCTGATATGTTCTTCATCTTCAATTGCCTGGTCTGTATCTCTAGGTCTGCTCTGCAAAATGTTGAAAGGTTCAGTTGCTGGCTAAGCCCATGAGAACTAATCTATCAATATGTAAGTTCTTCTGTAATTCTAAAATACCATTTTAACAGTCTGAAGCACTTCATATTGGACACTCAATATCTATGGGCTGCCTATATCTCATCTCTCTATCTCCTCAATGGAGATAATGCCTTCAAATTTCACACGGTTTTTACAATGATGAATTAATTGCCTGCAAAGCAGTCAGATTTTGGGGTGATGAGGATCATAGAAAAGCCCCGAAGATATTAATAATTTTGTTTTCAGAGTAGGGCTTGAACAGTGTTGTTTCTTTTTTTTTTTTTTTAAATAAGACCCAGGGCAACATATTGAACAATGAGGCTAAGAAAAATATTGAACAGCTGCTAATTAAGTCCTTTTAATGCACTAAGTAGGAGTATTCTTGAGAGAAATGAATGTGTGATCCTGTAATTAAAAACTCCATTCCATATGAAAAAGTTGGCCAAATTAAGGTCATACTGCTAACCTGGATTCTGTCCATTTCTAATTTTTGGCAGCTTTACAGTCATGATCATATTCTTTGAGAGAAAATGCTGTGTGACTGTTGTAGAAGCAAAACCAAATCAGTGGCATGGCCTTGTCACCTGCTTCCTGCACAAACAGAATCAGGACCTTCAGTGTTTATCTTCTCCATGAATTAACTAAGTAAAGGACAGCAGCAGCAGGATGTTTTTCTCCTTGGACCAACACCAAAATGGGATGAGATACATGTTTTATTAAACAGCAGGTATGAGTTTTGGGAATCACAGACTTTATTTGAGGCTGAGGAAAAAGATTACACAGTCCTTCACATCACCCCCCAAACACCTTTTACCTTTTATCTGCCTCCTCCCTCCAGTACACCCTGTCTTTTTTGATTATTTTCTCAGTTTTCTTGCCAAACCTGTCCTTGTTCTCTATTCAGTTCATCTTGTATCTCTCACATCTGCTGCCTACTCTCTGTCTCATGGGAAAAAAAATCCCAGTTTACATAGTTTAAAACAAATTATGATCAAGGGGATTTATTGGTTTGTTAATACCAGGTAAAGAACTATACATTCAAGATCAAGGTCAATAACACATCTCTAGCCATATGCAAATGTTAATATATAGCTGCACATTTCTAAATACCCTTCCAGAGCTGATGCCTAAAAGTTGTAACCACACACATGTGTGTGCTCACACACATTGACACCATCCCTTCCATCAGGAAAAGCTGGTGGCCAGCACATTGCTTGGTTACTACTTAATCTGACTGATGATTGTTTTCTTTTTAACAGGATTAGTGTGTTTAATTAGTTAAATGTCCTTTTAGGTAGTTTGGAATGTTGATTTACACACATTCTCACACTCATGTTTTTGTCTTGACAGCAGTTGTTGTTCTGACTGTGTCAAGCAAGAGTGACCTGTGTGAGCAGCTTCTTATCACAACTTCTTTTTCCCTCCTGGAAACCTTCTCTGAGCCTCAGGTCTCAGTTTTGTAACATGCCCCTCCCTGCAATCCCTCTGATTCCCATCACTTCCACATCACTTTTCCTGACCATGCTTTTCTTCCTTATCCAGGCAGACCCTCTGCTGAAAGTTATGATGAAAGCTGCCTTTGGGACTGGGGAAATAATCCAATCTAGTGGGAAAAAAAATCTTCTTTACATCAGGCAGTGAATGTCCTTCCAGAGGCAGAGCAGAGTTAATAGAAGCATTCTTGAAGGTGATTGATAAATTGAAGCAGAATCCACACCTAACCATGGGCTTTGACTGCTGATAGCACAATGGTATCATAATCATGCCCCAAACTCCATGTAACTGCCTACAATTGCATCATGTGACTGCATCCAAAGGCACACAGTCATGGAAGGCTCCCCCTGCCTTGTTTTTGTGTGCTGCTTCAGAAGGACAGGAAACAGCAAACTCCACCAAGCCCACAGGGAGCAGACGCACGGCCAGCCTGGCCAGAAGCTCTCTGTCCTGTCTGCACACCACTCATTCTCCTGGTCACCCATGATAAATAGCAGCAGCTTGACAGCAGATTTCTTTCTTTTTTTTTTTTTTTTTTTTTTTTTTTTTTTTTTTTTTTTTTTTTTTTTTCTTCAAGGGGCCTTCATTGTGTAGAACTGTGGGAGTAAATAAGGGCATTTAAATAGTTTTTTTTCAATCTCTGCATGCGACTTCCAGCAAGAGTGTGCAGAATTCAGCAGTATTTTGTGGGCCAGCACCACTCCTGCTTGAAAAGGACTAACCCAAAATCACTGATTTAAGCAGTGCTAAACCAGAGAAGTCTGCATCAAAACTGTAGTGGAAGAAATTTTTTTTTTTTTAAGCTGTTAATTCATTTTGCTTTCAGGAGCTCAAGCAGAACAAAAAAAGGAATGGTAATCCCCAAAACCTCACCTATGCCCAAAACAGAGTAGAGACAGGACCTGGGATGTCCCTTTGTGTAAAGACCTGAGACCAGTTGGGAAACTTTTGGAGATTTGGTTTCAGGCCATCTCCCAAACATTTTGCAAACTGCCCCTTCCAAGTAGTGTCTTCTATTTCCCTCCTCCTTTTTATATTTTTTCTTTATTTTTTAAAATAAAGGTGTGATACATGAAACAGTCTTTATGACCCATATTAAAAAATAATTGCACGTTACACCAAATACCAGAAGATCAACATACTTATGAAACAAAAGAAGGCAGAAAACAATAAAATAACAACATTTTCCTGACTGATCTGCCGCTCACCAGATAGCATGGTATCTTTCTTAAGTCAAAATTTAGGAAGATGAAGCCTTACCTCACTGTAAATACATCTTTGTACTGCCTGTGGATATTTTTTTAAAATTGTTTTCCCCAAGTGATTTCTGTACAAGTGAGATTTATCAGTCTGTTTGAAATACATGCGGAACATTCAGGAGTCCCTCCAGCTCTTGCACTCCTTGGAGAAAGAGAGATATTTTGTTAAGAATGACTATTGAAGTCATTGAACTTCACTATTGTAAAGTTTTAAAAGTATATTTTTCTTCTTAATGTGGTAGGTACATTGAAAAAAATGTATGCTGGATTAACATTTGACAAGTAAAATCAATTTACTGGAAGCAAAAGGGCAGATCCAAAGACTGGATATATGGAATAAGTAAGTGGATGACATTTTAAAAGCTACACCTTCTTAAATCCTTTAGCCAGGTCTCACTGCATACCTGGGGATTAAAATTACTTATATGCAAGTTAATTATGCAACTTTACGAATATGTATCTTGTGATGTTCCAGTTCTTACTGACCTCTTATAAATCAGTATAAACAGCTAGGAATTGAAATCTAAAAAAAACCAACCAAAAAACAGTGAATGAGACACTTTCATTATATGCTGAAAAAAAATAGGGTTTTTTTCCTGCAGACTTCAGATAAAATGTTTTCACTCAACAAAGGCTGGGCTGATGAATAAGCAGCTGAGTTGTGGGTAATAATGCTGAATGGTTTGGAAGATGTTGTTGTGTACTGCCTGACCTACATCTGAACTACTTCCAGCCTGGGAAGGGAGGAGAGGATTATACTCAGCATTCAATAGTTTCTAAAGCAAATCATATCTTTGTTCTCGATGTAAATAACGTATAAGAAAATCTTACACAGGAATCCTATCTTTCTAGGGAAAGTAGCAAGAGTAGGCAAAGAATTTCTTCAAATTGCTTTCTATTTTTTATGGTACCAATGGCAGTTAGACAAAAATTTAATAGCTGTTAGTCTTTGTGGCTCTGCTTGTTGTTTGCTAATGCTGTCCTAGAGGGAAGTAAATTAAAAGGTAGACAGCATGCAGGAGGAAGCAGGACTCTCAGCTACTTCACAGAGTAAGACAGGTAAAAGGCACTACAAGATATCCTGAGAAAAAGTTTTAGATAAAAATGAAAATTACCATTGGCTTAGCTGCACCACCAAATAAATAAAAAATATCTAAGGCAAATGATGAAATTTAGGGAGAGTACTAAAACTGTTAACAGATAGAAATAGATTGCAGAAGACATCTAATAGAGTGGGACTAATTATGTATATTTAAATTCATTTAATAACCCTTTCAGCTCAGTTGAGATTGCAAAGTGAGCTGAATCTTGTATTTTTCCAAGCATAAATGTTCAGTAATGTCTGGCTGCTATGGTAGACTCAACATAGAGTTGAGTATAGTTAGAAGATATTACTGCAAAAGTAAGTTTCAAGCAATTCAGTGAAAGCAAAGTACAAACTTCACAGTTCATTGTGCACATCAGGATTTCAGACTCCTTCCAAAGAAAATAATGATTTATATCTGTATGTAGTAGGGTCAGTCCAGTGATCATCACCTGCATCTAATTCACCAAAGTCTAAATTCATAGATGTTCTGTCTTTAATTGGGAAGGAGATATTGAATCTAGTTGAGTGACCCAGTGTTATATGACTTGAGTGCTGCAGACCTAATATTTCACAAAAGAAGTATGAAATATCACCCCCATTGCAAGCTCCTTGAGGCTACACATCAACCATAATCTTTGTTCCCAATCACGGAGCAGACGTGAAGGTTCAGGTTCAGAAATCCTACTAGGAATTGTCCTGTTGAGTGTTGTAGAGCCTACAATTAAAGAGATGGTTTAATCAACACCTGTTCACAGTCACATATTAAGGAATTTACATATGTAGGAATGCCTATACCTACACAGACTGGGGAGAATTATGTTCCTTAACGTGACTTCCTAACAGGTAACCTGAGTCATAAACAAATGCCAGGAAATTAAATGCCTTGTATAAACTTACAACTTGGGCTGGAGAATATTTCTGAATTTATCCTTTTTGCCAGATAGGACTGGATCGATCTGTTCATTTCTTTCATTTCAAAGTATATGAAATCCCTGAAACTGGGCAGAAATTGCATTGTGTATCAGTGGCCACCACTCAGCTAGCACAGCTCCCTTCATTGGTAAGCTCCTTATAAGAGTGAGCAGTTCTGGAAAGGAAAGGAACCTGAAATAATCACTTCTTTTGAACAGAAGTAACTGTGGCTCCTGTGCTTTGGTGTGACCTTCATGCTGTCAGGATGTATTAGGTGCACTGTGAGGTTTACCAGACCAGACCTCTGGGGACTTTGGTAAAAGGATGCCTAAGCTGTGAATTCCTGACAGCCCTAGGCACTGAGCCATGCAGCTCACACAACTTGGTGGCCTATCTCAGCATGCACAGTAGCAAAACTTTAAGTATCTACTTAAGCTTTGTGTTGACAACTTTGGTGCCTGTGCATGCTCAAGCACTCTGGCAGAAAAGCAGCTTTTTTTTTTTTTTTTTTTCTGAATCCCCTCAGAGTTAAAGCACATGAATGAAGCCTAAAATGAAATGGAAGTGCCACAATTCCTTTGTGAGGCTCTGCCTAAGTTATCTGCAATGAAACTTGCCTCTTTCATTAGGAATGTCTGTCAGCATGAAAAAGTTTTAAAGGTCATTGGTTTGCAAAGTGGTATGAGCAGAATCTCAAGGCTGGTAGAGCAAGTTGTTGAGAAAGCTGAAAGGAAAGGATGAAACATCTTAATTCTCCCTTGTCCACAAGTTCCTCCAGTGCTCCTCTGTTTTGGTCTGTGCAGGACTTCTTTTGATGGATCAGAACTTTGCACCATGTGGCTCTTGAGAAGGAACACACTCCAAAGATTACTGTAGTGTATACACCTCACACTTCACTGCAAAGATATGGGGAATCTGGGCCTTTGATTTTCTTGGGCCTTTGATTTTTTTTCAAAAATTAATGGCAATCTCGTTGTTGATAACACAGAAAAAGACACGTATATTTTGTGGAGAAACATATCCCACTGAATTTCAGTGTCAGTGCCTTCTGCAGTTTAGGAAAGCCTTACTCTTCTGAGAGGCTTTAAAATGTGAAGGAAGTACATTAGCAATGATTTGCAAATAGCAAAATTCGTAACTTCAATTCAGATATCATACTGCAATATGACATCAGGTATCTGTGAACACACTGATTTAATAGAAGAAAAGGAGGTCCTTAGGAAGCAAGAATATGATTTGGTATATGGAACAATGAAGCTCAAGAAAAATATGATTAGAAAGGGTTTTGCCCTCTTTATCTTTCAAACATGGATTGATGGGTCTAAATTCTTCAGCTGTTGTTACAGTACAGATATTAAATAATTTACTTTTATAGATCACACTTTATAATGTTACTATCCAAAATCAGAGTTATGCAAATGGGCCACAAATGGACTTTTTCTCAGCTGTTAATGTCAGCATGAAGAATAAATGTATGAGTCACGTTCCCTGTTGTACTGAATGATCAATTAATATGAAGATTACCATTCCCAAGTATAACTCCATATAAGGTCTCTTAAGTGAGGTCTATTTTATATTAAGAAAATCTATTTGTACAACTGTCATTGAAAAAAAAAAAAAAACCACCACAGAAAAAGCCCAAAACAAAACCAAAAATCCCCAATGTCTCACAAATTGTGTAAATTATCAAAACGGCAATACATCTGTCTTCATTCTAAAATTACTTAATGGGCTACCTTAGGGTGGCTTCACTGCTGTTTCATCCACTTTTTTTCTGTCTTTCTGTAAGTCTTCTGTACAAGGAGTTTTGTTGCTGTAGAGAAGGCAGGCAAGAGAACACATGAATCCAGCGGAACTTTTATACTTGCATTGTTTTCATGGGGAAGGTATATAAAAATGGACTTTGAGTATGTGTGATTGTTTTGGCTTCTTTTTTCCCTTGCCAAGGTCAGGATGAATGACATCAGAAAGAAGATACATTATTTGTTATTACTGTGGAAGGAATTGTAAATTCTCTGTTTGATTGTTCCTTCTGGTTTAAAACCAGTGGAAGAGGCAAATTTTTGTTGTCAGCTTTTGGACTACCTGTTTATATTTTATTTTACCATAATGCCTCTATAGTTAACAATTCATTTCAATGATCCATTTCTTCCACATTCTTGTATGAAAAGGGACAATCTCATCGGAATTATTGACATGATTATTACAACAGCACATGAAGAACGAAATCACAATTCCTCGTAAAATCAAAGGGTAGAAAATTCAGAGACATCAATTTGGCCTTCCTAGCTGTGCCATCTCAGCACCTAAAAATGTATTTGTCTCTACTGGGGTGACGCAAAACTCTGTAATGAAGCAAATCAGCTTCCTGTATAGCTAATAGGATACCTTAAAAGTTTCCAGAGGTTATTTCACAGCAATGGTAAGAAACAGACATTTATGAAAATACAGAGAATTTAGGAGTCTGTAGAAGACGGCTGAGAATGTGAGAATTGGGAACTGACTTCAAAGGCTGCATCTGTGCCCAGTCATAATCCACTCCTCTTTGCTGTACAAAAAACTTAGGAAGCAGGGGAGATGAAGATCTGCTGATGGCAGATGAAGAATCAGGTCACAGATTTATCTAGGTAGCTTACCCTTCTCCCTGAGGAATCCCCTTGAAAAGTCTCGGTGGGTGTATGGACCCAAGGAGAGACAAACCTTGGATTCAGAGCTTCAGCAAAAGGACAGAGCTCAGCACCCTCTCAGGCTGCTGCTATAGTTTTTCAGTGACTTGCTCAGTGTATTATGACTCTATTATCCTTTTGAGGCATGAAACTCTCACCAGCCCCTGTACATTATCCTTGGGAAGCCTTTAGAGCTCAGAGCCATTAGTAGTGCTTAGAGCAAAGACGCCTGACTCACTCTTTGAATGATCTTACTGGGGCCAGATCCTTAATTTTTGGGCAGCCCAATACCTAAAATCTTTTAATTAGGTTTATTCAGGAGCCTTTGAAACTGAGAACAAATATGAGGGCTTGTACTTAAATAATTGTGAGGCATTTTTTTTCACTGTTGTTAATATTGCTAAAATAATCTTCAGTGAGGTGGAGGGTTTTAAGTTTAAATGTTTTATCACAGTGCATTGCTTTCAATGTTCACCAAGTGTAAGGACTGTCTACTTCTAAATACAAAAGGATTCTGCAGTCAAAGATAATAAGAACAAGATCAGGTCATATGTGAAAGACAGATATCACCATGCAAGGAACAAATATTTCCAGTGCAAAAGGTCTAAGATCTTTATGAGTTTTGTGAGAAACTATCTTCCACTCAATAAGGCACCATCAGAAGACAGCAAAGGAAAGAAGCTGGAAGCTCCTGTGGCTAAGAGGGGCAACAGGCATTGGAATGAATGATGCCTTTGGAGAAGAACTTGGTGATAAAATCAAAGCAGGCTCTGCGAGCTGAAGGCTAAGGTTGGCATGCAGACATCAGAAAACAAAATGAAGTTCTTGGCAAATGGGTCTGTTGAGATTAAATAACAAAGAAGGGTTGTAGGATGGGCTTGGGATTTTCTTTTCTAGTATAAATTCTTGGCTTTCAAGCAGAGGAGGAGGCGGAAATTCCATGTGCTAATAATGGCTTAGGATAGGAAAGATGGTGTTCAGCATCTGCTCTTATTGCAACACTGAGGGGGAAGGAGAGTTTGGCATGTAAACTGCAAGGACATTTAAGCCAAATCTGCTAAAAACTGAAAGCCTGGGGCTCCAGGAATCTCTAAAATTTAGCTAAAATTATATAAAAAAAAAATCTGAAAAAGACTTAAGGCTGTTATTCTATCTGCCCTTTTGACCATGGCTGCCTCCTGCCTAACTTAATTTGCATGACACTCATTCAGCAAAGGGTGTCAACAGGTGCTCAGGTTCAAACATACAGTTTGGAGTATCCATCCTCTTGAGTCTCTCACTGAGTCATGGGTAATACCAATTGTTACCCTTACAACAAAACTAATGAAGACAGTTTAGGGCTAATGAAACTACACAGCTGTAATAAGAAGCCCAAAAGCACATGGCTGCATAGTCCAGTCCTATCCCTTGTATCAATTCCGACTAATTCTTCCTGGTAAGGCTGGAGGCAGCAATGTCTGACAGATCACACATTTAGTGTCTCTGTAATACTCATTTTGAGCACGGGTGTGGAAGTGTCTCCCCTGTATTCTCTGCAGAAGGCTGCCAGTGACCACCAGCTCCTGACCATTGCAGGGATAAGGTCAGTGAGCTGAGCTCATGCTGTTCCTGATGCTGTGCCTATATATCATCTTTGAGGCCAGCAAGTGCTTGTGGCCACTTCCTCCTTCCTCAGTCCCCTGACTCATCAGTCTGTGAACTTTTCTCTTTTGTTTGGCTTTTTTTTGTTGTTTTCTGCTCATTGCTGAGTGCTTTTCAGAGTTAAAACCTGAAAAAGAAAGCTATTATGAGATGCTATTTTCAGTGTGCATGTGGTTGTAAGGTTCCTAGATTAACAGTTTCTGAAGGCTGAACAACTCCTGCACAAAGCAGTCCAAGTAATTTTGTCTAAAAATTCTTTTGTCAAGCCAAATACCTCACAGCTGAAATAGAGAGGATCTTTTTAAAAACACACATTTAGTAAAACAAATAGAATCTTTTTTCTTTGTTCTTTGTCAATTATTCCAATGGTTAACTGTCTGCTATTAAAGGTTATACCTTCATTTCAGTCTGAATTTCTCTAGCCTTAACTGCCAGTAACTCTTATTTTGTTTTAAGTAAACGCTGATTTTCTTTTGTCAAGTCTACATATAGATTGTTTCAAAATCACATATCCTCCTTCTCTGTAGGAAATGGTTTCATTCCAAGATATATTTCTGCAATAATCTTCTTGGATCATTTGTGAGGCTGCTAAATTTGCAGTATTCTCTTTGAAGCACGTCAGAACTACATACAGCTCACCCGTGGTGGCCCCTTCAGCCCTGAGTATGGAGACTGTGCCCTCTCCCTCCTTCCTGATAACATTCCTCTTTCACATTCAAGGAGTGCCAGAGTCACAGCCTTGAACTACAAATTCATAAACAGCAAATGATCCACCACAACTCCCAGTACCTTTCCAGAGCTGCTGCTTTTCAAGATAAAGTCCCACATTCTTTAGCTCATTCTTTAGCTCTGTCCTGTGTAAACAATGCACTTAGCTTAACTTCAGGCAAGTTTTGTAAGGAGAAATATCTCTTTTGAAATCAGCATATATACTCAGAAAAAAAAAAAACAAAAAAAAAAACCCAAAAAAACCCAAAAAAAAAACCCAAGAGAAGCCTTGGGCACGTGAGCTCTTCATTTCTGTGTGAAAAATGATGAAAATCAGACAGATATGGAACTGAATATTGAAAAGCCCAGACACTAAAGCACTCATACATTTCAAAACAGGAAGGAATGTATCTTTCATGTCCCTGGTCACATATCTAACTACTGGGGGGATATTGCCTATTCTGTGGCAGCTTTTCTCTCTCATTTCCAGCTTGCTCTTTTTTTATATTCTCTTACTAAGAGCTGTCCTTCAGCTAAAGAGGTCTCTGTGCATGATATTTGGGGTTGGAGTGCTTTTCCAGTTAATTCCATTGATCCAATATAAAAACACTTCCTCGTCTTACAAACCTTGCCTCCATTTTATACAATTAAGCCACAACAGCTGCAACAACATTACTACTTTTAGCTGTATCAATTGCTTGTGTATTTGGAGTCAATTTACCAAATGATCTAAACAGGCATCTTTGGATCAGGTTTTTCATATGCAAGCTTTATCCAGAATTCTTTAAGGCTTTCTTCAGATTTATACTTAATAACATCTTACTGTTATTAAGTATTTCAGTGTCTCCATAAATGATTTGTTTCTCATTTCACCAAATAGAAAGTGAAGATTGGGAGCAGATAATCTTTTTCCAAATCTCAAGTAATTTATGATTTTGGCACAGGTTATTTTAATTTCCCTGGTAGAAGTCAATCAAAAATGAATCTTGTTAAAGAAATTGCTCTGATTTTGCAGCTCCCTAATGTGTATTGTGACATGCTGGAGAGAGGAAGTCTTGTTTAAATGTCTTTCATCTTGTCTATTTCACCAATCTGAAACTATTCCTCTTCCTACAGACAAGCAGAAGAATTTTTTTTCCTCCTTCTTGAACTTACCACCTCTAATTTCAGAGTTCCTAGTCCTTCAGCAGCTCAACTAATAGCTTAGGAGATCACGTAATTCAATATCCTCTCAGTATTTGATGAAGTCACTGATGGGTCCAGTGACTTTGAGCTGACCTGCCTTGATGGACCAGGCATGTTGGCCACTACAGAATGTTTTATTTCAAGGCTTCTCATGGACTTAAATCAGTCTCATGGATAAGTCAGACCTTCCATCTGAGTGTAAGGCGAAGCTGAATTCTGTTAGCTGCTCAAGACAAATCAAACATCATGAGCAGATACTGTGAGGAACAAAGAAAAAACCCCTAATTTTTGTGATCATCGGAAGGCATCATCAAAGTCCAGTAGCAGCCAGGCTTGTCCCTTGCTTATTTCTGTACTGAAATTACTGAGGAAAACTCCAGTCAAATAATGTTTATATGAAGATGAATTCACAATTAAGAAACCTACTTTGTTGTTTTTTTTCCCAGTGACATCATGCAAAGTATTTGTGACAGCAGTGTTTTCTCTAGTCTTTCTTTTGATCAAATGATGCATTGTCTCATGCAAAGATTTCTCTGCATCTTATTAAATCCAACCTACTTGTCAGTCAAGAATAAACAGAAAATGCAGATTATTAATATCTCCAATTCACACTTTGTATAGTTACAAGCTTTATTTAAGAGGAAAGAGTTTGGATTTCATATGACTCTTTTCTAACTATACAAAATCATTTTAATACTGGTGTAATTCTATTTAGGAACTGACTTAAAACATAACTAGCTTGACTAGCTGGTGGATAGGAATATTGCTAATAACAAAACAGAAACAGTGCTGAGCTAAACAGAAAATAATTGTGATCGTTGAAGTATGCAGACTTTGTAATAATAAGCCAGTCTGGTCAATTCCTTTTATTTAAGGGTATACTGTGCCAATGCCAAGACTATTAGAGTAAGTGGCCAGTAATGCTGCTATCCTTTAGTAGTGTCTATATTACCATTGAAAGGGACTAAAAGCATAAAATTTAAAAGTTATATCCCCAGGAAAGAAACAAACAAGCACACAAGCTGAAAGAGCAAAGCACCATCACTTCATTTGGACCCCATATTCTGAAAAAAACCTCTGTCCCTCAGTCACAGACTGCCATGGATGTTTTAGGATGTTTCCAGCTTTGAAGTTCTATGTACAATAAGGAGAAGAAATAAGAAAAAGACAGAAATTCCTAAAAAGAAAACGTAACTTTTAAGGACATATGCTCTAAGACTAATTGAATGTTCACTTTGAAAAAGAAAAAAATTAGTGGTTTCAGCTTTGAGAAAGAACAGAGATCAGCTTACGAGATGGGAGGAAATAAAATCAAAAGAAACTAATTCACTGTCAGAGCACAGAACACAACACCTAAGAGAGGCTGATCAGAAAAGAATTTGTGGAGTGAAGAACATAAGGGAGGGAAAAGCAAAAGCTAAAGAGGAAACACAGAGGTAAGAGAAAACACTTTTAGTAAGTGTTCTCTTTTTTTTTGAAAGGTGCTTTCTAAAGAGATTGCACTGTATTTCACCTTTATGTACTTTCAAGTCACAAAAATAGCAACCAAAACTAGTCTTCTGGGTAACCACTCCTCTGATTGTTCTAAATACACATTACATTTCTTTAATAAAACAGAATGAAATAATTTACAGTTAGTTTTCTCAGTAGTGCTGATCTACTTCAAGAAGTAACTATGGAATTTATGAAATAACTGCAGCTTTTCACTGGTTTAGAAGTTTAGCTCTATTTTACTGTACATTCTCTGTGTGCTCTAAAAATACAATACTAAAGTCTAATGTAAAAAGGTCTCATTTTGAGGAGTGTGAGCCTTCAGCTTGAGACAGAGGAATAAAAAAATCATTTGTGTTTCAGGACTTACTAAATTCCTACAAACAAGAGCTCAAGGTACCCAAACTATAAAGAAAACCTCAATTCTTGTTCCCAAGGACTGGTACCAAAGAGTGCTTGTAAATATAGAGATGAAGAAAGTAATGAAAGGATGGGTAGTAAATTAAACAGTGGATGTTCTTGTGTCATCATTGCCCTGAGATGACCAAAAAATGTGTGGAACAGAAAAAAGAACAAATGAAAAGATTTGCATTTGATTGGATGGATGTTTCAGGATCAAGCTGAGAAAGGTGGCTACTTTTGCTGGTCAGAATTTTCTCATTGCTTATGCACCAATCTCTATGCTGGTAACTCAATAACCAGTCAAATGTTATGCAAAACAGCACCTCTAACAATCCATCAGGAGAAATAAAAGAACATTTCAACACTGAAATCTGATTCTGCATTTTAAATCTATTTGAGTTTTCCTGTTGACCTCAGTGACCATTAACATGCAGTTTTATATTTCAGCAGCAGTTTAGTTTCCATATAGTCAAGACTGCAATGATCAAATGATTCTCCTTCCCTTAAAAATCTGTCATAAATAATGACTACATTACAAGCATTTAGTATAATGGCATTAAAGTCATCACATTGCAAAAACATTGTCATAGATTGGTATTTCTTGCCTTGACATCAAGTGTTTTGGCTTTACTTCACCATTTTTCTGTAAGGTAAGAATGCTTTGGTCCTGGATTTTTTGAAAAAGCAGGTTTTTATGC
Source organism: Sylvia atricapilla (assembly GCF_009819655.1). Taxonomy (NCBI): domain Eukaryota; kingdom Metazoa; phylum Chordata; class Aves; order Passeriformes; family Sylviidae; genus Sylvia; species Sylvia atricapilla. The sequence continues at coordinate 106,366,152 of NC_089141.1, read as the reverse complement.
TGTGAAAATGTCCATGTCATTAGAATGAACTACTTTGTCGAAGGGTCAAATGTGGCTTTTAAAAGGCAGAGTGGAATTTCCTTTGTATATTTCAAATCTGAGGCCGTAGAACTTGTATATTTGATCTGCCTGCAAATGGGTCCTTCATGAAATCCTGTATTAACAATAAATGCATCATGGAGATGATTTAATTCAAAAACAAACTTCCCTCCACTCCTCCGTGAAAAGCAAAGAAAACAGTAAAAAAATATCCCTTGTAGAGGTTATTTAGTTACCAGGGTATAGATGTATAAACATCACCAGGACTTTATTGAGAAAATACAGACTCTCATTGTCAGAGGTTCTCATTATCTCAACGTTCTCATGGAGGATGACTGCTCAAGTTGAACCTGCAAGTGAGTGGGACTGACAGGGTACAACTTTCTAGAGCCTCCACAATGTTCCACCTTCACACTGAGAGACAACTCCATTTGAACAATTTCTAATATTTAACCCAAACCTGTACTGCACCTCCACATATGGAGACTTTAAAAAGATAGTCAGTGGGATCTGGAAATAAGATGATTTGTTGTTGTTGTTGTTTTTGCACCCACCTAACCTTTCTTTCACAATTATCTCCCTTGTGTGACTGGGCTGTGTTCCTGACAGGCTTCAACTTGTGATAGATTCGGAAACACCAAAGGGGTTTGGAAACATTTTCCTCCTTCTTTAATCCCATGGATCTGGGGTAACTCCCCTGTCCTTTCTGCTCTCATTAGAGCAGCCTCTCCACAAGTCATGCATATGCTGCAGCATTCCTGGGAGAAGAGGGACGAAAAGCAGAGTGGTGAAAAGGGAGCACAGCCTTCTCTCCACTGTGCCCTAACTCTGGATGAGAAAGAGCAGCTCTGGCAGAAGCACAGGAGAGCTGTACAGCAGAGAAATGGACAGAAATTATTGTGCAGGCTCTGACAGGAAAGGACACAAAGCAAGTGTTGCAGTGGTGGCTGCATCACAGTGCGAGTGTGTAATAATTTTGATGTTGCCTGGTATTACATACATTTAGATTGTCATAAAGTCACAGAAACTGTCTGTCACTTACCATTACTGTCAATGACTCCACGCCCTGCCAGGTGAGGAAATTTGCCATAAAAGTTTACTTCTGAGTCTGATAGGAAATGTAACCATGGAGAAGAAGGGTATCTGGATGTCTAGAATGATTTGTGTGACCTGCACCCCCTTCTGTGGCTATGTCCCAGCTGCCTCTGAGACAATCAGCAGAGGTAAAACTGTGGCTGTGGTGGTTGCTCTGATGGGATGCTTTTGTCTGAAAAACTGTAAAAAGGCTGTTGGCAAAAGGTTAGGTGAAACAAAAAGTAAAAAAATGTGATTAATTTTGACATGTTAATATGTCTTTAAAGTCTAACTCAAATATTAACAAAATACCTGCATGAATAGTTCATCTTCCTGTTCAGATTTTTTTTATTTCCATGTGAAATTACTACATCTACAGAATACCTTAATTTACACTACCATGGTTTCATGGTTGTAATAAAAATAGTGCAAAGGAATCACAGAATGATTATATTCCATACTGTTATGGAATCCATTTCATGGTCATATTCTGTCCTTGCCATTGCTTTTCTCTGCAGAGCAGTGACCATGAGAACCCAGGGGCAGAGTGTGGGAGGATATATTGCCACTGTGGGCACTTTGTATTGCCTTTTATGGCACAGAAATCTGCAGGGTAGGCCTTAGTTTCTCCAGAACATTACTCAGCAACAAGGAGACAAAGAAATTTCACATTGAAAGAACTGAATTCCGACTAATAGCCAAAAGAAACTTCACCAACTTTTTTCTCAAAAAGAAAAAAAATAAAGTATCACAATTCTTTTTGGTAGTATGATAACATCTTGGTGTCAGCTTTATGTAAGATTCAGACTTGAATCTCTGCTTCAGACTTATATTGCCATAAATCAGGAAGAACTTAGTCCTATATCTTTATTCCATAGATCTCAGGGAGTCTGAGCTAACTGAAAATTTTGGGTTTCTTTCTTTTTGTCTTGCAGAGATCTCCTTTCATGCATTGTAAGGTTCATTAAGGGGCAAAATCCTGCTCTTCTTGCTCATGCTACATGATGAAAATTTCTTTTTTGATCTCTCCTGCTCATCAAATCTGAGGGTCATTTCAACTTTAAGTTGAAATATCTCCATTTTCACCCTTGTGCTGTTACATTTTCCTTGCATTCTGAAAAAGTACTTCACTTTAGGGGAAATTTTAGACTCCATCTCAAAGAGATACAAATCCAAAGTTCAAATCACATGCCTTGTGGAGGGAGATGCTTTAGAAACTTCAGATTCAAGTCTGAATTCCTAGCATCATCAAGAACTTACACAAGTTAAACCCAAAATCTGGGTTCTTTTTCATCTGTGTTTGTGTCTTGAGTTGTTATGCAATGAAAGACCTCAAGCTCAACTATTGCTTCTCCTTTACTTACAGAGAATATCAGCCTGTGGTCTTGTTTCTGAAAAAAAGAGGTTTTGTTAAGAGGCACATGACCTACTCTTCACCTTGTCAAGGCACTTTATATGGGGAGACTTCAGGGATCCTGCAGAAAAGGTTACCAGCCCTGCTAACTCAAAGACTTGAGATGTATTAAGTAATTGAAAACAAACTTTGAATAAACCTTTGAACGTTTATCTGTTTACTCAAATTGAATCTGAATGTGGAGCCTTCTGAAGTTCACTTGTCCCTGTTTATTTGAAAAATGGATTAGGATAAATTACTGAGCCATCACTAAGGGACAAGAGTTCAGCGTGAGGCAAGCCAGCAAATCTCCACTGGAAATTCAGTGACCTCTAAATTACTGACCTCTAAAATTGTCACTTCAATATCAGCTGACAATGTCATTTTTATTAGAAGATCTGCTTTTGTGCTCTGCCTCTTTGCTGCCAGTTGTAAAACTTCCTGACACCTATGTATTTCCAGTAAGATTTACTGGTGTGTATCTCCAGCAATAGGCAGAATTCTCACTGCACCCGGCTGGCATTTCTCTTCGGCTGTCAGCAGGGATCTCGCGCTGTCTGGTTAGAGTCAGAATGAAAAGAAATGTCTGATTTGATGGAACTGTGAGGGAGTAGTTGAAGTGTTTTTCAAGAGAAGGTGTGATGCAAACTCTACAGAGTGCTCACAGGTCCTGTGGCAGGAAATATGGCAATTCAGACTTGGAGGAGCAAATTCAATATATGTAATCAACTGTGATTTCTCCCTGATTATCTCTGGACTAATTAGGGAGTGTTTTTTTACAGCTAATCAGAGGTATCTGGAAAGAAGTAATTTGCATAACTTCAAGTCAAATTATGTCATGAGGACAGCTGAGTTAATGTAAACTGGCATTTACTGTAAAATTAGTATGTATTGCATTCAAAAAGAAAACAAAGGAGCAATGGAAACCTGCAGACTGGAAACCAGGAAGAGCAGCAGTGACGGGGTGCAGAAGCTGTGCTACATCAGGCATATCAACGCACAAAGCACAAGGAATGTAAATATGCAAAGGCCAAAACATTTGCAGAAGAGGACTCATTTGACAAAACTGTAAATACCATGGACTCTGCTGGCTGTCTAACTGTCACTCTGTAACTGCATTTTGTCATGGTTGGTGGTTTAGTATTCCAGGGGAATGAAATCCCTGTTTTCTCATTTACCAGGGACTGTTTTTCACTTAAAGTAAATACAGTCTAAAATTAGTCTCTAATCTAGTATTAGAGCAAGTCTGGAAAAGACAACCATATACCCTTTTGTTTCCCCTTCAAAAACATGTGACACACTGGAATTCCTATTTACCAATTTCCTCCAGACTGATTTTGAAGCATATTTGTACCTCTGGGGATGTAAGGGAGGTTTTGGCTACCTCACTTCAGGCTGCCAGACGTTTCTGCCAGTCTCAAGCTGTAAACCTGACATGTTTCCTGTCTGGGAGATCTGATCTGAGAATGACTCCACATAGTGAAGCACTGGAACATGTGATTTTTCATATGGGACCAAGGGCTCAAACATATCTGTCAACCTGCTGCTTCATTCAATAGGAAGAGGATATCCTTGTGAGCTCTGACATCCATCCACAATCCATTTTATGCAGAACTGTGGCCTAAAGTTGGGACTTCTTACAAGGGCCTGACTAAGGATTAATGAACAGAAACTGGAGTCTAACTGAACTAAACACATAAGACAAATGCTCTCTTGTGGGAACTTGGAATGCTAATATCCATTATCAACCCTTTGGAAAAACAGGAGGTCTAGGAATAAATTAAACTGGAGATTGATGACAGCGGTTAGGAAAGATCAGCTGGTGACTAATTAATCCTTGAAGTCAAGACAGTGTCCCTCCACAGAGTACATTTTTTCACAGGTCCAGGTCTGTGTAACATTTTTCCTAACAAGGGTCACTCAGCTCATAAAGATTTAGTGTTTGGCATCTGGTATCAGTTTTGTTGCAGATGGTATTAGAAAGATGTAAATTATCTGTCCAGTCCTATAATGAGATAAAACAATCCCAGTTGTGAGATTCTGGATACGTGAAATGGATTTTTCACCTTCATTCACAAGCATTAGGGGGATCACTTGACTTCCACGTAGAGTTGTTCACCAAAATGGCCATTCTGTAATTATATTTACATTCCTTTGAAAAAAAAAACCCAAACACTTTTAATTTTAAAAGGTGCATTATTATTTATATTTAAAAACATTTCATGTTTAGTATAGGTCACTTTACAAATAAGATATATTTTTCATTGCTTACTTAAATACACATTCCATTCTGTGGGTCTATGTATAGATTTTTGTGTGAAGCTTTTTTTTTTGAGGAGGACCTATTGACATGGAAACGAGTGAACTAAGAAAGAAAATAACTCTTTGTATTCAAACCTTGACTAAATGTTTAAACCCTAGCTACGCCCAGATGCAGAAATTGTATTTCTGATGTTCTCTTTAATATTTTCTGTCCCCCAAAACCCATATTCTCTTGATATGTGCTAGCATACTAATATTTCTCTTTTCTCCTTTTTCCTCAGAAGCTCTCTTATAAGCACATAGGCATGGGTGTCTACTACTGCTAGGCCTAAATTCTTTGGCATGAAATTTGCTTTCTCACAGCATTTTTAAGAAAGTATGAAGAAAGTCTAAAGTGGGAAAGATTATCCTTGTTTTGATGTTCGTTCAATGGGTTATTTCCTTCTGTTGAAAAGATCAGAGTTTACGCAAATTGCCATTTCTACTTCATGAGCTACCCCAAATTTTTAATTCAAATTTCTGCCTAAAACTGATTTCTTAAAATATATTCTATTTCACTTTTCACTAGAATAAAAATAAGATAAGTTAAGAGGTCCCAATTTCCACTCTATTATACTTCTCATATCCTGGATATCAGGGAAAATGAAAAAGTTATGTAAGACCAGTAGGACTGAAGTTACTGGATGCTACTGTGAGACTGTGCTTGGAACCAGATCGTTTTTTATTTTCCTGTTTGTGCTGCTGGCCACAATCTGAGAACAGCCACTGATCTCTCTCTAATCTAATCCAACAGAGGTTGTGCTGCTAGAACTCAGCCTAGTGCCTAGCAAAGGCTTATCCCTGCTTGGGGTGGGGCATCCACAACCTCTTCCAGTTTGGGTAATTATAAGTTTTTTTGTCTCTGTTACAATCCTGTTCAGAGAAACTACATTTTCTACAGACTTTGTGGTGCATACAGCCTTTTTGAAGAGCCTAGAATTCTTCCAGGTTCTGTTACACAAGAATATGCAGAAAAGCTTCAGTTCTTATTAAGACACATTATCTGGTCTGCTATTTCCCTATTTTTACCTTCCTTCTGTTTTCATTCATTCTCTCCTGTTTCAGCTACAGCCCAGCACTTTCACTCCATCTGTGAGAGTGGTAACTCCAGCTGCCTCCGCAGCTGCTGTCTTCACATTTTCTTGGCCAGCCATCAGGGAATTACTATTCCTTCCCTACATTTCAGCCAGCTTCCACTTGAAAAGCAAAGGAAGACACTTAAATACTGCATAAAGGCAGTTTCCCACCTCTGAATCTATAGGGCAAAATACCTCAAGCAGAGACCTAACCACACTTGCTTTGAAGACTAGTCAATTTATTTATTTACTATTTTGAAGTTTCAAGCCTTGAGCTAGTAATTTTATTTTATTTTATTTCACTTTCAGATCTGTTCAGAATGTCCACGCAGGCTTTACCTAGATGGTAGGTCACACCATGGCATAGGTCCCCCCACATCTCTGCTGCCTGGTTTGCAAACCCATGCATGCAGGCTGGCAGCAACCAGGGAGAGTGCAGCTGAGCATTATTAGTCTGCATTGTGGATGCAACAGAAAACACAGCCAGATCTAAACAAGAGTGCACATTACTATTAATGCAATAGAAAATGGGTAAGATTTTTTATCTTGATATATCTTTCTGTTGGGAGCCAACAGAAAGTATGTGACCAAGTTCTGGCCCTAGCTGGCCACACAATGCTAAATTATCTAGCCCCTGCTAAGTTTGTCACTCTTAATTGCTTTTACAAAACAGTAGTAAATGAGTGATAAGAACTGCATTCTAAGTATTTCATGGTAGAAAAATCAGGTTTTCCAAACCTTGTACAATATTAATTCACCCATTATTTAAATGACACAGGCAGGTTGAATTACTGTCTTAAACTGCATCTACAATGTAGAAGGGAGCTGTGGGCTTTCCAGGTTGGGATGATGCTGTAATTTGGGTTTTTATAAGATGCCAAAGAGGATTCCACAGGCACTAAAAATTTTTTTCCACCATTATTTCTTTGATAAACTTACTAAAACATTTTAATGATGCAATAACACCACTACTCTATTGCTGAAATAAGCAGGCAACATTAGCTTAATGTTATTTTCATCATGAACTTAATAGTTCTACAAATTTAAAGGCCTCTTATACCAGCTTTTTCTTTGAGAAAAATAAAAAAACATCATTAAAGTGGAGCATAAGTAAGGCACAGTTAGTGCCAACAGTTATGAAGCTCATACTGATATTTCTTTTTCCCATTTCCTGCTAATTTGCCAGAACAGCTTTTGGCCTATCCATAAATAGGTTCATGATAAACCAGACATTAAATTGGAACTAATTCCATAATTAGTGCAGTTTCATAGTCATATGTTTGCAAGACAGTCTCAGTTAGCAACATAAAATAAAGAAAATAAAAGCATCTGTAGGCAGCTTGGGAAAGCAAGCATTCAGCAATCTAATATTTATAAAGCTATACATTAGAAAATAAAAATCTAGAAAGCTTCGGCATGATAGATCAACCCTATTGCCCCTGGATTTAGTTCACAACTTGTTAAAATTTTTGTGCTGGTCCAGTTGCCAAATGGGCAGCTGTGTCATGGAACAGCCACAGGAAAGCCACAGCAAGTTGGCTGCACCAGCAGCTCTCTGGTTCCCCTGTGTGCTACAGGGCATGAAGAAATTACATCTAGGCAGAGCTCTGAAGTCGATGCCTGCAGCACCCACAGACACTTGGCTCCAGTTCCAAACTCCTGCATTTAACAGAGCTGAAGAAGTTGAAAAAAATCTCTAATGGAGGAAACCAAACATACTAGATGTTCTAAAGATATGGGATAGTCCTTCCTGATCTCCTGGACGGAAGCTGTGAAATAAGAGATTTTATTACAGATATCAAATTCCCCTTTCCTTAAGAGATTTCATCACTTTCTAAAACTCTCTCCAGCCTTTCTCTAAAATCCAGCAAGAGGATCTAACCTTAACTCAAGCTTGTGACTTACAAGCAAAGATGTGCAAGTTTTATTTATGGAATTATGTACCTATTCCTCTGCATCCAAGTGTCTCCTTTGTGTATAATTAGATGTTAAAAGTAAAAATATGGTGCTTCATTTTCATGTTTGCGGTCCTTAAATTAAGCCTGCACTCCTGAAAAGAGTGTATGCAAATAAACTTCCGTGCTTATGCTGAGTGCCACTGTCTGAGGGGCTTCCCACGCGGGAGATAATGCTGGGTCAGGGCAAACTTAAAAAGCCTGAAGCAGCTGTTTTCTGCAAAGGCATGAGGAACATTCACACTAAAGTCTAAAACACTTTTGCGCTGCTGTAGCTTGAAATTCATCCTGTTTCAGTCTAAATTTTTGCAAATCATTTTTACCTCCTCCATACAATGCCCCAACTCTGGCAGTGTTCAGGGCCGGGCTGGATGGGACTTTGAGCAGCCTGGTCCAGGAGACCCTGATAGAGGAAGAATACTACAAGTCTCAAAACAGCACCTAAATTCACATTTTCCACTGTGATTTATGGAATCCACGTGGTTAACTCTTGTTTCAGGGACTTTAACTACTTTAAATTCCTGTCTTCAGACCAATAAGTGGAAATCTCATTTCAAAGCTGAACAGAAAGGTTTGCAAGTGCTTAAGCTTTCAGCATTTTGTTTTGGGCTTTTTTTCAAGAGAGGGTGGAAGAATGCCAAGTCACTGTTCTTTTATCTGATGTTCAGACATGTGCCCAGGAATTCAGGGACCATGCTGAATCAAGCTAAGCATGGTCTGTTTTTCCATCTAAGGAAGGGTAAAGGAGAAACTAAGGAAGCAACATAACAGATTTTTTAAAAAGAAGTTCTATTTTCAAGGAAAAAACCCAAACAGTGGAAGACCAGATGTGGCAAATTCCACAAGGTACACATAAGTGTTGCACATATTGTAATCAACACAAACTATGAACACCTGAAAATGTTATTGAATTTATGAGGTAAAAAACTAAAAAGTGTTATAATTAAGGTTAACAGCTCAAGTGTAGCTTAACTCTTTTTCATGACGGGATGCTGATCAAGTTTTAATTGCATACTCCTTTTTCTACTCATGCACTGAACCACCCATGGCAGAGAATAACTAATCAATCCTTTCTTTTTTTTTTTTTAACCTTCATTTCTCAATATGTCTCTACATTCCATTACTTCAAATTAGTCAAATTTCACTGAAAGTGAAATTCTGTAGGGTTTATCACCATTTCATCTAACTGCAGGAAAAACCAATCTCTATATTTGCACTAAATATGCATGAGATTATTTGAATTTTTTTCTATTAGATAGAGGCATTGAACTAAGAATTTACACACTAGATTTAGATGAGTCTTGCTGTAGAAATTGATATTGCAGAGTATTTCATGTTGTATTTCGTGTTGTATTTCAACTTTCTCTCAAAGCTTAGCACCCAGAGGCTTCAATTGCATCTGGGAAGGTTAAGCATTTCTGTGCATGAAACCCATATAAAATCAAACATAATGACAAGTCTGGTTGGTTTAGTGACTTAATTAGCATCAGAGAAGAACTTTGTGGCTCAGACAGGGCTAAAAGCCAGCTATTCCATTCAACATTCAGCTTCCTTGAGGATGTCCTTGCTTCTCCTGAAGTTTCCTGCTCATTCCTTTCGATAAAATTTTACATGGAATGAGGGAGAAATCCCACACAGTTAATATATTTATCCACTTCGCGGCTGCAGAACAGGAATGCAGTTTTAACAAGAATGGGAGAGTACACCTGAAATGTGACTTCCTTTAAATCTTGTGTGCCCGCATTTCCACAGTCCAAGTGTGTTTTTCTACAGCGCTTCTGTGGAAGCCCCTCCAATCACCAGGAGGACTGAGTGCTTTGGGACCAGCACACAAGGAGGGCACAGGAACAGCAGCACAGGGTTTTCCTCCTCTGCTTCTGCACAGGCAAAGGCCAACAGCAATTCCCTGATAGTTCCGGCAATGTGCTCCAGGCTCTGCAAAGCCTTGTGCCATCTGCTCTGGTCACTCCAGACACAACATCCTCTGCTTTGTTCCCTCCACTTTAACACTCACCTTCCTTCTACCATTCCATTCTCCCTTTTTCTCAAGCTTCTCCTTAAACAACCATTCCCAGTCCCCTCTTCCACTCTCAGTTAATTAACCTTACTTCCCAGACACTGGAGATGGAAGAAATGTCAAACAGCTTTCTGCTCTGTCTCTGATACCTTCTCCAGTCTTTGACTGAACCATACCCTGATTGTCCATTTAATGCTAAGATCTAATTGTATCAGTTAATGGATCATTTAAGATTTAAAATCCATGGAGTGATGAGCTCTCTAGTTTCTCAGTCCCAGTCTCCTTTCCACTGAGACTTAAATCCTTGTATTGGCCCCAGCTCCAATCTTCTCCACTCTGTCCAAACTTCAACCTGACAAGGTCAAGTATCAGTCCCTGTTCCTCACTCACACCTTCCTCATCCATTTTATTGTCTTTGGTCCCTATCAGTTCTAGCTGTTCTCCCCTTTGCAAGTCCTCCCTTTCCCCTCCTGCCACTGGAGCTGCATCAGGCACCGGGGCTGGCAGTGAGCCCCATGTAATGCTCAGCTGTACTGCTTGGCCAGTCAGACAAGACAGAGTTTTAGTCCAAAGCAGGCCAAAGACCCTGCAGTTCCCATGCACAAATATTTCCTCCCTGGGAATAGCAGGAAATAGGCTCTTGATGCAAGCTATGGGAGGCCAGAACGTTATGAGCCCCCAAAGGTGCATCATCTCGAGAGGGTTGTCTGAAGCCTCAGAAATGGGTTATAAAAATAAGGGAGATGGCATCATCAGAGGTGTTTGGAAAAGCAAAAGGTTTTAATAAAGACAAAAATGACAAACTATACAAAGCAAATGTGAAATAAGCCGTGCAAAGTGCAGGGAGGATCCTCACACCTGCTATCACACCCCAAAAATGCACCAAGAGTCTCCCTGCTCTCCTTTAGGTATGTAACAATCAAGGTGGGATTCTTGGCATCCTGCCCAACATAAATAGTAACAAGGCTTGAGGTACACCTTAAAGATCCAACAGGTACCTTTGTCCTGGCACAAGGCTAATTGTTGCTGTAAGACATGAAAGAAAGACACTGAATATTTCAGAAGGCAAACAGCATAGAAAAAAAGGCTTTATTTTCTAATTCTTACTACCTTTTATAAGGTGTTTTGATACAGACTTAACATGGTTCGTGAAGAGGAAGGACACCTCTCTAATCCCATTGGTTAAACCAGATAAACAGCAGAACACCACTTGGAGAAAGATTGTTTTGAGAAAGGATAATTGTTTGCCAAGACTGTTTTGAGAAGAAACTCTCTTGAGAAATTTTTCCTTGGGAAAAAGTTAGCAGCTGCTAGCAGGCTAAAATCTCTCAGACCCAGAAATATCAGGCTCACAGCTAATTATGGTGAGAAGAACGTCGAAATTTCTGGTTCTTTGCCTTATAAGATCAGGGGTGTAACTCAAACCCTTTCCTAATATGGGAACACCTGCTAGGGTGGGGGTGCATTGCAACAAGCTCTGCTTCCAGTTTTTGCATCTGTTTAATCTCAGACCATGGCTGAGGAATGCACTGTGACCTGGGGAATAAACACAAGCCTTTTGCTGTTTGTCCTGATTGGAAATAATGGAGGAGGACAGTCCTCCTCTGCTCAGTTCTGTGCCCATAGGCACCAGCTTGGACCCATAATTGCAGAGAAAGTCCCAATTCAATACCTCAAGGCTGAAGCCTGGAGAACCTTAATCCAGGAAAATTGTCAAGAGATTTTAGCCTTCAAGTCTCCAAAAAGTATAGAGGTACCTGATAACCTGCACATTTTGGAGAACTCTCATTCACAGTACAAAACGAGGCCTTCCCTGCCCTCTTTGTGACCCAACTTCAGCACAGTGGAGGCATCCAGTCCTTTCAAAGTTCAGAATAAATTTTTTCCCAGCCTCATTCTCAGGAATAACTAACTTTGTGCTAGCTGAGACTTTCCAACAAAGAGGAAATAAAGTGTGAGACAAATAATGACATGTGAAATTTCAGTCCAAAATGGCCAAGCAAAATCTTGCAGATTTAAATTAAAAGTGCAGTGTAAAACAAAGTACTGGTATAAAGGGCTAAAAGGCAGTACTAGACAACCTTTTAATGAACCCTAAGGACTGAGTGTGGTTTGTATGTTATTGTAGCCACTATTATTAGTGGTATTAGTAAAACTAGATTAGGACATGCAGCTGTTTAAACACTGCAATATACATGAAATATTCTTGTCTTGCCTTGATAAGAACAACTCAGACATACTAAGCACAGCTCACTCTGTATCAGAGTGGTGGTGGGCTTAGCTTTTTGAAAGCTGTCAGAGCTGCTGTGCTGCTCTCTAGGTAAGCCTCTCTCCTGCCTGGCTCCTTGTCTAATCCAGAAGATTTCTGTGAAGTGTCTGTTCAGTGCTGCTCTTCCCTCTTAACAACATCACATCTCTTATTGGCATTTACCCTGAAAAAAGGTACATAACTGGATGCTGAGCATGGGGAAACCGTGCTTCCCATCCTCATCTGCTCCTATCCTGTTCTCAGACTTAACTAAGGCAGGTGATGCTGGGCTTACAATTTTGAGGTGATTGGACATGATTGACCTCATGGAAAATTTTATTAATATGGAACATGCAAATTAGACAAAGGTTTTCTTGTGTTGAGAAGCTGTCCCTTCTCTGCTGAGTGGCACGAACAAGATCCTGAGCAAATGCCTTTCCTTCAGGCAATAGGGTTGCATCAGTTTACAGCCACTAAAAAGCTGACCCATTGCATGTAGAGCATCTTCAGATGCATTGAAATACACTGTCAGTTAAGAGTCCTCCTGGGTAGTTCTAAAGACTTATATTGAAACAGTACCAAGATTATAACAGTGATTTTGCATTAGCTTTCTTTTCAGAGCAGAAAATTGTATCAAGCTAGAAATTATAAAACTATTTTCGAACTTTTAATTGTAACGTCATCGAAGGTTTTAATAACTATTCTAATTGAAGCGAGTACTAAATTATTAACTAAAATATTCTTGCTTTTTAAAAAATGGCCTTTTAAAAATTAAAGTAATGTTATGAAAGGCAGTAAAAAGAATTTTCTTATTTTCATGCCCATCCAGCTCTAACAGAGAAGTGTGCATTTTACTTACATTTCAAATTCAAACTAGTAGTGTGAATTTTAGACCTATAAGTGAAAATGGAATTTTTTTTAGATCTATCAAAAAATCATTTGAAAGTAGAGGGAAAAGAATAATGATGTTGCATCTTGTACAGATATTTTTACTACAAAGTAATAAAAATGCACTAAAATTATTCATGAAACTTGTCAATAGATAATGTCATGTCTTTGAGATCCCTAGTATCCTAATATAACCCCTTGGAACAGTTTTACTTTTATATTGCTGTGCTGGGATTCCAGCTCACATTGGAGAGCTATGCAGAATGTAAATGTAGTGTCAAAGATTAAAGAAAACCACAGGGGAAATTAAGAGTTGTTTCTTATATGGCGTTATAGGCCTTAAGCTATTTTTTTTATGGGCATCTTGTCATTATTGTTTTGTATTTAAGTCTTTGGTGGTGGTAAGTGAATACATTCTGAAGGTAAGGATCACTCCTGTGAAAACTCCAAAGGGATTATATTCAAAAGATTGTCTTTTCTGAGACAGTTTTCTTGAAGATCTGTGGAATTACAGACAAAATCATGCAGATGTTCTCGATATCTTACATTTCCATGTAAATGCACTACACTATAAGGATATATGAAACTCAGTTAATTTCAGTGGTAAAATTTCTGTTAACTTCATGAGCACAGTTTGTCAGGTTGCAGTCCATCCACACCTTTATGCAAACTCATGGTCACTGCAGGTCACAGTTTGCCAGTCATGCTGTTCTGGAAAAAAATACAGCTTGGAAGGTTTCATTCCAAATATTTTGCTTGTTTGCTTTTATTTTTTTTCTCAAACTAGACAGATGCATAAATGTTTACACATTTTACAATATTTTCTTCTCTTTTTTTGTACTGTGTTTGTCTCTTTTCTTGTATCTTTGCTTTACAGAGGTGAACTTGCATTTCTTATTCCCTGTAGAACTATGAATAAGAGCATTTCATGTTTCCAGTGGAAATGGGAAAATAAAATGTAGAGGACCATTTCTTTATCCTTCAGCCACTTAAACACAAATTTTTGTTTAAGGATTGCTGCCATATATGTTCAATGGCTGTCAGAGGACATAAGACCTACATGGCCCTACCATACTGAACTTGCCATCCATGTTTTCCAGTCAAGGTAGCTGATTACCTTTCTGATCATGACTTGTTACCAAACTTAGCATCTTGAATACGTTCACAATTACAACGAGCAGCGATGACTAATGCTTATTTGTGTGTGAAGGATATTTAAATGAATCTTGGGAATACCACCTGCATTCACAGAATTGCTGTGTTGCAGAGTTTGCCAGGGTTCCAGTAGTCAACTGCCTACAGCTGGGGCCACGGGGTGCCACTTCCAGGCTAGTGCCAAGGAAAGGTGTAAATCTTCACTGTTCACGTGGCATGAAGGAATAGCAGTGCTGAGACCAAAGCTGAGGGGGGTTGGAACTGGGGCATTTACCAACAGGCAGAATGAGGAGGTCAGGTACATACACTAGACCTGAGAAACTAAGAAGCTTGCCTTCACAGAAATAAAAGAAATGCAAACATGGAGAATAACAGCACTGTGCTTTCATAGGAAAGGGATGTAGCTTAATTCTGGAAGTAGTAGGATAAAAAGTAGTTAGGATAAATGGCTGCATAAGTACAGCTTATATGGAATGTCTATTGTTTGCTACAAATATGCTTTAATAATAGGAAAGAAAAAATGGTCTGCAAACCATAAAAAAGGTGGAGAATAGAACAGAGAGACTTTCAGTTTCACAGATAGAGAGAAAAACTCCGGATCTGCTAAGGTGATCCAAAAATGTTCAGACGATAAAGAAAGAAAATTCAAATGCATGCCAGTGTTTCATTGTTTTGTCTCATTTTCTTTGCTGCTTCTGGCAGGAAATACAAAAATCCTTGGTATTTGAGATCATTATGGAAAGGTAATGTGCCTATTTGCTTGCAGTATTAAGCATCCCTGAAGACTTCAAGGCTCATTTTTCAGCTGATGAGGCTTGGCATGACCTAGGACATGGAGGCTGGTTCACAGACTGGTCACATCTTCCACGTGAGGGCCCTTCAAATTAGGAACATACTGTGTGCAAACACACCTCTCATTTGTTGGCATTTGGGGCACATGGCAAAATTCAATGCCCAGCCTGGTTTCCAACAGTGAAGAGCCACTGTTCAGACAGCTGAGAAGTAGTGCTATTTTCACATGCTTGAAGTGAACAACCTACCATGTCTTCTACACAATCGTGTGGCAACTGTAGTTCAATATTTGCTTTAATGGTCATTATTTTCTATCCTGCTTCATCTGGATTCCAAAGGAAGTTGGCTTCCAGCACCATTTAAGCAGAAACAGTTTGTTAATCCCAAGTACTTTGTGACTGCTCTTGATAATAGGTGCTGCTGATGTAAATTGCTGTTATTATCATCAGTGACTCATTAATCCATTGGTTATTGATCTGCTAAACCTTTTTCATTTTAAATGAGGGGAATAAAGATTGTGCTAAACCCTGCATTTCAAGACCTCCATTGAAACTTTAAGAAAATGTGTATGATTTTGCAAGGAAAACAAGATTAATTACTTCAATGCCCTACAAATTTGGATTTCAACTCACCTATTTTTCAAAGCCCTCTACTTAGATGTTCATGGTTTCTTTTAATATTGACTACTTTGATCATAAGTGGAAGAAAAAGCTGCAAGTCCAAAAGAAAATAAATTTTTTTCCACTAAGTGTGGAGGGATTGTACACAAGTAAGAGTGTCTTAGCTAACTCACACATGCCAAAATTAAGCAAGATTAATTTAATTCTAAATACTTGACTTTGGAAAGTATATTCAGGTCAATTGCCAAGTCAGTTTTTCTTATAAACTACTTAAACACTGAGGTGAAATAAAAATAAAGCTCTCATTAATAGGGAAAAAATAGCAAAATATTATCCCAGAAGAAACTTTCAAACATATTACCACCTGTAAAAATAGGTACAGCCTGTAACAGGAATGCTGATAGAAAATAACCCTAGCAGAAGAAGTGAGAGAGGCTGGACTTAAGCTGCAGAGAAGCTGTGAGCAGTGCAGGAAACCTGCTGAGGAGGTCACAAGTTTCTGTCAGTGAGGCTGCCCTGGCCTGGAGCAGAGCCCAGTGGGGTACACGTGGGCTGAGCAGAGCTGGAGACCCACCCTGGCATCCAACACCAACCACACAAAGGCACGTTGGGATGAGGGCGTAACGTTCTTAGAAGGTGTTAGGAAAAATGGCTGGATAAGCACAGCTTACATGGAATACCCATTGTTTGCTGCAAATATGCTTTAATAATAGGGTAATTTGTTTCTTCCACTGAATTTGCCAATTGACGGCAAAAACAGTTCTATAAAAGTCATCCAAGCAAAATAACGAATGGGAACAATTATTCTTCCCAAGTAGATTTTCTAAATTAAGACTCCCAGCAAAAAAGCTGAGATTGCTTGCTTTAGCTAATGTTCGTCGCTTGTTTTCTTTTAATTTGTAGAGTACACGCTGTTTTGCAGTGCCTCAGCTGCTAAATTGTGTATTCCTGGTTGGCTTAAATGTCTTGATCTCTCCCCAAAGACAGACAGATATAGATTGGCAGGTTTATTGATTGATTAAATAGTTTGTGAAAGTAAAAGTTAGGAAAGATCATTGCTACTCTTTCTTTTAAATTAGGCATTTGCATGAATATATGCATACAGGTATTTATATAAATATATCTCCTGAGCTTCATTACTCAAGGTCAGTGCATTAGGCTTGCAAGGTATTGTTTTTTCACACACTGCCAAGGCCAAGGATACCTCCAAGTAAATTAGAATTTTCCTGACCCAACTTGTTGTATATCAAACAGGGCATCTGGGAAAAACTGGCAAGGAGCTGATGGTAATGAGTCTTTGATTTTCACACATACTTCCTGTGCTATAAATCAGCAGCACTAACACACTTAGAGCATTTCCCAAATCATTTGTTGTGTTGGTCAGCTTTACATAGACATGTTTGAAAATATAATTCTTAGAGTAGAAGTTACATGACCGTAAATTTAATTCTGTAGGACTCCTAAATCAGGAATCTCCATAGGGTCTTGGTATTAGTTTTATGTCCAGAGCACACAAAACTTTGGTCACAGCTGAGCACCTAGCTCATTTAAGTGTTTGCAAGTATCTGTATAAATATATATGTTATTTATCTATGAACTGAAGTACAAAATAATTGTTTTAATACATGGTAGGCTTGCCCATGGTGAGATAACCTGACCAAAAAACTGGCAAAACCTGAAGCAAACAGTACTTAGAAATACTCTGTCTTCCCAAAGGGAAGCTCAAAAGGAGATGGTGACGCTGTGAGTTGAATATCATCCCGCTGTCAAAATTAAGTTTAACAAGATGCATTTCACATTTCAAATCTGATTTCATCATATATATTAACAGGAAAAATGCTTCAGAGCTTTTCTGGGTGAGCACTCTGAAACTTGCAGAACTCAGTAGCCTGCTCTGGTTTAATCTTCTACCAGCAGAACTATTGTCCCAGGGAACGGCAAGCAGGCGTTGTCTCTAAAACCCATCAGTGGATAGAGGGCTGGAGCATCCCTACAGTTTTTGACTTCCTGGTCTCACTATTCAGACTACAAGGAGCACAAACTGGTACTATGGAAGCACCACCAAGGTTTCCTTGTCCTGCCTGAAAAATGAATGCCAGAGCTCAGGACTTTCAGGAGACTTTTGAGGCTGCCTCATTTGAACTTGTTCTATACAGCAGAAAAATCCAGCTATTAATCCTCTGAGAAGCTTACTTGCAAGGAGGCATTTAAAATCACAGTGGGAATAGAAATCTGTGTCGGGGCGTGTGGTACTGCTGTGTGATAATGAGCTGTACTCGCATCACTTGGCACGGTTTCCAGACTGCCATCCCTGCAGCACCCCCTGGATGGATGGGAAATGTGTTTACACAGGAATCACTGGGTTTACAGGGTAGGTAGCGGGGTCTAATTGTCACAGCGTAACACAATCTCAGATGTCATCTTGTACAAAGAAATTTTCTTCTAAACTCGATTTTGGGTAAGATGAGCAGGTGAACTCTGCCTGAATTTCTTGTTGGATGAATGTTAGTGCTTCTTAGGAATGTCAAAGTAAATAAATGCTTTTTCTGCACAAATCCTTTCATTCCACAAAGCTCCTAGAACTCCTCCTCTGCAAGAATAGTTGACACACCAGTGGTGAGACACGGCAGAAGCAAAACTGTCTTTTATTTCTTCTTTTCTTAAGTTGTATGTTAATTTTGCAGTAGGTAACAAAATTTGGAAAAGACTTCATGGGTATAAAGAATTGTAATTTCTTCCTCAGAAAGCTAACAATACCAAAAAAGGAAAGGGTATTTTTTGGTGAACAAGTAATAAGAAGTATAAGAGACAAATCGTTAAACAAAGAAGAGAACGTGATGAGAGATATGGCCTTTAAAATGTGTATCTTCTTTAGTTGTGTTTGTTTTATTATGTAATTTTTTTGCTGTTGCTGATTTTGGCACAATTATTGTAGCTAGTCTGTAAATTTTTGTATACTTAGCTCATGACCCTTTGAATATCAGTTCGTGTTTTTCTCAAGCATTGATTTCAGCTAAGAATGCATTCAAGCTTCCTCCTACTATTCTCTTTCTCTCTTGATTTTTCCTGGTGCAATGAGAATATTTATGGATCACTAGATAATTTCAGGTAGTGTTTGAGATTTTAAAAATGGTTCCTAGTCTAAATTACTTCAGTGTTGCAGTGAAAAGATTTTTTTAATAGGATTGCCTAGGTACTGAGCTCTCATCACTTGCAGAGACATCCTGCAAGTAAAATCCAGCACTTCTGAGAACTGAAGTTCTTGGTCCCCTACCAAGCTGTCTAGCTTGGAAAATGTTTCCTAAAGTATGGCACTTAAAGCTGTTTTCTGTGACACAGGGATGTATCTAATCAGACTGTAACATATCTACATAAAAAAAAATTATGATCTAGTCAGAACTAAAAGGAACACTGAATAATATTCATGGATGAAGCTAAAACCTACTTACTATGCTTGCATTCCTCTTTGAACATAAATTAACTCAACAGTGATATGAGATCCATACATTTAGTATCTTCAACCACTGTATACCTGGGCTTTTGCTTTGTTGGTTTTACATTGATTGCTTCAGAAAACAGATTCACTTGCTATTTTTTTTCTTGCTTACTGATTACATTCATGGCTTTTAATACTCTAGGGATTGGTAAAAAGTCAGCTGAATAAAAACTAAACCAGTTACTTCCAGTTCAGTTTGAAATTGTACCTCTCCCTTAGCTTTTTGATTCATTCAATCATAAATCCTTGTTTTCTCTATATATTTTTATCTAAATGTAATCTGGATTTGGTTTATGATGAGCACTACTACATGACATTTTCATATGAATCTTTTAATATGTGAAATATGAATTCTGTAGATCATGATACCAAGATCTGAAATGTCTGACAGCAAAAAATAGAAAAGTCCTCTTTGCCAGTTTTTTCCCTTAAGTGAATATAGTGTTTAAAAAGATGCTGGGCTGATAGTGCAGACTCAAGTTTATTTTTCTGTGAGACCTGCCTAGCTCCACCACCACCATCACCAGCTTCTTCCTCATTTCTATGCAGATGCTCTTGACTCTGAGGTGAAGTCTCCTCATCTAATGAGGCAGCTCGTTAGTCACTCTGGACATGGTTTCTAAAGTTATTGTAGAAAAGGTACTGATGTATTCTCATATGGATGTTTGACCATAGTTAAATTTGCCCAGATCAAAAGTACATTTTGCAAAGTAAATAAAAAAACCACTGGGATGTGGTAAGTTCCATTAGCATTAGTGATGTAGGAAAAGAGGATTTTGCATATCAGAAGCCTTTTTCTGATCAGGCAAATTAACTTTCTATAGAGCTAAGCCTGACAAACTTTGCTAAAGTTGTGAATTATTACAACTTGTAAAACAACAGTGGGAAGTTCTCAGTCAGTCAAGTATTTCTGGAACAACACAGATATTCAAAGTTCCCATGTTTAGCCCAAGCTTAAAAAAAGATTAAGTGCCAGCTCATTTTAGGTGTGTGCCTGACTCCATCCCTTTTCACCTAAGAATCTCTCATTTGCTTGAATCCCATACAGATCAAAGGGAATGTTCACACCCTTAGGTACAAACGAGAGTACCTTGGTGACGTGTGTCCCTGAGTGGAATACACCACAACCTGCTATTTGAAACTGTAAACCTGAAAGAGAAAAGGAAACTTGACTTTGTTGTAAATTAAACAGCTTGAAGGTCACATCCTGGATAAAAAAAAAAAAAAAATCATCGCCTGTTCAGTGGTCTGGGTGATTTGGTTTTTTTATCATTGCAGAGGCACTGGAGTGTTAAATGAAAAGCCCATTGCTGGAGACAAGAGGGAGAAGCTCTTGGCTGGGGGTAGGAGGAGATGCAAACTCTTTAATTGACAAGGTGGTTTTAGATCATAGGTTGGACTTGATGATCTCAAAGGTATTTTCCAACCTAGCCTATTCTTTGACTGTGATTGCACCAGAAATGGCTCCCAAGGAAGGACTGGCCAAAGAGCTGCACTGCGCAGCACATTGACCTTGTCTAACAAGGTTACAATTCAAAAACTGACTCACTTCTTTATCACCACGACTATTGATTGTTCATAAAGTCCAGACACCCTGCGGCCATATATTACAAGACAGTCTGAGGCCTTGTTTTTTACAACTCTTTTAACCCATTTTTGAAACTTCATGAATACTGCATTGTTGTTCACAGAAAATCAGGTGGGTAACTTCTCAACTTGCCATAAGATGTTCTCCACCCATTCCCATGCTCTCACATCCATATGCAGATCATAAGAGCATCACTGGCTTCAAAGGCTCTCATTTCTAAAATTAAAATAGAGATATACATATGCCTGTGTATCTGTATCTAAATATTTATGTTTAGCACGTATTTATGTTTGACCCCACAAAGAGTATACACTTTATGTGTGTGTATGTGTGCGTGTGTGTGTTCTTGTTATTGCTGGAAAGACGCAGATTGGTCACTTGCTGTCACAAACTAAGTGACAGCTCTCCTCACAGACAGGGCTTTGTTCAGTGTCACCAGCTCGGTGTAACAGGTTTGCATTCCTGCCATGGCACAGGGAACCTTCTGAGGGGATGTCTCAAGGGACCAGGACATCTTCTCAAACACTGAGAAGCTCCCAAGTGCGATGGTGCATTTTTCTTTATTGTATATTTTCTGCAAATCCCTCTAATAGTACATTCTCATTTCCCCCATACAGTTGGTTTGTTCCATTTCTCCCCTCCTTTTCCTAAGGCTCAATTACTTCTTAAACCTGCCCTTTATGCCCCCTACCCTGTCAATCCTCCCTGATCCCCACCTCTTGTTCTGGCAAGTTCCCTGTCAATCCTAAATTCCTCCCTGACCCTGCCTCCTGAGGCTGGCAATCCACAGTTTTCCCCACCTTTAGGTCTGGAAGTTTCCATCTTCCCTAACACCCTATTGGCCTTTTCAAGATGTATCCTCCCCTTGATCTCTTTAATTGGTAGCTGCATCCTGAGATCCTCCTTAAACTTCTCCCTGATGTTTCCTCGATTGGGTAATGGATTGTACCCACCCCTTGATCCTCCCCTGTTTGAAAGTCAGTGTCAAAGCTTGTTCAGTGCCATTTGTTTTTGGTCCTCTGTGGGGTGAGGGGTGTACAAATGACCTCTCCCTGCTCTTTGTCCTGATCCTTGGCTCCTGACCACCAGTGTTGTAGAGGGCAGAAGCCTTGTGGAGGCTGGCTTGGGAACTCTGGACGCATCACCCAAGGACAGAGTGGCCCACAAGGATCTCTGGCTGCAGCTTTCCGGTGCTGAGGGCAGAGATAATTCTGCCTGGGGAGCAGCAGCATGGGAAGCAAACACTCTGCCACAAAGAGTGTGAGCTCTAGTGCTGTGCTGTTCTGCAGCTCAGTGCCCCTGGACTGAACATGGTCATTAGTTCTGATCTAATGAACGAACAGAGGCCAGAATGTACCTAGATTACTTGTGGCTCTTACAATTGTGCTTTTTTTATCGTGCTTTTTAGAGTTGGTTTTATTTTCACACCGTTAGTGTGAATTGAATAGTTCAGACTGAGAAGAGTACTTTGGAGATGGTTGTACAGATACTTGGTTTTACTTTATTTCCAGCAGTTGAAAACCATAAAGTTGCAGGTACATGATCTTCCACTGAAAAGGAGTGGATGAGGTTGTGTGTATTTATGCTTAGGGTCATACGTTTTTCTTTTCTACCCACCTTCATGTTTATGTCTTATCACTGATACGAATAGCAGTGTTTATTAATTTAGTTGATTTTGTTTTGGTTGCAATGAAAGTATTTTATGGGATAAAGATACTTGATACAAATACTAACGATATTTTGTTGAATACTCATAACGACTGTAAAATATAACTGCCAGAACTTGGGATATGATTTACAAATGTGTTCAAGTGGCAGAGAGAATGCAGTCTACACTAGCCCTTTTGTATTCAACTCCTATGTACGTGACAAATCTGATTCAAGCTGATGGATAAATGACACAAAAGAAAGCTGCATGGCATCGGCACATCTGTCTTTCCTAGTAAGTCCTGGATCACAAAGGGATTTGGCCTGTGTGGCTTTACTACACCGTAATGTTGCATTTGCTCTTGAAGAGTACAGAGATTTGCTCATAAAACTTTGCCTTATTAGGGCTCAACAACTAACTATGTATCCTCCCTTTACTGTAAAGAAGTTGATGCTGGCAGCATAAACCCAGTTTTCATAGTATAGCCTAGACGTTGAGGTTTTTTCCAAGAAAAGTGACTTAAGTTTTCTTGAGCATGAAATTATCAGTGCCTGTCTTCCCAAGACAGCAAACTAGTAAGAAGGCTAAAATAATCAAGCACTCTCTGCTTGCCATTGCTGGGAAATTACTGGACCCTAATGATAAACAAGCTTGAAGGATGCTGTGGTTTAACCCCAGTAGGTAGCTAAGTCCCCCACAACCACTCAGTGGAGAAGAGATTCTGAAGGGCAGAAGCGAGAAACTAGAGGGTTGAGATAAACATAAATTTAATTGGTAAAGCAAAGCTGCACACATAACCAAAGAAAAATAAGGAATTAATTTACTGCTTTCAAATGGCAGCCAGAAAAATTGGCAGAAAAGTAGAACTCCCTCGTGCTTAACAGTGACTTGGGAAGACAAACACCATAATTTCAGATATCCCCATTCCTCCTTCTTCCTGACAGCTTTCGTTTTCGAGCAAAAAGTCATGCGGTGTAGGATGACCCTTCGGCCAGTTTAGGTCAGCTGTTCCCTCTGTGTCCTCTCCCAATTTCTTGTGCAATCCCTGCCTGCTTACTGCCAGGGCAGTCTGAGAAGCAGAAAATGCCTTGGTGCTCTGCAAATGCTGCTCAGCAACAGCTGAAACACCAGTGTGTTATCAACAAATAAAAAATACAGCGCCATACCAGAGAATGTAAAGGGAATTAACTCTATCCCCACTGAAACAAAACAAAAAAAAAGGAATAGGAGTCCCCAGACTAGATAGAACAGAGACTTCAGATGGGTCAAGCTTTATGTCTCTCTTCCTTGGACTGCTCATGCATGAATAAGTTGCTGGATGAAGGGTATGAGAATTTTGCAAGGAGGGATCAGCACTCAGCCACTCAATATTCAATACTTTTTTCCTCCCAGCATCATAACTTCTGTGTTGTCTTCTTCACAGTAACTCAGATTTGGAGGCTTCTGCCCTGGAGTCAATAAAATGATGAATGTAGGCCTTAAAATTTGGACTTCACCAGGGTCCTGAGATAATGGCTCAGCTGTTTTGAGTTGTGCTTTACAAGTGCAGTGAACAATTCATATAAATCTGTTGGATAAGTATGTGGTTAAATCAATACTCTTCCCTTTTTCACTTAAGAGTCTTCATGCTTATGGTTTGCAACTTATTTAGCTGAGTCACATTTAACTTTTCTGCTTTCTGGGTAGCTGTGAAACTTGAAAAGAGTATACACATGCAATGCAAATTTCCTTCTATGTGTTAGCATTAAAGATGGACATAACTGTTTTTCCAAAGCAGCACTAGTAATATCAAGTAAGTAAAATTAGTAACCTCACTTAAAACTGAAGTTGTTTCTTCCGAAGACACTCTCTCTTACGAGAATTTGTCAGAATGTGTCAATCAAACCTCTTGGTGCTAAACTGAATTTCTTATTCAGGAGTGTTTTTTACCCAAAATGACAACATTTCATGGGAAGTTTCTTCATTCCCTTTGGTTCTCAGCCAGAATACTTTAGTTTCTATAATTATTTGTGATGAACAGTGACAAGTCTGGGTGTTGCTTTGTCAGAAGCCTTCTACAGTAGGATAGGGTCTGACTAGGGAGAGAGAACTTCTGGGGCTAAGAGTGAAAGGAATTTGACATCTGAGAGGCTGGAGTGAGAAATTTCTAAAGGTAAAGAGAGGAGAGTTCAGAGTTTGCTGCAAGTCAGAAACCAATGAATTGGCTGAAAGCAAACCCAGAGAGCAAAGACCTCAGAAAACAGAAAGCTGTTCGCAAAGTTCTTGGGGTTTGGTTCTGTCCAGACAGACCCACCTGAACGTTCTGGCTGACAGAGGTCCCATTGGCATGACATTTTGTCTCTTCTAAATGTGATTTTTAGAATATTCCTGAGAGTGGGGGAGTGCTTTGCATCAGACACTGGTGTTAATGGTTCTGTCTAACAACTTCAGCTAAAAAGGAAAAGTGTTTTGTTCTTCCCTTTTACTTGGCAATTCATGGTCCCATACTACAGCCCCTGTGTAGTACTTTGAGGAAACCAGACCAGTGCAAGCACCTTGTCCTGCACACGTGTCACTGGCTGCCCCCCACATCAGTATGGACAGGCTGGTGCAGAAGTCTGAACTGTACAGTTGTTGTTCTGTTGTCCTACAGATACTGTGGCAGTCCTTTGTAATCTATGAATAATATGATTGTGTGTTTTCTCTTCTTTTAAAAATGCCTGTTTCTTATCAGTCCATAATTCATTCTGACTCAGACATTAAACACATTTGGTTTCTGTTATCTCTACGCATGCAGTAAATATACTATGCAAATGCACAAACAGCGTGTGCTCAGACACTCAAAACTCTCCTAGGTATATTTTTTTTTATACTGTCAAGCATCAGAATTTTAATCTAAACTTTCCTCCATGAAATGCAAAGGTGTTTCCTTTTCATCTTGAACAGTCTCTTGTTCACTTGTTCTGTCACCATACCAAATTTTAGAAGATGAGGTCTTAGGAGGACTTGAAGAATGTGAAGATGGTGGCCATCTGAACAACTGGTGGTGACAGCACAGACACGGTGTGAGCAAAGTAGTGAGAAAGTTCTGTGCTTCTGCAAAGATAAAAGGTCTATACTTTACAGCCAGACAAAAGAGACTATTATTACTACTGTTACTCCTCAGGATAATTTTTCTCACATGTTTATTTTGTATGCAGCCACACAACAAATTGTATTTTTCTAATGTAATTTGGGTTTTTCAGCTTCATTGTGTTTGTTCTCCACATTCTCAATGAGAAATTGGGTAGTGGGTACATGGTTTTTTTACACATTTGCTGCAATCAGTAGTGCTCTCCTTAAGTGCTGTAAGGTTTGTTTGCTTTGTTGCTATTGAAGCTGTGTGAAATGCAAGTTGCTTTTGAGGGGTATTGCTGTTAATTCAAGTGGATAAGCACAGCATTGTAATTCACAGCAGTATTGCTATGTCTTGTCTGCATTGGGCTTGCAGACTTGTGGAAGAAATGTTAAAGATACATTGCTAACTAGTTGCAGGAAAAGTTTTGCGTTGGAATGGGCATTAGGAAAACTTCCATGTAATTTCTTGGAATTGTCTGTACTTGAAGTTTCTTCCACGATCTCCACCTAGTCTGTTTTTTGGGTGTTTGTTTGCTTTTCTTTGCTATAAGAAAACACGAGACACATTAGCCAACTGCAGAAGCAAAACTGCCTCAATTAGTAGTTGTGGGACTAATAAATCCACACTCTTTTAAGCATTGTATTTCCTTCCTTCTTTCTGAATTGAAAGAGGCCTCTCTGCATCACTGTGTTTCTTTTATGGATTACTACAAGCTTTAATAAAATCCTTCGTTTTGCAGTTAGAGTAACAGCATTTTGTATCCTGCTTCCCTTCTCTCCTCCACAGAGATTTGCGTTGGTAGCAGAGGTGTGGTCCTTCTTTGCCCTGTGAGGTTCTTGCCTTCCCAAGGGAAGAGCAGTCTCACCTTCCTGACCCTCAGCATTCCGCAGACCACCTTTCCCTTGCCCCCCGCCCCCAGGGGCTGAGAGTATCACAGGTGTTTGAACACGTTAGCTGTCATTCCATCTGTACTTCACTCCTGTTTTTTTCCCCCCAGATCCCAGCCGTGCTGTGGTGCTGGCTCACCTGAGGGTGTCCCACAGCTGACCACAACCTCCAGGTGGGCACAGGCAGCTCCAACACTGCCCATGCCACTGAGTGTCACACAGTGCTGCAACCAGGACACTGCTCTCCTGCTTTCTTTTGAGCATCCAGACATTTTAAAGGTTTGCCTCTCTATGGTGACACCATCATAACTCTGCGTTACAACATCTGCAGCTTCCAAATTTTTTATCATCAAGGAGTAGGTTGGATGAATTAATCCCTGCTCGGCAATGACACATTGGTGCCTTCACTGCCGATGTGCGGGCTTGCAGCAGCCTGAATGCTCTTTTCACTTCATTCTTTTCTCATCAGGCAGCGTCGGTGCAAGAGAGAAGGGAGATTATTTTCTTGCAAAGGAGTGTTTTTTCAGACTTTTGTCTTTAGACAGTTAAAGTTCTTGACTGCGTGGTAATAGATTTATTTTTTTCTACTCAGCTGAAGATCTTACCCTTACTGGTTGTTTTTTCAAGGCTTAAATTGCATCTGCCTGGTAAAGGCATGTTTTTATGGATGATCTGTGAGATTTAGAATTTTAATTCACTCATTATTTAGACACATAAATTCAGTAGCAATTTTCTTTTCTTGTGAGGAAGGTCCAGTCCCTCCTACCCTAGTTTTTTATGCACACGGCTGAAGGCCAGACACTTCGGTCACTTCTTTCTCTTTATAGTTATCTTGAGGAGTGTCAGATGGCTAATTTTTGCTTCTCACATATAGAAATAGCCCCTGGTATGCTGCTTGTGCAGCAGCTCCCAGGTCCACCAGAGAGTCCCACAGAGCCAAAGCTGTAGCTTTGTACCAAATGCTTCAGTTTTGCTTTCCGTCCATTTTTACTATTACGGTTCTTGTCCTTGACCTGCCTTTCCCTGGTGTACCCTTCATGCAGAAATGCCATGTTCATTTCTGAATTCATATTCATATGATTCATATTCATATGCCTTTTATTTTTAACACACATGTTATTTTTAACACATATGCAAATCTGTAAAACTGGGCAATGTATGAAAAATATATCTGGAGAGCAAAAGACTGTATTTTTTATGCTTTCAGTGTTTTTTTATTTTACACAATGAGGCACTATTTTCTGCAGATTTCTGCACAGATTTGAGTTGTGAGTCCCTGGCAATGAGGATGCTGCGGTGAGAGGAAGCTTATGAACACATAGTCTCCACAAACACAATGAAAAGTATTGGCAGTGAAAATGATGAGAGGAATGTTTAAGGCATCCAAGGTTAAATCTGTGTTCCTCTATTTCCTTTTGTATTAGTGGAAGAAGAACTGAACACCTCCAGTTTCTTACATAAGAAGGATACAGTAATCTTTATTTAATCCATTTTTCAGATAATCCCATTAGCACAGAGCCTGCACCTAGCCTCTGTATTTGTGCAGTGGCTATTAAAATCAAGAGTCCTAATTTTTAGATTGGTCTTGGGTATTTTATCAGGGTACCCACTAATCCTTTCTGCACTGTGGAGAAAGGAGCCAAATAAGGCTCCAAAAACAGTGAGCTCTTGCCTAAGAACAAAGAATGCACAGAGTGCCCAGGTGTCTTCACCTGGTATCTTGGCATCAATAACCAAGACCTGCTTCCTTCTTCTTCCACACCTATAACCCCATTCAGAGCATGACTGTACCTACTACTGATACACTCTTTGTTTTTGATACTCCTGTGACAAGATAGATCGGATTTGCAGCTAAAATAAACCATGCTTTGCTCATAAGGTAGGTGCAGATGGATAAAAATAAGTTGATTATTTATTAATTTCTATTTCTTAGTGAAAAAAGTTTTCTGAGTGGTCACCTCTTCACTTCTCACTTGACTTACCTGCAGCCATGTATTTTGCATAAGAATCTACATTTGGCACTTGCTAGAGCATCTTAACCAGCTGCAAGATTAGTTCTAATTGTTAGTGTTCAGTAAAGTAATCAGAGTGGTAGTGGTCATTGTTTGAAGTAAATTCTAGACCTTCAAGCCTCACAAAGGCAATTTATTTTCAACAAAATAGATGTGAAGAGGCTACTCATAATTCACATGACAAAAAAGTGTTATCTGAGGGGATGTTAGGTTCATTAATTGGGTATGTAAGTACTTCACGATGTTATGAATTTTCTCACTTTGTCAGTCATAAAATCTAATCAGCTGCCTTTCTTTAGTGTTTATGTTTTTTTCCTATAAATGGAAAGTTCTCATTAATGGGAGCGCAGTTTTCTTTTTTTTTTGAGTTGTGGAAATGCACAGCCGTCAAGTCTTACTTTAACACCTTCATTGCTGGATTTGCACAGGTAGCTTATCTAGAGCATTGGCATGAAAAGAGCAGATCCTATTGACCAACAGCAGTATGTTTGGGGAGGAAAGAAACCTTAAAGGATGCCTCAGAATATACCCATTTTTATTAACGCCTAGTACAATCAACCAGACTTCTTTTATATAATGTAAGGTACTAGAAAGTTTTGTTATCTTCTCCCGCGTGCTTCCGTACTTGAAAATCCTTGGCCTGTTTGTTATCCATTGCTCTGGCTGCTGTAGCAGCTCTGGTTCTGTGAAAGCAGTTTCGCTGTCGAGCTCCCTTGGAAACCTTGAGCTTCTGAGAGGCTTTCTCATGATCAAGATTTCACATCAACTGCAATTTAATGCTGGCCCTTCCAGCTGGAAATACTGCTCTGATCATTGGAATGTGTTAGTCTGGAGCAAGGGAACTGATGCAAAGTTCCACATACATCTCTGGACTTCTGTAGCAGGTGATGTCAGGACACAGTGGCAAAGAAATAACTTAGCCTAGTTTATTTTGGGGGTGTGTGTTTTGTTTTTTTTCCCCCCTAATCTGTATTAAAAATTCTTTGGAGGAAGAAGAGGGCAACAGCAGACATGCATCAGCGAGGAATTCAGTGAGATGTTGTAGCAGATTAGTTCATTACACATGATTGAATCATTAAAATGGAAAAATACCAAGCTTGGCTGTAGAACATGGAAGTTACTCAGAATATATATGCAAGGGTTCATTATCTTTTAACTGTTCATGTGAATTTTAGATACAGCGTAGTGAAATCTTCGCACATATCTAAATGACTGTGATGTTTTTTGTTATTGTTTTCTATGGATTCTGTCAAATGTATGTGGTCTTGAATAATGATCTTTTTTCCTTATTTTTTTACTACTGACAAAACATTTTTTCAGCTTGTGTTATTTTTGTATGTCATGTATCATGCAGAAATGGCCTGCTCACAAAGTAAGCTCACGCTTCAATAGGCACAATCAATGATAAAATTCAGAATATTTTACCTGTCTCTTTTGTAATGTTTGCAAAAAGTATACGATGACACAAGTGGTTCAAACTTCCTATTAAATATGCTTGCTCCAAATGAACGGATTCTTCTGATCTGATGAAACTGTGAGAGAGATTTATTCTCAGTGAGGAGTAAAGTTAATGGAAGAAGTGTTTGTTGAAACTATGTGATGAAAATGTACTGAATTCAAAGTTCATGTTGGCAGCTATTCAGATTCTTCCTCTCTCCTTGCAGGCGAGTCCTGGCAGTTGAAATATTTTGCATATCAAAAGTAAATTCTATTACATTAAACAATGTGGACTGAATGTTACAGTCCATTAGGCCAAAGAATAAAAGTGTAAGTAATTTTATTTCCATAGAATTCCTCTGGATTTATACTAGCATTAATTAGACAGGATTTAGTCACTTGGGATACAGCCCAAATTTTGTTATGCATTAGCATTTTTTCCAAGCTGCCAGTTTTACCCTTATTTGACTAGTTAAAAAATAGAAACAAACCCTTAATTTATTAAAATACAGCCAAATACTCATATCCTAGTATGTCTTGGGATCCTGCTTGTTTACTTAAAACCCAAACAAGTTCTCTCAGTACACCTACAGAGAACTAAAAGTTCATTTTCACTGCATAATTGTAAGAAAACAGGAGGAAATGGCAGTGTTCTTTCATAGCCTCTTTTGCTGAAGAGGATTTCTGATGCCACTGGATTGTGCTGTGGGATTCTAAGGAAGCACCTCCTCAGCGCTCAGAATAACTCATAAGCTTAATAAAGAGAGTTAGTATGGTTCAGTTTGGATCAGGCACCAAGCAGCCTGGTCTAGTGGAAGGTGTCCATGCCCATGGCAGGGGCACTGGAACAAGATAATGTTTAAGGTCCAGTCTATACTTCTGAGGGCTGTTACAGGCCAACTTCACTGGAATGGTGTCGTTCCTTTTGACATCAAGCAGCTTTCCTGGTGCCTCACAAACTCGGCAGAGTACAAGCTCTGGGAGGCAACATGGAAAAGCTTGCTGTAGAATGCCCTTCCAGATTTGTTACAAGATCCTGACATGGTATCCTGTGATGGTGCATTTTGTTCATGTTTGTCATACGTCAATAATTTTCCCGGTATGGTTTTCTGTAAAGGTTTGTTCTGTATAACCCCTCCATGTTCCTCCCCATATGGTTTCACCCCAGTTACAGTTAATCTGTCCATCATTTGTTATGTAACCTTCTGGTCCTGTTTGTCAATCTGGGACCTCTCCCAGCATCCAGAAGGTTCCAGGGAGAGCGTTGAGTAATTGGACAGGATCCAGGCTTCCCCCTCCTGTTGTTCCCTGTGTGGTTATTTCACCTGTCTTTTGTATTATTAGCCACACCCTTACTGTACCCCATTGGCCCCTGGTTGAACCCTCCCCTGATTACCACTCCCCTTTAGAAGTTGATGTATTGAAACCCTTGGGGTTTCTCTGAGGCTGGTGCCCAGAGGTGAGGACTCCACGCCTGGAGCCCCAATAAACTCACGTTGGATTTACCCTTGGAGAGTCCCTCCTTTATTCTCCCTGCCATCCCCATGCTCCGCTCCTGTCAAGCCAAGACCCACTGTGTTGCTGTGGTGCCAGGGCTGGCCAAGATCCGCAATACAGGCACCGCCGCAGTATCCTGAAGCCCACCTATTGTTCCAAGGAATTCTGCAGCTTCCTGCAGCAATGCGGAGTGGAGCACAAAAGCGGCATCCCCCACTCCCTGACAGGCCAAGCCGTGGTGGGGAGGACCCACTGTGATCTGAAATGGGTCCTTGAACAACAACAGCAAGTCTTAAAGACAGAGCCACCATCAATCCAGTTGGCCAAGGCCTTGTTTACAATCAGCTTTTTAAATTGTTCCTGTGCGACCCTGAACCCACTGATGGTACATCACTCTGGGAAAAGTGACCAGTGTAGGCTCTGAGCGCCAAACTGCCGGTCCTCATCAAGGACCTGGAGACCAGAAGGACAGAGGGACCTCACGATCTGGTAACGTGGGGACGTGGATATGCCTGCGTGTCCACCCCCATGGGCTTGAGATGGATACCATCTAAGTGGGTGAGGCCATATGTTCCTGAGGGCCCTGGAGCAAAAGTGTCTCAGGTCTCGATCACGTCATGGTGGAGGAGGAGATGGAAAAGAAATCAGTCGTGGGAAGAATTCTCCTTATCCTTATCCCTCTGCCTCCAAAGTAATTGTTGTTATTTCAAGTTCATTATAGGTTTCCCTGGTGTGATCCTGTCCCAGATGGAAGTCCTCTTTGCTGCTCGGCTGCTGTGGCTGCTCCTGCTCACCAGTCTCCTGACACCAACTGACACATGGATCGTTCCTCAGCCGAAGGCAAATGTGTGGGTCACCCTGGTTAAATCAATGGGGCAAGACCACATTTGTCTCAAGTCAGCCTCTGCCAGCAACCCGATGTCTACCTGCCTTGTGGGGATCTCATTCAAGCTGGGGGAATTTCCACCATCCCTCATAAGGCTGAAAGATGGATGCTAACAATAAGGCCCCCACTTGTGTTTTTTGTTCTTTTCTAGAGCACAGCGTAAAACGCAAAGTCGCTCTCCCTGTTCTGAACCTTCTTGTGTTGTGAAGAGACTGGGTCCCTGAGTTACCCCAACTGCCTGAAGAGCCACAGGAGCTGGAAATCCTTGGCTCCTCTGGGGCTCCATTTTGTTTAGTTTGTGTTTACCCCTCCAAAAGGGCAAGACAAATTTATTTTCCCATGTTTCAAATTAAGGATGTTTATGCGGCTGGAACGTGGTGCGACTGGATCACCCATGTAAAGATGGCCTCCACCTTTAGTTATAAATCTCTTGCCCTCCCCAAAGGCGTCTTTTTGATTTGCCCCAACCAGCCATGGCCTGGCATTCCCTCTCGCCTTACCGGAGGTCCTTGCACTCTAGGCTGGTTCGGCTTGTTCACACCAAATAAAACTCAAATTATGGATGGGAAGCAGAAAAATTATACTAAAAATTCAGTAGTCCAAAAGAGAGATCTGGCAAGTCTTGACCAGGACTGTAGTTTGGGAAATCATTCACTGGTCCAGGGTCAAGGCGACAACCATCACAGTTTTCCTGCCCTGGGTCTCAGTGGCCAAAGCCAAGGGTGAATTGGGCCGATTGGAGTGCTGGGTTGCAAAACCAGCAAATTTGATTTCCAATGCGTTGGCTGACCTCTTGTCAGACGAGGAGATAACAAGGCAGGCAACGTTACAGAACTGGGCAACCATTGACCACTTGATCCTCCAAAGACTGGTGTGAGGAGTTTGAGGGGCTGTGTTGTTTCAGCTTGTCATCTAAGGCTGAGGACAGAACCAGCGACAAGATGAAAAACTTGGTTGGCAAAATCAAAAAGGAAATAGAAGACTGGCTGGGCGGACATTTTCTAAAGTGGCGACTTTCTGGATGGGCAGGACCCCTGCTAAAGACTGGACTTGTAATTTTGTTGATTATTATTATTTCGATTGGTTTTGGTTTAATCAAACGTATGATTTGTAAGTTGATTTCAAATGCTGCTACTCCCCCTGAGGTCACCCAAGTCATGGTGCCCAGTGCACCTGAGGAAGAAGATGATCCTGAGGAGGCCATCCTGCTTCAAGATGATGGACCCCTTCATTTTGAGGAGTGACCCACTTACCAGCAGTGGTTTGGGCATCTCTATCCCAAATCCGAACACCTGGCCCCTCAGATCTAGTTCTCCTCCTTCTAATGAAAAGGGGGAAATGTAGTGGTGTGGTTTTTAGTTTCATTTGTCAAATACATGTTAATGATCTGTTCTATGTACCCTCTTTTTTGATATGGTTTGTTCCCTGTTAACAGTTGGATGAGACAGGTGGACGAGACACTGACCGCGACAATAAAAGGTATAAAATTAAGTACTTGCCCTTAATTCTCAGCCATCTACCATTACTCTTACAAAGTAAGGCATATCAGTGGTTAGGATTTAATAAGTAAATCGCCCCCCCCAAACACACACACACTTGTCTTTTGAGGAGATTAGATGGCCAGAACTCTTAACTGCAAGAACTCAAAAAAATCCTCCCCACCTATTTCTATAGCTGTGTCTTGAACAATTGCAGCCTCCTTTCTATGGCTTCTTAACTTTTCGTCCTTCAATTCCATTGCAATTTGATGTCTCATCTCATAATTGGCTCTCCTTGTACAGTTACTCTTCCCAAGCCCCTTCATGTTTTATTTTTTTCTGATCTGTCCTGCTGTTCTGCTCCTTTGTGGTGTCTAAGGGAATGAACCACAGAACATCTTTTGTCAGGTTTTAATTTGATTCTTATCTAATTACGAATTTTATTTTTAAATTTTACACAGCAACATGTTTGGTTTGCTATACTTTATGAACTGAGATAAATAAATTCACTTTGCAGCCTGCTGTGTGGGCAGAACAAAGGAACAGTTGCAAAGATAAATGCACCAAAGGCTCTTCATAAGCGCTGCTTTAAAAGTCGGTTTCTCTGGCGGCCCAACAGGACGTCCGAGCTCAAGCAAAACATGTGTCAGGCTGCACAGCTGACATTTCAGCACCAGAAAGAGCTTTCTCTGGTGCTAACACACAGAAAATGGATTGTGTCATGTCACCAGCGGAACGTGCAGCTGAGTGAGAGTTTGATTACATCCTGTAATAAATCCGGTAGTGAACTGACTTTCAAAGTCAATAGTGATGTGTAAATTAGTAATTCTCAGCTGAAGGCATGGGGGCTGCTTCTATGCAGAATTTCTTAACTAGTTCTCCTTTCTTACACATCAGACTGTTGGAAATATGATGACTCCATTAGTTGAAATAACCCTGGTTTTTGTGGAAAGCAGTAAATATTACCTTGTGCGTAAATCATGGGCTTAGGACAATCCATCACATTGCAGGTAGGAGAAGAGAAGCTCTTCTGGGTTGAAGGAGGAATTCTGTTGAGTCTTTAACTGTAACTGTTCTATAATGTTATATCCTGATTTTATCCCCTCACTGGTTTCTCCTCCATCTTCCCCTCTATCTGCACACACATACACACATCAGCACTGGCAGTGACAAGCACACAGCTATTTCTGGACAGAAGATGTTTAATCCAGTTCTTAACAAGGAATCAAGTCAGAGACCAGGAAATAAAAGTAGAGGGGAGGGATACATTCTTGTTCTGGAAAACAAGAAACCCAAGCAAAGAAAGTTCTCCAGGTGAGCCATCCACCTGCACAGATTTCAAGTGTCTGTTTGGAAGGTCACCTTCGTTTATATGTGAAATGCCTTTAGAATAGGATGTGTCAGCTATTGCAGCTCAGGAAAAGTATGGTCTCTGTCTGAATAAAATACTTGGAAAATACAAGCCCCCTTAAAGCCTGAATGATCAAGATAACCTTCAGATTCTACTCAGCTTTGAATGAAAGATAAAGCCACCAGCACTCCTCCCAGTGTGGAATAAAAAAAACCAAATCAAAGCAACCCAGCACTGCATTAGAATGTTCACTTAGAAAAAAAAGGGGTTTTTTATCAATGCTTGTTTATTATTAGACAAGCTGTGATTTATATTTACTTCAGTGACAGCTATTTGAATCATCCTATTATCCTAAAAAGAGGTTTTAAATGGTCTAATATAATATTTTGGAATTGTTTAAATGATGTGTTACAGATGGTAATTTCTGAGGGAAAGTTTTCAGTGCAAGATTTTATGCCATTTTAAGAAATGCAATATAAGATTGGCATTGAACTTACACAGTTCTTTTGCCTTTCACAACCAGGCTCAAGTTTGATCTTTTTGAAAAGCGTAAAGTTGCAAGAATTTTAATTTTTGAGCAGCAGAATAGTAAGCAGAGCTCCTATTTTTTGGAGCTGCTTTATGGTGAGAAAGGGCACCTCTTGTGCTTCACATGGTAGCAAAACCTTGCTTGCTGTACATAATTTTGAAGAATGTATTTATGGGTAGTAGATGTAGGAAGTTTAGACCCAGTTGTAATTCTCATGTCTCCAAATTTGTGTCCACTTTTAGACATTTGTGTGTTGACACTACTTGACAGTAGAAGAACCAATATGTATTGATTTTGTTTATCAGCTCTTTTTTGTTTTTACATTTGATCTGAATGTTGAGTTTCTTCTAGTCACTCTATTCAGTTTTGAACATCATCCAGGAAAAAAAGTGGGTCATAAACACAGAGCCACATATGATGACCATCAAAGACATGATAGGTATTTAATTAGTGCCTGCTGTGACATAGATCTGCTTAAAACTCAAGATTTCAGTAAGAGTTAAATTAAAGTCTAAATGAGTTCAAATGCCCTCCTACGCCCCAGTATTTTTCCTTCATTTTAACTGTCTCTGTTCAGCTGTTGTCTATGATGAAGAGGGAGAAGAGAGTCATTGGTATGGGCAATCCTTGACACTGGTGATTGTGTAACTCTTATTGTGAGGATTCACTTTTGACTGATACATTGAAATTAAAACTTTTGAACTGCTCACATCTGTCCCCAGGGAGAAAATAAGTACTGTAGGCCTGGCTCATAATTCCTATAACCACAAAACTGCTTTGTCCTGGTACAGCTCAGCATGATTGCCCAGTGTGGCTGAAATACCTGAGTCTTACTTTGTTTTTCATACTCTGGAGAGAAGACTAAGAAGACTGCATTTTGGCTCTTCACTGTAGATGCAGTCATCCAACAAGCTCCAAATTGATTTTTTTCAAAATAAATAAATTCTGAAGTGTATATGCATTTTCATTATTTTAATAATACTACTATTAATATTTAAAATACCTTAATGAATTGTATTAGTTTTTAGTATAATAGAAGAACAGTGAATACAAATATCTGGGGTCTTTGAAGAATATTGATGACTATTGTCACACAACGTGGGATATGACAAAGAATTAATATTGATGGAGAGTCAACAACATCAAACATGGAGCATGTTAGTGGGGTCCCCTGTGGATACAGTAGATGAGTGCACAGGAATCAGGAACACGGGGAGATGCACAAAGGACCCCGACAACAGAAGCCTGAGCCTATGCATAGAGCTGTGCTGAACTGCAAACAAATATAAATTAAATTTCTCTGTTACTTGCTACGTGAGCCTCACCTGTCTCAGGAGAAACCTGAGAAGATTTTTATGTAACTTGGAGTGTATTTATCCATACTAATTCAGAGAAAGAAGCCATAAGCATCTCCATAAGTTTCATACCAGTAACTCCCTAACCTATTCAAACTAAATAAATTATTTCCTGGAGGTACGTGGGAAATATGCTGGGAATTTAATGATATGCTGCAGAAGAAACAATGAAGAACTGAATTCCAGTTTTAATTGAAAACCTTTTGATTTATTTTAAAATGAAAGCACTTCCCATTTCTAGTTACATTTTCTGTTTACAATTTTAGTAACGTACTCTTTTCTGACACTGTAACATTTTGAAGCCAGACAAAAGTAATTCAGACATTTCTGTGTAAACTTGAAGTGAGTTGCATGTTTGATAGAAGTGCTTTGTTTCCACCAGAGAACTTGGCAACAGCACTTCCCAACATCTTTTTTCTTCATTTCACTCTGGGGCAGCGAAGAAGTGGCCTCTTCATGGTACTCTCAGGAAGAGGTTTGTTGGGTCAGGTTCTCTGTGGTATCTGCTTTCCTTCCTCAGTATGTTCAAGTCTTCATACAAAATACTTCTAGGGATCCATCGTGCCCTACTTTATCCCTCTTTAATTTTATTTTTTTTTTTTTTACTAAGTTTCCCCACAATAATATTTGTTTCAGTCTGTAGCAGATTTTATTGTTGGGGCTTTTATTTTTCCCCCCTTCACAATCTGGGAAGGGCTTTTAATGTTAGGATTTAAACCTCCTCTTTTTCCAAAGGAAAACTAGCAGAAAAGGCATTCTGTGAAGACATCATACACAGTTTAATTTTGTCTTGAGCATATTAAGATTTTATGACTAAAGCCTTACAATTAACTGAAGTCAAGAATTAAGTGGAGTAGAATGACTGTAGGCATCCTAAATATTCAGTGAACAGAAAGAAGGGAAATAGATGAGCATGATTTTCCCCTGTGGTGGGAGGATTAGGAATGGGGCTACTCTTCTCTCTTCAATGCTTCGTCAGTGCTTCACAGAAATTGCTAGAATCAGGTGTATTTAATCTGGTCCATTTAATCTGCTCCAATACTGCCAGAAATATTCTTGTATTGCTACCACGGATAACTGGTTTCACCGCTAGAAAATTATGAATTCTCTCTGCATTAAGCAGTCCATTTCTGTGAGAACTTGTGATTTGCTGTGCTAGGCAAAATGGATGCTCTTTTCTTTTAATCTGAATATATTATGGGTAATTAAACTACTGAATGATAATTTGCTATAACATGAAGCGAACTTGATAATAAAAGAGCCCATTTATTTCAAAGTCTGTGGTTCTAAAGAAGGGATGAAATATGCTTTTAATATAAAACAATATTTCAATTAAAGTGCTCAAAAGCTGTAGTTATGCACATCTAAAAAATTCTAAACATTTTAGTATGGATTGTGTTTGTACTCAATTTTTTTCCTCCCGTGTGGTGGTTCCTCACTCATTCAGCATCACTGGTGCCTTTTCCTGGTTTCTGATGTTCATAATGTCCATGCCATGAATTCTGAACGAGTTTGGCTGACAGATGTCTCATGGCCTCCCAGCAAAGCCTCTGTCCTTTCCAGGGCTCACAGGGAGCAGAAACCACTGCAGCAGGGGAGGAGTGGTGGGGGTCCTGCTGGGGGTCCTGGTGTTGCCAGCACAGTGGGATCAGCATTGCCAACCCCTCTGAAGGATCTAGGATGTGCAGGAGCAGAAATGGATGCAGGGACAGTCCAAAAGGTTTGTGCTAGGTTTGGATGTTAGTGTCTTATGACTAGATATGAATTTGAACAATAGGTCTTAAATTAGCTTAAAACCACTCTGTGTTGAGTAGAAGGCTGAGAAGCATTTAAGTAGAGGGCGTATGTGCACAGGGTAGCACTTCTGAAATATTTGCTCCCTATTTTACTTGTCAATATTCCCATTAAATAGCAAATTTTGCTCCAGGACTATTAAATAATTGCTTCTAACAAAAATGCATTTTGCGTGGTAATTATTTTTGAACTGTTGTAGGTGTAACTGTTAATGAAATTCAGTTTTTTGTCTCTGCAGCCACTTTCTTGCCTCCCCAAGAGTTTTCAACTTAAGAGCTTGCCAACTCAAATTTAATTGCAGAGCCTTTTTCTTTCTTATTCCATGCTAAGCATGGGCTCACAAGCCAGTACAGTGATGTAAGACAAGAATTCCTCTCTCTGTTTCCCGCAGTGACTTGAGGGAAATGCAGAAAACCCTGAGTTCAACATTTGCACCCAGGCAATGACAACCTGTCCCCCT
Source organism: Sylvia atricapilla (assembly GCF_009819655.1). Taxonomy (NCBI): domain Eukaryota; kingdom Metazoa; phylum Chordata; class Aves; order Passeriformes; family Sylviidae; genus Sylvia; species Sylvia atricapilla. The sequence goes on along the minus strand of NC_089141.1, from coordinate 106,327,079 downwards.
GCCCACTTGTCTGTCAGTGCTGTAATGTGAAGCAATTAGGTGTCGACAGTTTTTATCAGTTTGGAAAATTTGGGATTAATTCTATCTCCTTTACTCCTCTTGATGCTCTCTGTCCTTTGCAGGCATTCCAACTAAAAGAACAAAGGGGTACACATAAGAGCAGTTCTCCAAATGCTACTTGTTTAATTAATAACTACAACTATACTTCTTGGTTTTGCTTAAAGAAGGTGCAACTGCTTGGACTTGAACTTTTCTTTATAGTCTCCTTGTAATATTTGAACATGATTCCTGAGAGAACCAGACGTTTTACGTGGCAGATTGGCTTTTGAAATACAGAGATTGTAAGAAGCCAAAATGTCCAGTGTGAGCATTGTAAAGCAAGAAGCTGGAGCAGGTAATTTTCATGGGTCCTTTTTCACTGGCATTGGAGAGCACTGCCAAATGTGCAGGCTCAGGCATCTTGCTCTCTAGAGCAAGATGGGAGCTTCACCACTCCTATATGACTCTAACTACTCACTGGCAGTGGTTCTCTGGTGCAGATTTGCCATTGCAATGCAGCTTTGTCAGCCTTTCCCCTCGTTCAGCCTGCAGTGAACAAATGTGTCTGTGCTGTGGTATGAGCACAAGCCCTCCCCAAATATGTGCATTGTAACCCTTTTTTCTATTTGCACTGCCATTCCATACATAGTGCTGTGTCAGCAGGCAGCATATGGGGTGTGTGTCCTGTGCCTTTGTTGGTCAGATAGAAAAATCTGCTTTCATCTCATTCCCAGCTGTTGTACAAATTGGTTGCTCCTGGAATATAATGGGACTGGTTTATGTTTCGTGTCGTTTAATGTACTGGAATTACTACCAGAAATAACTGTGTTAAATAACTTGAAATTATTAATTCTTCCCTCTGTGGAAAAAAGGCACCACTAAGAAGTCGCACAAGAGTTTAATGCCCTGGTTTTATGGCCACTGACTGTAGTCAAGTTCGCAAAAACTCTCACTCTAAGTTGCTCTCAGAGTAGGACTGAAGGCTCTGACACATGGCTGTGCTCTGAGTCTTGGGGCACCTGCTACCTGAGTGTTTGGGGCTGTGATGAGACACAAAACTCTCTATATGTTATAATATTACATCCTTGCAAACCCTAAAGAAAATGAAAGCTAATAATCCTAACCCCACAAAACTTACTTTCCAGTCAGTGCGTTATACACATCTTGGAGAGCCACGCTCACAAAATGCCAGGAGACCCTCAGATTTCCCGATCAGCAATACAGAGTTAGAACTGAGCTAACAGAATAATCCATTCTGTTAATAAGGAAAATGAGATAAAATCCTACCTACCCCTCTTATTTTTTCAGAAACTGCTGTTGAGCCTTCTGGAAACAGATTTCTGTGCTGTTCACATTAAGTCTCCTGAAGTTCCCAACAGCTTTCAAACCATATTTTGGCTGTGGAATAACTCAGTTTGCCCTCACAGGCTCGCTCTCATGCCACAGACTGGCTGTTGAAATGACTGTGTTGCAGACCTGGTTCAGCACACCACAGCAGCTACCTGCGTGCACACACAGCAATCCAATTCCTTGTGGAATTTTCTCTTCTGCAGCTTGTGCTTTTCCCCTCAAATCCCACATACACTGAGCAGTGCAGTTCGTGGGGCTGCTCATGGAAAATACTGCTGTTTGTTCTGCCTGAATGAGAATTACTGCAAAAGCAAACCTCACTACCAAAATAGCAAACAACCATTTTTATCCAAAAGCATCACCATGTCAGTCTCAAATCAACTAGTTTCTCTGATGCTTTCTGAAGTCAAGGCAAAAATTTTAAAATTTTTAGATTGTTTGATTTTTCGCCACTTTTTACAGCAGCCTCATGGCTGCTAAAGGGGGCCCACAAGAAAGCTGGAGAGGGACTTTTGACAAGGGAATTTAGGGATAGCACTTTAAACTGGAAAAGGGTAGCTTTAGCTCAGCTATCAGGAATAAATTCTTTATTGTGAGGGTAAAGAGGCACTGTTGAGGCACTGGAATACATTTCTCAGAGAAGTTGTGGATGCTCCATCCCTGAAAGCTGGAGGTAAGGTCTGGTGGGAGGTGTCCTTGCCCATGGCAGAAGGTTGGACCTAGATGATCTTTCTGGCCCCTTGAAACCCAGGCCATTCTGTGATTCTATGGTTCTGCAATCAGTCCTTTTGAAAAAGTGAAAATAACTAGCAGTATTTTATTTTGGGCACCCAAGAACCTTCCACCAGGTTCTTCGAAACTCAGTTGCAACAGGGAATCAACCACAAGCAACAGAAAATAATAAAAAAAGGTCAACCCTCCCCCCCAGAAATATAATTATTTGTTTTAATTTCTCTATTTAAAGTATGTGCTAATTTGGAAGAAAGGAATCAGAATATTATGCATCTGATGAAATTATTCAGCAAATAATTATGCTCAAGACATTTTATTGGTCTGCCCTTAAGAATCACCAGGTGAGAATTCACTTTTCTTTCATGCCTGCATGAAAGAGACATGAATATTAAACTCTGACATTTTGAACTGTCCTTAAGGCATTTGAATTTTCGTTTAGCAGATGGGACAAGTACCTTCCTTTGTTCTTCAGCCTCTGAGGGTAGAACAGAAACTTCAGCATTCCACAGGTAAAACTTAAGAGTTGATGAACACAAGATGATATGCAGATGACTAAACCAGGAATTAATGAAATTACCATAGAAAAGTAAGTTATACTGAGCCTTACTAAAGGACTCATGCACTGTTCAACACAGGTTAAGATTTGCTGAGTTGCAGCCACATAGCTAATGAAATGAAGCATAGAATAGGAATATAAAAATGCACATAAGGATGTTAGTAATGCCTCTGAATTCACACTAACACAGGCACCAAAGCAGGTAAGGAAGGTAATTTGGACTATGGAAAACTCGTCTTACAAAGAGATTCAGAGTGTGGGCTTTTTTAACTATGAAAAGGAGGTGACAAATAAGATAGATACCTGAAAACCTCTCTGTGAATTAGTGAGGAAAATCAAAGCAAGATTCCCAAAAACCTGAGTTTTCCTGTACCACAGCATAAAGAGAAGATTTTCTACACAGGAAAATGTTAGAATGAAGAATTTCTTTGCAAGAAAGAAACCAACATTTTTCCACATAGCAAAGAACTTGGTGAAATACGGAGCTTGGGCCTGATTAGGCCAGGGACTAACTTATCCAGTTCTTCATTTGCATTTCTGTTAAGTAGAAACAGGAGAAATAAGATATAAAAGTGGCAAATTTCACCCATTTTCTGGAAAATGAATATAATATGAAATTACAGGGGGCTTGTTTCTGACTCCTAAATGCAGCTTTCAGCTCCTGGTTACGGAAGCAGAAAGCCAGGCTAGGAACATGGGGAATAGAACCTGTTCTCCTCAGTGTGCACCATCCTTGGGGCCATTTGGGAGAGGTCCCACTGGAGGAGGACAGGTAGGACACTGCTGCAGGGGGCTTAAAGCATTAACTCCTTCATTAGCAACCAGCTTATTTTCCATTGCCTTGCTATTGAGTGCCTTTGGGGGTTGTGTCAAGAACAAGAGGCAAAGCAGCTCTGTGTTGTGGTACTCCCTTGGTAAACCTGCTGCCTCCAGCCTTGCCTTCCAAATTGCTTCAGCAAATCCAACAGGTTAATCAGACCTCCTTAGCAGCTGATTTAAACCCATATATACATTCCACTGTACAGTCTTAACTAGATCAATTACAGAAACAACCACAATAACCATGACAATTTGCCTGCATTTTTGAAAGGGGAATCACAAGAGGGTGATTCATTTGCTTTGAAATGCTTGAAGATAATTGCTAGTTGCTTATAACGATATTGTTTGCTTAAGTTCTTGGCTATTTCTTTCTGAGCTTATTATTTTACACAAATACTGTTCTGTCAGCTGATAATTGTCAACATTGGCTGGGCAGATCAGGTTGCTCTCCTGTCAAGCACAGGTATGCCTGTGAGGAATTTCACAATTAGTGATACCTGTGTAGAGAGAAAGCATCAGAATCATGAGTTCTGGACTGGACTCATTCAGTTTAAGTGTGTGATTTTGTTCTTGCAGTGAACGAGCACATTAAATCAAATTGTTTTCATGATTTCAAGAACGGCAATCATTACACTGGCTTCTTAGTGAGTCATGGGTTTTCCTATAAAAAAGTCTCCTTTGAAATGGCTTCATTTTTTAATATTAAAATAAGTATGCTCACTAAGTATAAGTAGATGTAGAGCTACGTCCTGGTTTGCAGAAAGAAGCTATATTCTGTTCACGTATCATTGGCCCAGTTTTTAAACTGCTGTAAGTTGGCATTAGCCCACTGGATCAGACAGCTGAGATCTGTCATGGTAATTTGAGTCTTGTCAGCTATTTCTGCAATATTAAAAGTATCTAAACGTCTATTGTCATGTCAAAAAGTAAGAGGCTTCCTGCTTCCCTAGCTACTTTTAAGGTGTTGTTTAGATCATGTCACTCACAGAAATAAAGAATAATCCATAGTAATTCTTCTGCATTGGCAGAGATTTATTTTTTTCTCTAGCAGGAAGGAGTTGAAACTATATTGAAAATGCAGTGGCAGTCACAGGGAACAGATGCTAGAGAATGACCAGCCACAAATATATTCCACAGGATCTCTCATCTTGACCTTCAAGCCTTACAGATTCAATGTTCAAGCTGAATATCAGTTTGTCTCCTTCTTTTAAGTTTAGGTATATGTTTTCATTTGAGTCAATTGTAGCACTGGGTTTTTTTCCAACTGATGATAAATTTCACACATTTCAGGTAGAAATGCAAACAGATGGAGCAGCCCCATGCCCTAGCAGTGATGTATCCTGCTCCCCATGTTCTCCTCTCAGGGTGAAATTCAGTCTTGTGCAGAGGGACCAGGCTGGCCAGGTACCCTGGAGCTTTCAGCTAAGCAAGGACATGAGCCTTTTCTGACTCACTGTGCAGCAAGCTACGTGTTACCTGGCTTCACCTCCTTATCCCAAACTAACTTGCATTTAAAAGTATGTTATCCTGAGGAGTCCCATCAAGGGCAGAGCATCAGACAGATGGAAGTCTGGCCCTCAGAGACTAGGGTATAGATGCAGAGAGAAAAAGAAAACAAATGAAGATAAAAATGCTACAGTGAGGAACCAGCTCTTCAAAAACTGTGTGGTACCTTGCATAATGGTCCCTTGATCCTTTCTCCAGTGCTTATATTATAGGCATGCAACAATTTCCTAGCATTCTGCACAAACTCTGTCTGATGTAGTTATTTTTTGTTGTCAAAAGCATTGTTTCTTTCTTTAACCTGATTCCTACCTTGTACTTAATTTCTTTCTGTTCAGTGTCCCTTTTTATGTGCAAGTTTTGAAGAACACCTTGAGCTATAACTGAAGTTCATTTCAGATCTCTAGGGTCTGTCCACACTCTTAATGAAATAAAATTGCTATTGGTGGAACATGTGAAATGAATTGGAATAATTTAGTCTCCCCAGTGCCTGAGAGTATGTTTCAGTAGATGTTTAAATTGTCCCCAAAAGGCAGAGTAGATGTTTATCTGTATGGGCTGCACTGGGAGTTATGCACCCCAGGGTCTGCTAGCAACTGCCTTTTGATTAACACATAATTCACATAAACTGTATTCCTATTCTTTGAGCAGATCTGATGTACTAGACAATAAAACCCTGTTGTTTAGACAGCTTGTTTAACCTTGGCTCTTCGCTTCATGGGCTGTTAGGTTCCTAGGTAATGATCGCAATTCTTCATCTACTAGAGCTTGTGATGTTGTAAATACAGTTGAGTTAATAAGTCACAATTTTCCACTTTTTTCACTCCTTCCTAAATGCCAGGTGGAGACAAGAGGAATTGCTCTTTGCTGGGTCTGTATGGAGCATTGTGTCATACCTTTTTTGCATGTACTTTAACACAGCACATGACTAAAGGGGCACTGGGAGGCCATTAATAATTGTTTAATTGATGACTGACATAATCAGACAGCTAAATTACTTTAAAAACAATGATGGAAAAAATAAAAACTGTAAAAATGGGTTTAAAAATTTTGATCTTGCTGTGTGGCAATTTTATTTCGAGTACAATTTATGTGAAAGCTGCTTCACCTTTCTGATATGTAATCCTGAGGTAAAATTAAAATGAAACACTGATATTTTGGAAGAAGGCAGAAAATTTGTTTAAGGCATAGGCCTGGGATTTGGAAAGTCCACTTTCAGTTACGAGTTTTGCCATTGTCTATTGATTGAACAATTTATCTGCCTTTAAGCTCTTCATATGCCAGATATTTCTTCTACCCAATATTTTTCTCATTACTTAGATCCTGACCATCCTGCCGTCAAACACTGTATGTGGTTAGAGAAATGGGAATTAGTTGTTTACTGGAGATTTTATCAACTGTAGTTGCAATAGCCTGGGAAAGTGAATAAATTAAACAATCATTAATGATTAGGAAGACGTGACCATTTCTGTAATGAGATGTGCTGGCCTTTTAAATTGGGTAAGAGAGGTTCTTGAGGGTATGCTGCCCCAGATCATTCATGCTCTGGAGAGAGCCTGAAAAAAAAAAGCTAAGCCCAAGGAAGCTGTGCTGCAGAAGTACAATTAAATAAATACATATTGCTTGAAACTGAAACCAAAACATTACAGAGGGGCAAGGCAGTGCCTGACAGAAAAGAGTGATGGGGCAGCTGAGACTTGTAGCTTATCCCAGGTGAAGCACACTGCTGAAAGAACATAGGCATCATATACTTTGTATTTCCCTGTGGTAGAGGAATTCAAGCATGTTTGTATGCATTTCTAAAAAAATCTGGAATGTCTGTTTGGTAAGCTGAAGGTCTGTCTAGGAGATTCTCCTTTTATTTTGGCTCCCAGAATAACATTTTTTCAGGCTTTTGATTTATACTGTAATTATATGTTCTGGGGTGAGTTCAGTATTCCTATAGGAGAAGCTTGGGCTTGCACTTCTCTCTTTGCTTCAGCTGCAAAGAATATTCAGATTCCTGTTTTTCCGTCCATGGTCTAAATGTATATACCTTCACCATGCTTAGCACAAGCTCACCTGTCACCATTGATAATTACACACTGTAAAGAAAATATAATCTACTGTTTGCATATTTATGTTTTAAAAGCAATAAAAACTTCTATCAGCCTAATGCATCCCAGTTACTGACACCTCTGGTACAGCTTTGTTTAGTGAAGACAGGTGAAATGATAATACACAAGAATCATTATCATCCTCTTCTTTTTTCATGAGTTTCTTCTAAGAATAGCCACTTTCTTTAGATATTTAAATACCTAAAAACGAGCTGTTCAAACAGCATGCTTGGTAGTTCCTGTGTCAAAGAAATGGAGCCCCATGAGAATGTACAGTTGACAGCAGGCACTTGTGCCTCTAGAAAAAGATAAAAAATGTACCTGAGACATGGAGCAGCCTTTTTGTGTGCTCATCTGGTCTCATCTCTGTTTTTTGTCCAAACCATTATATAAACTGAAATTTCAGCACAGCATATCTGCCAAAAAGGGTAAAACTTGCTTAGGTGCTAAGAAATGTGGGCAATAATGTGAAACACTGAGGAGCTCTGTCTGCAGTAGATTAAAATGCACTTATCAGGGCTAAATTCCTGGGCCTGAATTCTCATCAGTCTGACAAATATGAACTAAGTGATATGGAGTTACGCTTCATGCAGCCTTTTGAAGGGAAATCTCTGGTGCACACTAGAGCTTCTTGCACTGGGATACTGCTTAAGCAATGCAGTCTTTTAAAAGCCCATATAATCAGATACTCGCTCATGTTAAGTGTCTTGAAGTGAGGCCAAAGGCACTCCAGGTCTAACCAAGGTCAATTCTGGATAATATTCCCCATTAACCATCCAAGAGAGCTGCATAATGGCTCTACCTGTTAGCTGCCAGCACAGCAAACACTGGCCCTGCCCCCTGTGCCTGCAGCCCAAGGGAAGAGCAGACTGGCAAGGATGGGAAATGCTGAACTGGTTGTATTGCTGCTTATATAAAAGAGCCTTCTTTTAGAACTCTTCTAATAAATATACATTTGCACTTAGAGAATATTGGTTTTCCTGGTTGAACAAAGGGATAACGCTCGCAACAGGATGGATTGAAAGAAAATTACACTCTTTTACCTACAGGAAATTTAGATACTGAGGGATGCATTTGTGCAGAGTATCAATGTTATAGTTAGTGGGGAGGATAACAGTAGGACAAGTTGTCTCCTATTATTCATATTATTTACATTTAGACCAAAAAGAAATATTAAGAGGCTTTTCTGTCTTACAAGATCACTAGGACTTCAGTAGTTACCCCTGTGTGGTGACTTGTAACACTACACCTGTGCCTACACTTTTTCTGTGCACTCTGAGATTTTTTTTACATTGGCATATATATAGATTTATGCCCATATACATGGACACATAAAAGTATACATGTAAATATATACACGTATATGAAAGTGAGATTCTAATTTTGTCCCCTGCTGCTGCAATCAGTCAAAACAAAGAGGCGTTTCAGTACCATTATGCAACAGAAACAATGAAACTGAATATAAAGTGCCTACAGAGTAAATGAAGCAGGATCCCACTCCAAATAATGTAAATTTTTGTTCTCGAAAAATATGCTGGTTTTATTTTAAAGAGAGGCAGGGAGGCAGGGATACAAGAAGTTTTTATTGTTTCAGCTTGGACATCGTAGTAAACTTCTGAACGCATCCACAATTCATCACCATGGGATAAATTATTCTCAAGAATGAGCCATCCTAGAATTGATTGTGTAACAAACACTTGTTTCTTTCCTTCAAAGCAAACCTGAAATACGGTCATGTTGATAGGGAGTGCTATGCATGTGAATATTGAATTATTAATTGTAACAATGAGTAAGTGCTGATTGCATTTTTTGAGTGTTTTCTCATGAAAGGAGTTAGTGATTTAACATATCGAGGATTTCAGCTGTAAGTTATTAAAAACAGCTGTAGCCTGTTATCCTGGGATGACGGCCACAGCCAACAAGTGGCAGGATACTTGTGACATATGTACCATGAAGGAAAGATTTAATTTAATAAGTAATAAAAACAACTCACTGAGTAAAAAAAACCAAATACAACCCAAAAAACCCAAATTGTCTGAGATTTTTTTTTCTGTGAGATTTAGGAATTACAAGAAATCATGAACTAGATCTGTAAAAGGTCACATTTAATTGGCTTTCACGGTTATGCAAAAGTATGACCTTGTTGTGTTTTCAGAGCAGTTCATCATTCTCCAGAGAGAGATTAAATAAAGAGGAAACTTACCTCTGGCAGCTAAATCAAGCAGTTTAGATTTTAGACCATCAGCTCCACACACTTAACAAGATTAATATGCTGGAGCTCCTCCCATGTCTATTCAGAGAGAAGGAAGAAAAGGGCAAATGAGGGAACAAATTAAAATCATTAAGGCCTGCAAGAATGAAAGGCAAACATTCCAAGTAAGCAAATATTTATTAGCACATGTGCGAGTTTTAGAGCTAGTGAAATGATGCATTCATCAGCAATGGCAAAAATATTTTTGGAAAGACCACTTTCTGCATGCTTGTGTGCCACCCACCAGACCAGTCTCCAGCTTCTGGCCTTCACATTTCCCTGTCAAGCATTTAGGGACTCTCCCAGCAGCTAGAAATGGTCTTGTATCTTAGTACATCTTACAATATAATTACTTTGATCTGAGGACAGTCAATAATAAGACGCTATGCTTGACAAAAGCCTTGTCTTTCCATGCCTGGTCCCAGACGATGATGTTTTACAAACAACTTAGCAAGTTTCTGCAGCAACCACTATATATTGATTTCTAAAGTACTCTCTGAGTATATCAGTGGCTTTGAAAAGCACGGACATCTGCAGGACAAAGAGTAAGAATTTATAAAAAGAGGAAAAAGAAATCTTTTTAAAACTGACTGAAATTGAGAACAAAACACACAATACAAAGGGTAAGTGGAGGGGAAACACACTCCCTTTCAGACAGCAGTAGAGCAGTAGCCTGGATATTGTACACATGAATAAAAAGCAAAAAATCCAGCTTACAGTGAAATGTGTGGGCTGGAGTTTAGCAAAGAAGGTGAGACAAAGTCTTGCTATTTAAAGGTAATGCAGGCTTCTGTTCTGAAAATTTTTGGGGTGAAGGGCTGTAAGTCCAAAGTTCATGGTGTCTGCATTCGTCTGGAGTGTTCATTCTGTTGAAAGTAAACACATCCTGTAAAAGCAGAACAAATGCCCTGCAGAGTCAGACCAACAGTCCACTTAACCCAGGAATTTATCTCCAACAAATAGCAAGGGGAGGCTTTTTGTTCCATCATTCTCTTCTAGCATCCATAATGGTTGCACTAGGGATATTTGAGAATGCTATGCTGTCTTTTTCGTGGGTTTTTTCATGTTTTTTTTCAGACCTGATGTCCATGAACTTTTCTAATCCTTTCCTGAATCTTTGATAAAAATGTATCTCTGCAACCCTCTGTGGCAGTGTATTCCAGGAAATGCCCATTTTCTCTGCAAAAGGGAAGTTCTTATTTAATAGTTTAAGGCAGTCTTGAGGTATCTTTCAAGATATCTCAAAAATACCTTAGTTGTGGTACTGAAGGGTTCAGTGAGCAAGAGTTCCATGTTCACTTCCAAGTATAAAGCTGGGAATTCACTCTATATGGCAAAAAGAAGAAAAATCCCTCTTAGACTTCCTCATAGGTTAAGACAGCTGAAAAATGACTGTGGGCACTCACAGGGAATTAGTAAGAGAAGCACTTTCAGGATGCTCCAGGATTTATAACTAAAAAGTACCTAATGCAGTTGAAAAAGTGATTGTCAAGATAACAGGAAAGTAAAACTTGTCACTTCTTGTCAGTTTGGGAGGTGAGCTAGACTGAACATGGTTCATGCACCTTTGGTAAAATACAGTCACAGCAAAAGGGATGTATAGAGATCCAAGTTTGGGTTTTCAGTCTGAAAAAGCAGAAAATACTGGAACCAAGCAGATGTTGGAGATCTTTCAGTACTACAATGCAAAAAAAAAAAAAAAAAAAGAGAGAGAGAGAAAAAACCACAAACCCTTGTAATACCTGAAGGCACACTAGCTGTATAGGACACAAATATCCACCACTGCTGTGTTGGAATGTTGCAGTGTCCTGAGACACTCACATATGTGAGGACAGACCCATCCTGAAGAAAGAAGCTGGGCACTTTGACACATGCTGTGCCAAAGTACATATGATGTAATCATTTTAGCTGTGCTTAATACAGGATTACATTTAGCCCTGTCTTTGATCTCATTTTGAGTAGATAACAAAGCTTTTGAGCTGATGACTGGTGAGTTTCAGAAGGCTGTACAAGATTGGACTTCTGCTGAGCAGTACCAACTGATGTGATGAACATCCTCCCTCCCATGTGTGTAGATAAGACAGCAAACCCTCTTTTATACAAAAGGATTTGAACTAAATCCTGCCCCAGTTTCTACTTGTGAGAGCAGAGAGTGGCACAGATCAAATTCTGCTGGTGATCAGCACCTGTTGCTAAGGGAGAGACAGAAGAATGGAGTAGATGAAATGAAGCATGGTATCAGTTTTCAATTCAGTCATACAAAGTAGATCCCATCCTAGAGACACAAAATGGGTGTTTATTTCATTACAGCTAGCTCAACTCAGCACTAAGCCTCCTCCTGATGCATTTTGTATCCTCACTTAGTGAGAAAAATGCTGATTCCCCCTCTCAAATTTGCTTTATGGACAAAGCATTGCCTTCCAGTGTGAGAGAATACCAGACGTTTTTGTCAGTATAAACCAGACAGAGTAGTACTTCTTCATAACTCTTGAGTTTCTTCAGCTTTATAATGAAACTAGTTCTTTTTCAAAACAGGCCAGTATATGATTAAGTAATGGGCAACATATTTATGGTTCTGTTGTCAGGAAAGTTTAAATATAAGCATATCTGGGTTGTTTTGTTTATTTTTTCTTAAGTGATTAATTTCTGCAAAATATTCCCAATCCAGTTATGTAATTTCTTACAAACAGTGTTTTGTAACCATGGGTCTGATTCACCACTGCATCACTCCACTCTTATACCAGTGCCAGTCTAGCTGATTGATTTTCAGAAGGGTTGTATCAGCATAAAACTGTAGCAATGGAGTTGTGAATCAGATTGAAACAGGGACAGCTACTCCAGGCAGAAAAATTCTTTGAAGAAATGTAGCAGTGAGAAAGGCCATGGCACACATTGATGACTTTGTCATCTCTGGCTGAGTGGAAGTGCTCCCTGGGTCCTGTAGCTTCACAGGTCCACTGAAGCTACAGCTGCAATTTCCAGCACATGAGTTCCTCCCACCCACCTCTCCTCCAACTTGGCTCATTTTTAGCCTTTTGCCAGGAGGGGCTGAAAGAATGAATCTTAATGAGTATTTTTTTTTTTTTTAAGTGTTGTATAAATTCAGAACCACCATGGTAAATGGTAAGGGTCTGGCCTTCCCTAAAGATTTTTAGAACTTCAGTGTCCAAAGCAGAATCAATTTACTGGCTACTGCTTGGGACTGCCATCTTTTCAATCAGCATCTCATGTATAGACCTATTCTGGGATATTGGAGGCCAGTTATTATTTTGTGTGTGCTGTGGCTGTTTGGGGTCAGGACTCTCCTGCCTGCTGTGCATGTGGGGCTGAGAGGGGACCCCCAACCTGTGGAATGCTGAGTCCTCCCCGTTTTCCCCCAGTTGGCTGCTTTGTGGGATGTGCTCGGAGAACACGAGATCATGTGTTAGATTAAAATCTCTCTCCTTCTGTTGCAAATCTCTGCTGTGGAGAGACGGGTTTTAAATGTGTCAGTGTGATCAATCAGATGCTTTTTAATGAGTCTAAGACTGCAAGAAGAGGCAGAGGCAAGGAATCACTTATCTCTCAGGAATCAGACAGTGATTATAATTACATGTGGGGTTTTTTTCTGTGTACCAGATTTGTTGATAAATTTGCTTCACTTTTTTCTGTTTCTAACACAAAGGATTATTGGAGGATTTCCACTCATTAAAAAAAAACAGAAAAAGAAAATACCCCAAAAACCCACAGCCACCAAAAAATCCTTTCTGGATTCAAAAACTTAAAATGCAAACAAAAAATATTGGCTTCTCAGTTTATTTTTTTTTTCAATGTTCTTATCTATTTCTTCACAAGAAATAATCCTGTGTTTCTAAATTTTCTGAGAGATTTCAGCTGCTGGACATGTCAAGAGGAAACATTCTTTCTACCTTCATTCCAGTTTTGCCAACTAAGAGCTGATCCAGCAAATTACATGTTGAGAAATAAAAAGATGTAGTAGTTTAACATGAACGTGAATTTTTTAAAAAAAAAAAAAAAAAAGTTCTAGCATAAATTATAATTAACAAATTAGCTAACAAATAAAAGTATTTCTACATCTCTGGAAACACAGTCTTGAATCACAAGTTCTGGTGACTTTTCCCTCTCCTTTTCTGGCCACCAGAAAGGTAACACCATCTCGTGAGTCGGGGTTCAGGCTGGGACCCCCTGGGGGGGGCCCTGCCTGTGGGATAGTGGGTGAGACTGGCCGTGTCCCCTCTGTCCCCTCCCAGCCCCTCCAATGGGGAGAGGAGGAGGAGGACTGCAGACCAGCAGTCTGGCCCTGCACCAGGACCACAGTGGCCGTGCTCTGGGCTTTGGATGCCAGAGCCGTGGGCCTGAAGGAGGAGAGACTGTTTGAGAACTTTACTCCAGAGCTCCAGGGAGCTGATCCAAGTTTGAGCTGCTTTAGATCTGACCAGGGGTGGAGGAGGTTTTGTCCATCAGCATTCCTGAGCCTGCGCTCTCTCTCTCTCCCTTCCTCCCCCCACCATCACCTGTGGCCTTGAAGTTCCAAGACTCCACAAAAGAGAAAAAAACTCTGGGCAAAGACTTTAACCCTTTTCCCTCCTCTGTGGAAGACAGAGTGATTTGAAATGTAAAAAGACAGCATTGAGACAAAGTCAATAAAAGAACTGAAAAAGACTATTTAGAAAATAAGAGAGAAAGTGGACATTTCTGACCAGACTTCTCTAGATGTGGATTATGGAGAAATGAACTGTTTTTGTAATATCATAATGCTGCTTGGGGAATGCAAGTTCTAGCCAAAGGGTTGTGTGTATTGATATACATGGGTTTTAATTGAGATTTTTGAATAGAATATGTCCCTGGCTTCTAGGAAAGAACAAAGAGGTCTCTATTTCTTTTGAGGTAGAAGTGAATTTAGAGATGGAAAAGAAACCTTGTTTTGTACTAGAAAAGCATTCTTAAAATAATACCCCAAACATGTGGAAGCCAATAAAAGCTTGGGAAACTGTTATATGGGTGAGACTGCACAGAAGTTGCAAAAATTCCAAGCAGTTGCAGATCTGTGAAAGCCACCAGACCTTTTCTTGTGGCATGTTCTCCATAGCCCTAGAGAGGCTCCTCTCCCAGGGTGATGTAGGATCATGTTTAAATGATGGCAACTGACTGAAAATCATAGTTTTCTCTCATTAATGAGTAAAAAAGTGAACAATTTGGGAGGGGGGGAAGGTGTTTAATGTCTCAGAATGTCTAATTTTTTTCTCTCTTTAATGTATATTAATAAAATCTATCTGTTTTTTACTTTTAAGTTGTGCCTATTTTGCCTTTTTTTCCCAAAGTCCTATCTCCCAGTTAATAAACAAAATTTGGCAAATGTAAAACCACGACACGTATTAGTCATTTGAAGGGCAAGATACCTAATAAATAGTTTTCACTGTAAAACTATTTTTCTGCTTTTAATTTGCTCACAGTACACACTTCATGCTTCCTGCTTAGTCATAGTACATTTCTTGGTAAATTCTTTTGTTGTTTAAAAGGTTCAGTGAAAGGTTTCCTTTCCTAATTAGGCTCTTCCAGCTACTCTGCTTGTCTTCTTTGTCCACACAAAGAATGTATTCTTCAGTGGAGCTCTGATTTTCTAAGCTGGATTGCACTCTCGTTGATGATCTTTAGGATGAGTTTTCATTTCATCATCCCCACTTCTCAACCAGCCTGTTAGGGCCCACTCAGTAAGAGCTGCTGGTGTGCAGAGACCACAATTACTCCTGCAGTCCCCTGTTTGTCCATCTCCATCTGCTGGAGTTTGTTCTGTACATAGTTTGCAGGGTCTCTGCAGGGTTCCCATTTTTCTTCTTTGTGTTTATGACTGAGAAAGACATGGCCTGGCGTGGAGCAGTGCATGTAAAATGAGGCAGGTGCTCCAGGCCCTGGTGTCAGTGCTGCATTGGTTGATTTGGACTTGCTGAATGTGAAAAAAATCAGCTTTAAACCCTCTGGGTTTTATCTTTGTGGGTTCTGTTGTTCTATGGCTGGGAATTCCAGTACCTAAGAATTCAGTAAGTGACTAAGATTCTCTTGTAACACTCAAAGTTGGAATAAGAGGACTTTCTGGAAGAAGTTCTGATTTCATCCAGGGAGGCTTAATCTAACTCATAGAAATAGATAGAAAACAATAAAATGAAATAAAAACTAAACTAAACTAAGTTAAAAGACATTATTGACCATTTATTTCAACGTGGGCTCAGAGAAAGAAATACTTGCTTAATAGAGAGCTGTGTTTCCTCAGTGAAGTCTGAAACAGAAGCTGATAAAATTTAAAACTAACAAATTGACTTTGTATACATTTTTAGAGCAGCAGACATGGCAGAATTGTGGCAGAATTGTTCTGAAGGAAGATTTCTCTGACATCATGTTCGAGAAATTTTTCAGTTGGGAAGACTCATACATTTATTTTGTGCAATAAAGGGGGAAAAAAGAATATGAAAAAAAGGGAGACACTCTGCCCTCAGTGGGGATATATAACATTTTTAGAGAAATGTCACTATCCAAAACATAATTTTATGTTTATTCATAAAACCAATTTATTTTGATAAAAAAATAGAAGAATTCTGGTGTTTTATATTTATGCTCTCCCATTCTCTGTAATCTCCTTGCACTTCTGCTCTAAATTTTTTCAGTGTTATTATTTCAAGTACCTTGAAGCTTCACGGATTCACACCATTGCTCTTTGAACCTTTGCAGTGGAATGAGAAGGAAAGATGGAGGTGGACAGAGGAATTCACTAACTCAGAAGATGAACATCCCTTACACAGGGAGCAAACCCACCTAAGAAAAAATGGCTGACAGTGGAAAAGGGACCTGAAGAGGCTTGTGCAGCTTACACGACACTTTTGGACAAAAGGGTTTAATTGCCTGTAAAGAGAAACTGTGAAACCTTCCCCTGAATTAAGTTCTTCTTTGGTGTTAACTGAAGAGAATCCAATTTGGTTTTCCCTGAGGGCTCTCCATGAGTTGAACTAAAGCTCAGTAAGTGGAAACAAAATGGAGATTCAGCTCAATAAACTGCTATGTAGAGTCACCTTTAGTCCAGATGGGATCAGAAGAGTTGTAAAATCCCGGGGGGAACTAAATTCAAATTTAATTCTCAAAGCTTGCCTGAAAGATTCCAACAAGGTCTGGCTTGTAAGAACTGCAGTTACAGCCATTGATTCTTTAAGAGGGGCAATGTTGTGACAATTCCCCTCTCTCACTCCATAACCCAGCAGTTTAGCCCTTGGCTTTCTCACTCACCCCCAGTGCTCAGCTCCCATTTCCTGAAGGGAATGAACCCTGAAACCCTGATCCTGAATCCCCACAACTGGCTGTCTCAAGTGCAAGGCTCACCTCATTTTTGCCCTGTTCTCTTGAGGATGTTATGGTGCTCTCAGGGCTGAAATGGGAATAGACTCACTGACACCATGATGCTCAAGACACTCATCCTGGTCAGCAAGGGAAGGCACCCACCATGTCCCCTGGTCCTCCAGGTCTGACACCTGTGGTGTGGGAAGGACAACAGGTTTGTTGTCCTGCTGTATTTGCAGTGAGGAAGTGGAGGGTTACCTGGCATGTACCCTTGGACAACAACGACACCTTTTAAGTACCTTGTTACCTTATTTTCTACTTTTTGTTGTTTTCTTTCACCATCATCATCCCTCTCCTCCCCAGTCATCTCCAGATAAACAAGCCAGCCTCATTTATTTTTTTACTACTGGTTCCATTTTTATTTCATCCATAGCCCATCTATAGTATTCCTGACCCCATGAGTGGCACAGTTAATCTCAGTTTTATATCCTGTGGATGATGTGAGTATCAAGCTGCTGTTGGTCTTGCCCCAAGTCCCAAAGCTCCTTTTCAGGGAGGTTTGTCCATCTCTCCCATCACTGCCTCTGAACCATCTGTGAAACTCAGCCATTCTTCATGGTGCTGTCAGTACTCCTGTCAGCTCCTGTCATTGTTATCTGTCACATCCAGCAATCTCTCACATCACAGCTCCCCACGTCAGTTCAGTCAGCTGGAGCTGAGGCCAGGGCAGTCACTGCCCACAGCCCTGACAGAGCTGCTTTCGCTGCTTGGGGTGATTCACCAGCTCCCTTCTCGGACTGCAAGGCTTTAACCTTTGGTCCAGGATTCACATAATGCTCATCAGTCTAAAACAGGAGCCTCAAGCCATCATCACTGTACATCTAATGAAAAATCAGAATTCATGGACCTCTGGACTGAACAAGCTTAGGTGAACAGGGAGGAATAGAACAGACCTTGCTTCTTCCATGTCCATATATAATGGAGGAGTCATCTTCAGCATAACCCAAATACTCCACCAAATCCAACACAGCTGAGGTGAGGACTTGTGCTTCTGCCTTCTTCTTTTCTCCTGCTGCCAGTGAAGACATCTCCAGGAGAAGCTCATAGGTCACTGGGCTCAGATTGAAGCACGAAGTGGAATCATGCCTCAGAGAAGGAGATGGAAAAGGTCTGGCTGTTTTCGTGGTTCCTTATCAGTCAGCTGGGACTCATTGCAAAACCATGACACGACTCAGCCACAGCTGGTCTGACCTCATTCCTCCTAGGCCTTGTCATCTGACAAGCAGCCAAAACATTGAGATTGAAGCAACAGTTTCTTCTGGGGCCAGTTTGAAACAGTCTGCATACCAGGGGCATTCCCTGGCTGTGAGTCATTTCAGCAAGGACAGTGTGAGCTGCCTTGCTGCCAGATATGAAGATAAGAGAGAGTAGAAGCACTGAACCAGATGCCATCAAACACTCTGCATCTTCCAGTGGAGCTGCCTTGCAGGATTGCTGATGTCAGAGGATTATTCGGCTCTTCCAAGCTCAACTTCTCACCTGCCATGAGGGCTCTGTCAGCCAGGGATTTGCTTGGCCCAGGAAATGCAATCATGTAATCTAATCACGGGGATAACATGGTTTATCACAGGACTCATTCATCCAACAAGAACTGAGTCCAAAACACTTGCCCAAACAACTTTCCATGTCTTTTACTGAAATGATGACTTGAAATGTTATACCCTAAAAGGGTAAAATGCATTACATGACTGAATTAATAGCCAAAAATGTTGCCAAAGTTTTATACCTTTTAGCTACCATCTGTATGTTTGGCAACATAACTGAAGAGGAGGCTTTCACAAGGTGAAGACATCACACAGTGGAGGAAGCATATCCAGATCCATGGAGAACAGATCACTCATGCAATAAAACTATTTTAAGTGCCATATCCTGACAAGTACTAAAAAGACAGAGGCAGAAACACAGCTACAGCCAAAAATTTCCACAAGTCTAATTTCAGCTTGGATTGAGGGGTGATTAATGTAGGCTTTTTCTGTTATTTTCTGTAACCACACAGCTCCATGAGCACACATCCACAGTTAAACCACTTAGTAGCTGGGCTAGGGGAGAAGGGACCATGAAATTCCTTTTTTAATTATTTTTTATCTTTTCAGAGCTTTCACATTCCAGCAGCTAGAGGTTTTGGTTGCTGTCAGTTTCCCTAAATGCTTCTAGGTCAAGAGCCAGTATTAGAAATTATTTGAACAGTCATTCTTTTTAAGCAAGAAGACACTCACTGCAGCTGTGATACAAGAAAATCTGTCTCAGAGCAGCTTACTGTGCAAATGTAGTTCTGTCACAATGATTGCAATAAGAACATACTGTAGTGTCCATAATTACATCCATATTAGGAGGAAAAAAATTAGCTAAGCTGTTCAGTTACATGCCAAAACTATTTCCTGAGGGATATTTATTTTGACTAATGTTAGGGCGAAAAAAATGAAACCAATCTGGCCTGGTTTAAAGTACTTGATTTTTCTTTTATGTTAGATGGAGAGAAATGAAGAAAGTGAGCAATTTATGTAGAGCCACTGTGAGGTTTTAGGGTAAGAAGAGTTTTTAGGGTGACAAGAGTTCCTCCCCTCTTGGCAAAGAGAAGGAATTAATAAATGCAGAATGAGACAAGGCTACTGTTCTCTGGGAGAGGTATTTTTCCCCTATCTACCACAGCACTTCTGTGGTTTGACATAATGCCAGCATTCACTGGGACAAAATCCTATCTCCTGGAGTACCAACTGCTATTTGGCTTTGGGTATTTGGAAATATGTTCTTGTTGCTACGGTGATCTCAATATAAATCTGGTTTCTTGCCTACTTTCTATTTCTTTAGTTGCTGTTGTTCTTAACTGCAGACTAAAATAACAGATCATATCACTCCTAAATGAGATAAGTCATAACTAGCTAGATATTCTTTGGGGAAAGGAACAGGGCTGCTACAAACTGTTGGCTGACTGTAATGCTGGCTTATCTTTAAACCTGAGTCACCAGATTTTACTGTGAAACAGAGTGAGAGGTTTATATAAACCTAAGAGTGTCAGTAGGAATCATTGACTGGCAGACTACAGTTCAGATTCAGTTTCCCTGCAACTTTTACTTCCTCTGAGGCTTTTCTTCCTGAAACACTGCTTTCTAAAACCAAAACAAAATTAAAAAAAATAAAATCTGTCCAACCACTGTGAACTCTGAAATTTGCTCCTGTAAGTTATCACTGCACAATTGTTATGTATTTGTGAATTCTCCATCAAGTAGTTTAAAACTGTAAAGCACTAGGATGGTTTGTGATAAGATTGAGGATTTGGTAGCATGAAGAGTAGGGATGGATCAAGATTTAGGAAGCATATTTCATTAAAACCAAGGCATTTATATCCCCCTTTCCAGAAACAGATATTGAAAAGTCTACATTAAAAATATTTGTCTCCTGCATTCTGGTAATGAGGTCCACCCTTACTACAACGCATCTCACTGTATGTACCACTTCCCTAATCAAACTGCAGCAGCATCCTTCCCTTCTTTCATCAACCTCCTCTGGCAAACAATTTGAACAAAGATGTCAGTCTAAGGGAGCCTCTTCCTTTGCAGAGTGAAACTGGATTTTTGTTCAAAAGGGTTCATTCAGAGTTAGATGAATCATCTTGTAGTAGCTGTAGAGCAGATGTAGAAAATAATTCAGTATCTCCAAACCACCTGGTTTGATGCCTGAAGGTGTGAGCCTTCATTCAGACTGGAGGCTTTGCCCCAGCAAAGGGCTGCATGGAGTGTGCAGTAGTGGGATCAGTCATAGAAGATGGTACATGAACTGACCATCCCATGCCTACAAACCTGTCCATGGATGAAACCCAGTTACATGGAAAAGCAGGAATATGCCTTTGTTATCCCCACGAGAACAGCACAACAGAGGAAGGGGTATTGCTGTTTGAAGCAGAGAAATATGGGGGGAATAAAAGCTTGTTGATGGTGAGAGGGGAGATCTCTAGCTTTGAAGAATTTGGAAGAACGCTGGTGGTTTTCCAAACCTTTGATGTTTGGTTTGAGCCAGATCCTGAAGAAGGTCCCAGGGAAACCACTCCATTGGCATTGCTTTGATTCAGACTTATGGGAGAGAAGAGTTCAGAGTCAAGGATGTGAGCCCATTTGCACAAGAAGAAGGGAAGTCTACTGTAAGGGTGATTATGAGAGTACAGAAGGCAGGCTTAGCCCAGGGCACAGCCTGTGACAAGTGCTCATTGCTGTCCCTCTCACACTGCAGGAGCTCAGCCAGGATGTCACTGCACCTGGGCCAGTGCTTCGTGTTGGACAAAGTTGTTACACTGTCTGCCAAATCCACATCTCCCCCATTGGCTTCAGCACCTGTGAAGGAACAGGGGAAGTTTGGAAAGTTTTAACTCTAGATGTTTCAGGAAAAGGTTGTTTGATTTAGGGGTGTGCAGACATTAACAAAACAATCTTCTAGAAATGTGTGTCTTTGCAGTGCACTGGAGTGTGTGATGCTGTGACTGTTGTCCCCGGGCTGATACGCTTCCCCACAATTGATCTTTTTGTTTAAGAGCATTACACTGAAACCCAGGAGACTGGGCCAGTTTCCAGCTTTGTCACAGACGTCCTGTGTGACCTATAACAAGCTGCTTAGTCTCCCTGTGTGTTACTTTGGAGACGGGAGGGTGATGCCTCCCTATCCCAAGGGACATTTGTCAATACACATTAATCAGTCTTGTCCAAGGCTGTTAATGGATACTGGGGTGAAAGTGAACATCTCTCTTTCGTTTCTCAGGCCATAATTCCATGAGAAATGTTGATTGTTCTTTCAGGCCAGCCTTCCTAAGAGCGTATTAAGGCAGGTGATGCTGTAAGACAGCTTCTCTTCTTTGCTCATCTTTCTTCCCTCTTCTTCCTTCTTGATTTGCTTTTTTGTTTTGTTTTGTTTTCTTGCCTTGTCATTCCTGTTTCTTTTCTTATCTTTAAGCATTACTTTTCATTATTCAGCTATTTTCTCCCTCTGCCATTTATTCCTTTCCAATCTGTCTGCCTGGCTAATACAGATGTGCATTGCCCTAGGAAATAAGGAGTTCTGCTCACCCCTTGGGCTCTCTTGTGTGCCTGCAGAATAAATAGAAATACATGTTGAAGTGCTTTTCCAGTGTCCTGTTTAATGCACACTCATGTTACAATAATTAGTTTGATAGCGATTTTGCTGTGTTTCAGGGAGCTGTAACCGGAATGGTTATACAGCAATGTAACCGTATAACAAACAGTGTTTGGGTAACACTGCAGTGATGTGATTCAGAGTTATGGTGTGCATATATGCTGAAATGCTGGGTCTGGGTACGTGGTCAGTTTCATTGTTGGAAAACAACTGTGTGAGAGAGAATATGTGTTTTTGTTAGAAATCTGTCATCCTGAAATTCACGTCTTGGCAAAAAGCCTAACAGAAATACCAGAGACAAGCCTTTTGCTCACATCCATCTTCACCAGTACCTTCAGCACTCCCATCCAGGAAAGGGATTTTGCCTCTCAGTCATGTGGGGTATAAGGGGGCAGACAGGATAAATTATGTGATTTTAACATCTGTGTTGTCTTAAGTGAAAATGAAGCATGTCTTTAGCTACTTCAGCTGTTCTTTTCTTGGTTAGTGCATCTTTTAGGAGGTGTCAGTGTGAAACAGCCTGCCCAGATGGAATTCCACCTTCTCAATGCTTGACTGGTTGTTTAGAGGTGCTGCTGAGTCTGCAGTGCTGTGCAGGGATGGTGGTGTGTCTGCAAAGCAGAGTGAGAGGGAAAACAGAAAAAAGATAAGTACATAACTGCTGTGTACCCTTGCCTAGTGATACCTTGAATAGAAATAGGGAAAAATATTAAATATAATTAGTGTCTTACACTGGAATAGACTATTTAGTTGACTGTTATTGCTTGCTATAAACATAAATGGGGAGACTCTGTACTGCAGTGTTACAAAGGAACATCAAAATGAAAGATGGTCTTTCCCAGAAGGGACTTTCTTTCCCTATCTAATCTGAAACATACCTTAGTGGGACCAAAAAACAAAAAAAAAAACCAACCCAGGGAAAAAAATCCAGCCTGCTATTTATTCAGTAACTGCAGGGATTCTGCTACTGCTGCTACTGTTACAGGTTACACGTATGTGTAAAACTATACTGGAAATTTTATTCCAGAGCTTCATACCCTATTGGCAGCACCCTCCATTCAGTAGAGTTTGTTTGCTCATTGTTTTGCCTTTGCTTCCTGCTTCAGGTAACTTATCTAAAGGCATGGGCCATGAACACAAGAATGCTGTTCCTGGAAATAACCTCAAACACTCACTTCTCAGATACTGTATTTGACTCTCTTCTGCCTGTAAAATTTGCCTGGAATAGCAAAATTTGCAAGTTTATGCTACCCACAATGTGTCAGAATGAGTTAAGTAACACAGTGCCCCAATTTCCTATTGAGAAACAGGAGGAGAAAAGAAAGAAAACCAAAAGGAACAGTATGATTTTTTTTTTTTTTTATCACAACATCTTATCTTTTGCAAAATTCCAGTGCAAATTTCCTGTCCTCTGGCACTCTAAGCAGATGCTCTGACCATGACAGTGTCCAACAGTTTGGGTAATGGCTGAAAAGCCTGCAGTTTGTAAACAATCTAAATCACAGTAACATTCCTGAAAAATCTGTTTATAAAAGATTAAAGTGCCAGGTTTGATTTTGAATTTTTTTGATACAACAGGCTCCAAGCAAAAACCTTAAAACTGAACACACTGGCATTTTGTGCATACTAGTAATACGTACTAGAATTTTTCAAATGAACTATATTAGCGTGTGTTCTCAAGAATAGACTTGTGGGTCCAGTGTCCTGAGAGTTTCAGGGCATTCATAATTTGCATCCTGGCTTTGTGGCTTAGGTAATGTCTTGTTCACAATGCTGCCAAGGTCTGTGTAAGCTGTTTGACTTGCAGAATAAATGTAGCCAAATCAAAACCACATCTTTATGCCAGCAGTAATTTTCTTCAAATGTCTTTTCTATAGCATCTACAGAAGCATTATGCAAGCATTAATAAGAAGCATTAATATCTGGGGGGGGGGGGGGGGGGGGGGGGGGGGAGGGATTGAGACAAGGGAGGCAGGGGGTGATTTGCTCTTTCTTTATAAATTTTATCCAGCTTCAGCTCACAAATCACATTCATGTTGGACACTTGCTGACACTGAGATGCCACAGAAGGCAAATCTTATGGAAAGGGTTTTACCTACTGACCATGTCTGAATCTGTCCAGAAGAGGCAACAGCAAAAAGAAATCAAATGTTTTTTCTCTTGATTTTTGAAGGAAACAAATACCTGAGTTTCCTGAGCTGTTTGTTTCTTACAAAAGGGAGTTATCAGAGAGCAGAAAAAAAAGGAAACATTAGTTGGTTGGCTGGTTGTGGCCTTGAATAGTTTTGTCACCCCAAGAGCTGGCCTTAGAGAGCCTCAACAGAGCTGTAATTGGGTCTGTGGGTTTCCAAGGAAACAAGACTAATTAGAGTGTGACTGTGGTTGGGAAATGTGGTCTGGCAGGTAGGGCTCTGACCGAGGAGCTGGGAGAGAGGGGTGTCACTCCTGGCTCTCACCTGTCAGGGTGAGTCTTTGGAAGGGAAGCTGCAAGGTTTGCAGTGCTCCTCTCTGCCCTTGAAGTGCAGCACGGAAACCCTTCAGAGCAAGCAGCACCTGCACCAACACCCCACCCTGTTCTGGCTGGTGCCTCTGCTGTAACCCGTGTCACCACATGACTCTCTTCAGCACACAAATGCTGTTTGGATCGTTCTCTGACATGTCTTTTATATCCTTTTGCCAGGGATTTACAACCTAAGTCACTCAGTGACCTTTAAAACCCGTGTCTCTGGCTGGAGATCCCACTAGGATTTTGCTGCTTCTCTCTCATAGCATGTCTTCACAGTATCAGTCTTTGGATGACTTCTCAAGCTTTAAATCCCCTCTTCCTGGAGGCAATGGTTGATTCTCCTCTCATATACCAGCAGGCTCTCCTAACTCAGCCTTACAATCTCTGCCCCACCATTCAGACCTGCAGCTCAGCCTGCAGCCAGACACCTCTGCCTTTCCTTTTGCTTTCTTGCAGCCTCAAGACTATTTTTGTTTTCCTTGCTGAAAATACTTGAGAAAAGTAGAGTGAGGCAGCAGTGCAGGCAGCTCTCCCAAAAAGACCACAGCTTGTGGTAAATGGTGTCTATCTCCATCCCACTGGTGTCTGCCTGCACTGATAACCAGGCTGCCTAATGAGAGTTTCAGCAACAACAGTAAAATTCCATCTTCTTCCTCCCAATATGAGCTGTACTGACTTGTGCTGGCACGGTGGCTGGAGCTGTCACTTGCATCACGGAAATCCATCCCTGCAGGATCACAGCAGTCATGGCAGCTGCCTGTCTGAGTTCCAGCTAAAAGAACCCCTATTCCCAGCAACTTCAACTCCTCTGCAATCAATGGAGAAGAAAATGGGAAATCTCACAGCCCTGATCTGTCTCAGGCTTGCCAAGGTGGCAGATTCTCAAAAGTAAGAAAGACTGTAGCTACTTGTGGCAAGACAGTGATGAAGGGGACAATCAGACAAAGAAAAATGAGCTACTAGATAAGAGGTGGAGAAAAAAGGGAATTAATAGCCAGGATAGAAACGAGATGCTTCTTGGCAACAGGAGAAAGTGGAGGAGGATAAATGGAAAAATGGTTAAATATAAAGAAATAGAGAGGTCAGAGGGTAGTAAGGTCAGTGGTGAGGAATGGGAAGTTAATATCCCTTGGCAGAAGATCAAGGGACACCTGACAGGAGACTGCAATAGGCATAATGCTAAAGTGGAGCACTCTCCTTTGTACATCAGGCAGATTCCTGCCCTATTTTATATGCACTTAATAATTTATTTTCCACTGACTAATCTTTCAATGCGTATCACTATGTAGTGTTTTGAATTGTTTGGCTTAGAATTTCTCATGCTTTAACTAATTGCTCACTAATTACAGTTGCTCACTACTGACAGTTCACAGTGTTTTACCTGGGAATTAATTGGATTTTGTTTTCAACTCCTTGTCATCTGCAATGAGATGACAGCTGTCCAGGTCAGAGTAAAAGAACATGGGTAGCAACAGGTTCGGCTTTCATAGGTGGAAGTACAAAACTATATAAAGTCACTGTAGTGTTGGCAACAAAGAGAAGAAAACCTTACCAATGGTAAAAATGTAAAAAGGCGGATAGGGTTATTAACCCAACACAGAGCCTGGCAGTTCATGTATCAGGGAGAGACTTTTTTGGCCTCTGAGCAGATAAGACCTTATTGAGCTACAGCTCTCAGGACTAGTTAATTGCTTCAGTATGAACCTAAAAACTTCGGAAGGGTTTGACATGAGAGTCAAGCCTTTGCTGAATAACAGGTGAATAATTTCCCTAAGCACTCTATTTCTCCTTTAGCAAGAACAAAACAAACACAAAACTTTTTCAGATTTAAGCTCAGTGTAATAGAAACTCTAATTTAAGAAATAGTTTACCTATAGATGCTGCTTTACAGCTGGTGTTCTCCGAAAAGAAGCACTCCTATGTTTTTCCAGGGTGTAAAGACACTGTATGAAAATACAATGTCCTGCAGATTTACGATGCCATCTCACCCTGCTACTACTGGTAATTTATTCTAATGGTGTGGTAGAACAAAACTTTAATGGAATTTTTGTATCAATACATACGATAGTGACATTAATATCAAATGAATCCATTATGATCTGTATTATTGGGATGAATGAGCAATTATATTCTTTCTAATGATTAGTTAAATTACTGCTTAGCTGCAGTGGAAATCTCATGAGATTGTACATGACATCCACAAGGATACAACACAAATTAGTAGTGGTTAGTTCAGTGCCTGATTTCAGATGAATCAAAGAGATAAAGGCACCTAAACTGTTACTGCAGTTCATTGCAAGTCATTACTACTTTGTTGCAGAAGCATTTGTCATAGTCAATTTTTCATTGTGAAAACCAATGCTTTGGTCTACAGGAATTCTTTCAGGGTGATATAAAGCCTTTTGAGGAACCTGTGAAATAATGATTTGATAAATTTCTGCCAGGAAAACAGGACAAACAGAGCTGCTTCTAGAGGTGATCAGAAACACCTGTCCCTGAGATAAATGTGTTGCTAAACTCCATGACAGTGTCTGTTGAGATCCCATCCAGAGCCACCTGCTTCTGTTGGTCCCTGACATAACTTAGGAATGGTTCAGTCCTTAGATTGCTGTCAGGATGCTCGACCAGGTTGTATAAATGATACTGCGAGGTCTCATTGGTTTTGTTCTTTCTGGTACTCCACAGTGTTTGTCTCCTTGCGTGTCATGGCAACACGTCTTTCAGCAGAGCTGCATTAATTCAAAATAAGCAAGTAACAAATGAAACCAGCCTGTTATTCAGGCTTGTTTAGAAAAACTTAAAGCTGACATAATATTTTCCCCTTCAGTATTAGGATTTATCTGCATAAATACAGTGATGGAAGTACAGCATGAAAGTCTGTACCAGGTTCCCTGAAAAACAGGAACAAGTACCTACACGGTGGATCAGAAAGGTAGGATAGATGTTGCTAATGGACTTAACGCGCAAGAGATGAACCTTTCCCTATTTCCCATAATTTAGACTCAAATTCCCAAGAACGTGTGCTCCTTCCAAGGCTTCAATATGGCAGAACTTGTGCACGGTTAGAGAAATAAATCCATGTTTCCTTTATATGATTTATTTTCCTCTAAGTTTCTTTCCTTTGCTTGCCATCACATTGTCACTAAAAAGTAGTCTATTCACCATTTCTCTGCTGAATATATATAGGACTTGAGGGCAATCACTTCTAAACCCTCGTTTTAATGTTGGCTTGAAAGCACGTGGGTTGTAGCAAAAATATTCCTCATGATCTTAAATAGGCAGTGGGAAAATATGGTGTGGAAACAACTGATAATATGAATATGGGTTCTCCATTGGCTCACCAGTTTTACAGTAATGATTAGAAAAAACCTGCAATTCAGTGACACAAGCAGTAGCTGTAAATATGAGTTGACGCCAGCACTTTCTAAAGGATTTGTAAGATTCAGTGTAGTGAGTGTTTATGAAAATTGCTATGACTGTCCCAGCTTTATACAGGGGCATAGTGCAGTTTGCAGGAATATTTGCCTGGAGAAGATGAATTGACCAATTCCCATTTTGGCTAAACAGGTATAAAACTGGAATAACATGATTGCACCAAGAGGAACTTGATTATATCAATGGGAGCAATATTTGTTTACTGCTGTAGCATTTCCTAAGTCATCTTGTGTAATGTGGAAATTTGGATGCTTCTCTTTAACGTGTTTCTCCTGTAATGTGGAAACACACTTTAAAAATAGAAGCATATATTTGACAGCAGTGTGCTTAGGGAAGGCTGATCTAACTGAGATTGTTAGCCCTACAAGATCTGCTGCAGCACATTTTCTTTATAGTATTACATTGTATAAATTGCTTTATAAGTATTACACTGTGTAAATTGCTTAAACTCAACTCACCTGTCAAGATAACTGGAAAAATCTAATCTAAGTGGGTTCATTAAAAGGTTCTATTGATGCTTTTTAGGCATTAGCTTTAAATACTTTATTAGTAGATTCCAGTCATTGGTGAAAAGCAAGAAGACCCTATTGCAATAAACTTTTCTGCAGTACAATGAATGAAACTCATATGAAGCCTATACTTTATTTAATTTAAACTGTGACAGTTTTTCCTCTAAATGGATTGGAATTGAAAACAACTCACAAATATCCATAATTGGTCACAAATATCCATGCCAGACTAACAAATGATAGGAGACAGTTCTACATATTCTGTCAGAGCACAAATCTGGCAAGTACTTGCTATAAGGCTGTATTAATATTTTCCAGTCTGCATAGATTTAAATTTTACAGCTGGATTTGCTTAGTAGCTTGCTCATCCCCTAAATGAAGAAGAATCTGGTAAATGACAAGCGCCTGATTTCTGACCAAGGGCTCCTTCCCCACAAAGCTGTGCAGCCACAGGAAGCTGCAAGAACAGTCTGTATCCATTGTCTTCAGTGTCAACACTTATTAAGGACAGCACTCTGTGCTGATCTTTGAAAACCCTTAAGTGACATAAATGATACCTTAAAAACTGTGTGTAAAAGAGAAACTTTTTCAGGTGGTTTAGGGGAAGGATTTCTGACTTAGAGGAGTTCTTGTTTAAGGGTCTTTTCAGAAGAACATTTTGCTCTTCACTTTTTTAGGTATTACTGCCTGAAACAATTCTTGCTAAAAGACATTAGTTTTTTAGTCAGAGAACATCTGGTATCACACTTACCAGGTCCTGGCAAAAAGAGAATCTATTGAGCCAAGAATAGTATCAGGAAACAGGGAGCTCAGATCTCATCTACCTCTCATCAAATACAAGGGGAATTGAGGCAAAAGGGATAAGCCTGCAGTGGTGTTAAAGATTCTAGTTTGTTTTCTGTAGCAGAACAGCAAAATCTGCATTTAAAGTGTATTTGATTGATATGACCAGATTGTTTCTGAGGTCCTATAGAATAACAGAGACAACAGAGGAGTGTTCAGCAAGCAGCAGCAACAGCTTGGGTGACAGATACGCAGCTTGTGGGATGGATTTTGGGGCTTAGTTTGAATTCACAAAAGAGTTCAGAACTTCACTGTTTCATACTTCTTGAAAAAACATAACCAAGTGTAGAGTTTAAAATCACACAGACTATCAGACAGAATATTAGACAGTGTTAGGATGGGTGCATGAAGGAAATGGGGAAAGAGAGGCATAGAAGGCAGGGATGAGGAAGCCTAGCATGAACAGAGTGTAAACCACAGAGCTGCTGATATGGGGCAGGAGCAGGCCTGGAGCCCTCTTCAATGAACATGCCTTGAGGAAAACGAGTGTGTCAGTCTGCCAAGGGGCAGCAAATAGCACAAAACCCCTCCTAAGAGGCAAAGCAGGTGATGATGTGTAACAAGAGGCAGCAGCAGCAGCAGCGAATCCACACCTCTGAGAGCAGCAGGAGGTAGCTGCACACTTCCAGGGAAAAGGTCTGAGCTGAAGGTATCTGGTGGGATGTGCAGCAGAGGAATGCACATTGTGTCTCGACCTAACCCTACAGAGAGAAAGATCCATGTCTGTCCCAGCCTTTTAGAGCTGGGAAAGGAGAAACAAGGTCTCTGATGGCACAGGAACTTTTCTGGTAAGGAATACCTTCCAGTAAACTTTTGTCATGAGTCCCAGTGTCTTCCTATATAGAACTTCAAGGCCCAAGGGCAGCTTTGTACTCTTCACTAATTAAAAGAGAAGGAAGAGGAAGAACTGTAAGAGTTTTCTCCTTTGGAATTTATTTATATGGCTGGGGAAAAATGGAAGATTATTTCTGGCCCAAGAGTATTTTCTCTTGGTTTCCATTTCAGTTTGTGATAACAATTTTCCATTTGCTATGTTTGAGCCTCTCTTTGGCCTTTACTTACTTTAAAAAACAAAAATCCAGTCTTTTAGTTTTTATTATTTCTACTGGAACTACATTAGGGATATGGAGCTGCACTGTCTTGTACAGCTCTTTTCTTGTGAAAAACTTCATTAAGTTCTTGCGGCACAATTTCTCATAATCAAAGCTGGAAACAGTCATCTTGAATTTCAAATTTCGTATTTAATTTGCAGAATTCATAATTAGGAAGATAGAAGGCAAATATTCTTTTGCTTTCAAACTATGAAACTTTGATCCATTATGGAAATACATATGGAAGCCCTACAGTACCTGCTGCAAGTGACTGCTCCTGAAGTGATACCCTTTTGCTCTCTCTTTCTGAGTAAGTGAGTACCATTATCACAGCATTTGCCAAGTGCTCAGGAAATATTGCTGCTAAGTATAAGGAACACTATACTAATGTATAAAGACATATGAACTGTGTGTTAAGATTATTTAGTTACACTGAATTTCCATGGTGACCAACAACTGTAGTTTTAAGACAGCCACACAAAGTCTAGTGAGCATTATCAGGATTGTCTGTGCAACAAATGAAAACCCAGAACGTGAATACTTTTTCCTGAAGTATGTAAATTACAGCAGGCGTGATATGAATAATACATCCTGTGCACATTAGCACAGGTTTTCAAATGCAAAAGGGATTCTATATGCACAGTTAAAATGGGCTTCTCTGAATGTTACATCAGTAGAAAAATCTCATTTAGGCAGTGGAAAGAAAATGTGGAACTGTCAGTATGACTTAACTCAAATAAATGTAGAGATCTGAAAGTCCTAAAAGAAGAAAAACCCTATTTAAGATACCTGAAACTAATTCCTTTTTTGGGGCATCATCCTGAGAATCTTGTTCTCTGAGGTTTTTCATGCTTTTATATCTACCAGAGTCAGGTCCCTATACAGGCAGAGATACCCTTTTTACATAAATTACTAATAGTGTGGCTGCAGAAAGCAAATGTCAGTGTACTAGAACAATTGCTCCTCCTTTTCCTTCTGTTTTCTCATTTATTTGTTCTTTTGGTTCCCTTTTGTCCTAATAAATATGCATGTGTTTATGTAAAATGAGAAAAAATTACATCCTTCCTATTTTACATTTTCAAACCTAGGAAAAGATAAGAATGTTACAAGTCATTAGTTTTAAATGGAAAAAGCATAAATTGCAAGAGATCTTCCCGTCCTGGAAAAGAAGACAAAAGAAACAAAATATGGCAGGTGCTGGTGGTACTTAGTGTTCATTGGAGGGCTTTCAAATGGCAAATGAGGGTGTGCAGTGGGTTTACGGGTGGAAGAGGAACAGAGGGAAGGATCAGAATAGTAGGAGAACCCAGCGGAAGGAACCTGTGAGAGTCTGTGTAACCTGTGTATTTAAATGTATATATTTTTTCTCACTATGTTTAAACCTGTAGGTCTTCCACCAGTACCTTGGGAAACTATTTTGACTCTTTCTGGCAATTTTTTCCCCCTTATAATTTTCCACATTTCATCTCATTTCTGCTACTTGTAGAGTTGTGTTACAGCTCTTTCTTCTTGAGCTCAGCCCAATTGAGCCCTGTAGTTCATGCAGTAACCTGCAGGATTTCCAGACAACTGTGCTAGACCTGGAGATATTTGACCGCTGCTGCTTGTTTCCCAGAGGTTTGTCTCTCGCCACCTCTGTCATCAGAGCTGTGTAGTTTAATCAGAGCACATAATCAGAATCCAGTTCTTGAGCAGGTAGAGGGGACAGAGAGAACAGCCCTCACAGTTTCTCACCATCCTTCTGTTCACAGAATCATAGAATCTCTTAAATTGGATCCGGTCCAACTCCTTGCCCTGCACAGGATTTTAACTCAGTGAGTTTTGTAACCCCTGATCCCTATGTCAAAACTCTCTTTCTGATAACATTTTAAAGTTCTTCCAGTTCTAAAACTCCTGTGTACACACTCCTGCAGCTTTGAAGTGCAATCCATCACCAGTGGTTCTGCTGTGTGAAGCCATTTTTTAGAAGCAGTGTTAAGGGACCCATCATCTCCTGTTGCTAGTTCATCAATAATACTGTCTCAGACAGATTTACATCTGACTGTTCCTTAGGTCAGAGGCAGGATCTGACTTTGCAGTAGGATGAGAAATCCTGTAGTAGGGACCAGAGTCCTTAAGAAAACTCAGTGTCCATGGCTTCATTCTGGAAGGGAATATTCAAGGAAGGACAAGGCAGAACTTGACAGAGATCCACACTGACCTGGAGTGACAGGAATGTGAGAAGAGAGCTGAGATTAGCAGCTTCCAGAGAAGAATGTGGAGATGGAGCCCAGCAGTAACACAAGAGAGGCTGTCAGGAAACACTGAGTTAATTTATGTCCAAATGCTACGTGGACCTGGCATGTGAAACAGCACAGGAGGCTGTGAACACCAGGTAGAAAAGATGAAAGAACAGATGAATGGAACCTATTTCTTGGTGCACACCTATAGTGAGCTGCATTCATTTACCAAAGCAATATTTTAAAGACTAAAAATACTTCATGGAATTATTCATGAAATAGTTGTTTCAATTCTGACATACTGCTCCTGCAGAGATCATAGAACTCATCTGCCTTTGCTTTTATTCTTGCTGTCTTCTCCCCAAATATACCTCTGCATGTTCTATTACTATTTAAACAATTTTAATTATATGAATCAAGGGTAAACTATCATTATAAGCAAAGAACTTTTAATATATTTATAGGAAGGTCCAGGGTTATCTTCTTTTTAAAGTACAAATACTATCTCTTACCTTCTAGGAAAAAAAAATTAATAGAAATCACACATTTGTAACCCAGTACTGCTATTCTAAAGGTAACTATTTTTTCTGGTTGGTATACAGCTGCAAGTGTAGAATCTTAAGGCATGATGATAATCTCTCAGATTTCAGGTTTGTAGATTTTCTCAGTCTAGGCATAAGGAACCTGGTTGTTCTTCAGCATTTTTAAATCATGTTAATACAGGAATAAAAACCAAAGGCAACAAACCATCAGGAAAGACACTGTGACTATCTGTGCAATCATACAAGTCCAACAGAAGCGAAACAAGAAAGGGCAGAGATTTGGGTTGAATCTGTTGAATCTTCCAAATTACTTATATTTCAAAGCTGACACTTCCATGTGGCAAATAATTCTTGGCACGGGGAAAAACAACAGAAAATAATTCTCCTCCTAAAGAGAATTCCTGCAGTACTTTAGAAATTTATATTACTGGTTACATGTATGAAGGCTAAATGTGTTCTGGATTTTGAGGACTCTGCCTTCTATAATTAGAATGAGGATATACTAATTTTAAAAGTGCAAGATTTATATAAAATTTCCTGCAATTTTATTATCTCTAACAAGTTAAAACACAGAAACTAACACTGAAATTGTAAAGAAGCCACATGAGAAATCTTTAAGGCAAGAAACATCAAGTGGAGTTAATCCACACACAGGAATTCCTGAAAATTTAATAGTAATCCTAAATAAATCACTTACATACATAATTTTATTATTCTAGTGTACTTTCTTTTAATGTAGAATTGAAACTCCATGTTCTGATTTTAAAGCTGTCCCAAAATTTAAGGTCATCTCAATGTTCAGATCTTGTCTGCCAAAAATAGGGCATTTTTATCTCTGCAGCATGAGGTGTGAAAATGATAGTGAAGGGTGTATATGGGTCGGGAACAGCCTCCTATTGTCATAGCAAAGCCAGAGTCTTTCTGTACAGAGGTTTGGTTAATGAGATTTTGGAAGCAATTTAAATCCACAAACTAAAGGAACGCTCTAAATGTGGTTTGTGGAATTGATTTCACTGCAACAAGATTAGATTTAGATGTGGTACATGCTCCTTTTTTTTTTTTTGGTGCAGTGGAAATACATAAATTCTTTTTTTCTTTTTTTACTTGAAAAATAAAATTAAAGAATGTTTATAAATTTATTTTCATGGATTCACTGGTTTGTGCTGTAAAAAAAAGATTGAGAAGGATCTATAATTATTAGAGCTTATGTATATTTACAAAGTAGGTTTTTTTCCAACAAATACAGCTTACTTCATCATAAAATATAGAAAGCAAAATATAAAAATTAATAAGGTCTATTCATAGTTTCTTGTAAAGCAAATAACCCCAGGCAATGATGTCAACTCTTCAGATACATTCAGTCTTTAAAAAAAACAACAAAAACCCAACATAATCTCTTCACCTTTCCCTTCATAAGTATCTCCTAGGAGGAGTATGTGCTGCAGTATAGATTCCAGCACAGAATTTGGCTTGTGACTTCGGTGCTGGGCCAGAAATTTCCTTTTTGTAACTAACATCCAGATAGAGGTGAACTCCTGGGCCCAAATACTGGGAGGCCAGCCAGGGATGAATATTGCTGTTACTGATGCTTGGGTTGGGTGAACTGCTCTCCCAACCTTTGCACACACTGTGTAGAGCATTTCACCTGTGGTTAGCACACCGTGACTGAGAAATTATTGTCATCATCTTCCTTTACCTTCCAAATTTCCTCCTTTCCTACCATACCTCAAGGGAAAATTAAATTAAACTCCTAGATTTGTTTTCACACAAACTAGTTTTCTTCCCACACAAAATGGGTACTGTCTCTTCAAACTTCAGTCTGTTTTTATGCTTTTAACTACAGGTGCCAGAGTTAGTTTGGGCCATCAGTTAAATGGTCAATGAAGGGATGTTAATGCCTGCATAAGATAATGATAAGATCTAAGCTGAGCAACTAAGTTTTTTCTCATACATGTGCAGTTTGTAACCATACCTGTGGCCTTGCTATCAAAGAAACCCCAAATGTTTAAATGAAGTCAGGGAGTCTAGACAACTCCTCCAGCCTTACTGAGCACCCGCAACCACATCTGAATTAAAAAAAAGAAAAAAAATACAAATCCCCTTTGAGCTGAAAACTACTTGAAACTGTGAGACTACAATGGGGAAATAGCAAAATACGCTTTTATTCTTTCCCAGAAATCAGCATGTATATTATTGGAAACAGATCTTCTACATGACCCAGTACTATCAGCATTCTCTCACTGGAGATTTGCTAAAGCTGCAGAGAAAAAAAAAGGTCATGTGAATTCTGCCTATCCTTGAATTTTCACAGTTTCAATGTAGTTAAGGTGTCATGAAATCCTACAGTTCTCCATGGGTCTAGAGATTTATCCAGTCACCATTTGGAGTAGTTCCCTCAGAAGAGCTGTAATTGACTCTGCAACTCACCAGACAAATATGTTTTAATCCTGTTTTGCCCAAATCCTCAATTATAATCCAGAATGTTTGATTACATCTTTCAGCTTTAGTTGTTAGTGCTGTGGAAGACTTGTGTTCTGCCTTATTAGAGGAACAGTAATCTCATGAAATGGTTTAAGATCCTATTATTTGAAGCATTTGTTTACCATCTGTATTAACCTAAAACTATTTGTGTAACTATATCTGAAAATGAGGGATATTAGATTATTTTTGATATGCAGTTTAATGTGAGGAATAGACTTCAGGACTCAGGGAAATGAGATTTTCATCAACCAGTCAGAATAATTTGATGAGTTTTCCTTATTTTACATTCAAAGCACAAAGCATCAGTGGCTTAAGGATAAGGGAGAATTGATGGTTTCAGTAACAAAAACAATACATGAAAAAGAGGAAACTCTTAAGTACCTTGAAGCTGGAAGAATGCATGGGTTGGGCTCTGTCCTGCTTTACCTTCAAAGAATTAAAAGCAAGTTCTTTCCTACAATTATGAGACTGGAATTGAAAATGCACGTGTGTCACAAGCCCTGCTGTTAACGTTCCACAGCCCAGCAGAGTGCTTTGAAGGAAGCTTAGTCTGCTCTTGCCTCTGAAATACAGAGTTCCTTGAATAGATACTTCTCTTGAACAAAACATCCCCATGAATTAATACTGGTTACACTCCGTAAGCCAGCTTAGAAAGAGCTTTCAGGGCATTTCCTCAAAAGGACCTCAGTGTGTGCTGTCATGATAAGCTGCAGTCCTCTGGGATCTTGCTCTTCCTTTAAGAATACTAAAAATTGAGCCACCTTATTGTCATTTCAGGTTTTATAGGCAAGCAAGCTGGCAGACCTGATTAACTTTGGGATATATTCCCTCTGCCCCAAATATCCAGCTTGCTAATGGAAATGGGTGTTTGTGGATCAATAAACCTGCCAAGTCTTCACTGCCTGATCTGTAAGAGTAAGAGCATAGAAAGGGCTGTGTGAGGCAGGTTCTCAGCCCACACCTGTGACAAAGGAAGAAAAAGGGGTGATTTTTTTTTTGTTCTTTATTCCTTAAACCGTCGTAACTGCTGCAATAGCTTAATTCTTCCAATACTGGATGCTGTCTCTTATAGTGCATTATTAGAACATTAAGAAGCATATTCAGAGAGACTCTCTGCAGCCTACAAGTGCCTACAGGCAGCAGAGAGGGAGATTACTGCAGGGGGCTAGATTCAACATTCCTGAAGTTAGTCTCTTGCTCCAAATCATCCTGTGGAGAAGCCTTCATTACTTTAGGCCTTAAAGGGGATACAGCAGACTTTCTTCCCAAGGCTAATGTTAACCTTTATGAATATCTTTCTTTGCTTCCCTAGAGAGACATCATTTTAGATCACTGTTTTAAATGGAAGCTGATTTTCTTTGTCTGTGAATGCAATAAATGAAACCACAAAGCACCTTACTGCAGGGTTGTTTGGGGTTTTTTTTTTTTTTTCATGCAGTGTAAATATTTCTTTCCAAGCTGTAGGTTTGTCAGTCAGATTTTTGTCTGAAGAAAATATTTGCAGCCAAGATAGTAACCCTAAACATAAATAAGATTTATAATGGAAATAACAGCCCTTACTCTAATGTTATGATCATGTATCTAGATAAAAAGGTGCAGCCCTCCTGTTGTATAATCTACTATTGGTCCTGTTATGTGACCTAATTAAATCCCTACCTCAAGGATGTCCTTGTCATGCCTGCCAAAATATTAGGATAATTTAGGAGTTCCCCAAGGAGGGACATGTGAAACTGCAGACAGCAATTAAATGCCAGCTTTTACACAACAAGAGGGCTTACTTAGAAGCTGTGAGAAGCTGATTTTCACAGTGCAGTGTAGCACTGTGAAAAAAGTTACTCCTTTTTCCATCATGGAAATCAGCTGATACGCTCTGTCAAGGTTTAACCCCATCAGCAGCTAAGAGCCATTCATTCACTGTCCCCTGACAGGATGGGTGAGAGAATTGGAAGGGTGAATGAGATAAAGTCAGTTTAACAGGTAAAATAAAGGTCCTGTGTGCCAGCAACGAAAAAGGGGTAGTTCATTTACAACTTCCCATGAGCAGGCAGGTGTTCAGCCGCTGCAAGGAGAGCACGGCTCTGCCCCCTGCAACAGTGACTTGGGAAGGCAAATACCAATGCCCCAACATTTCTGAATTCTTCCCCCAGCTCTCTATGCTAAGCATGATGCCATATGGTGTGGGATATCCCTTTGGCCAGCTGGCCTCTGTTGTCCCAGCTGTGTCCCCTCCCAGCTTCTTGACCACCCTTCCACGCTGTGCAAGGACTGCTCAGCAGCAGCACACACATCCCTGTGTTATCATTGCTGTTTCCAGCACACCCGAAACAGCCCCATACAGACTGCCATGAAAATTAATTCTACCCCAGCCCAAACCAGCCCATGCTCCTACAAAGAATTTTTGTTAGCAGTTGGTTTATATAACAAAGTTTGCCACTGGAGTCTGTAATGACTGGAATCTCCGGGAACCCGGGCTCAAACTTGCCAGAATGGTACAGGAGCTGCTTCCTGCCCATGGTATCTCTGTGCCAGTGAACAGAGGCAGTGGGCAAAGGTGACTGGAATCCCAGGGATGCATCAGAAGTGCAAATGAAGGAGTTAGAGATGGAGAGAGGCAGCAAAGGAGGACAGAGAGAACCAGAAGAGGGTGGGGACTGAAGCAAGAAAACAAGAAAAGAGTGACAGTATCCTCAGCTCATGCAAGTTAAGTGCCATACAAATTCCATAATGATACAAACCACCCACTGCTTCATTCTGAAGCACCCAGAGTGCTCTGTTTTCTTCAGGTAATCTTCCAAGAAAGCAATGTGTAAATACAAACTTCAGTATGTAATTATGTCTTAGAATTCAGTATGTTTTGAAATCTGTCAGACAAGCAGTTCTGTAGTTCTGTACTACCAATAACTTTGTCTTGTGCTCAAAAAAATGTTTTATTGGTTAGCCAGTAAAGGCTGCTACCTTGCAAATCAAATCAATAATAAATCAGAGGGTACCAGGAGATATGCAGGTCCATGGCCCTGTGCTAATCAGCTGTGTGCACGCAGTGGCTCAGATGAATACCTGGAAACTGGCCAGCTGTCAACTCTATAGTCACTAAAAATCAGGGATGGGGATTTGCGAGTGGGCCCCTAACCCTTTAGTGAGAAAGTCAAATGATAATTGCATGCATTCTACAAGAAATGACTGTACTGAGCAGCTGAAGAGCCTCCCACTTTCTGAAATACATTTGCAGAAGGTATTTATTGACTCACCTTCAATCCCAACTGAGTTCAGAAATCTGAAGTTTGAAGCACAAGTAGTTGATACAAATGATCAGTGGTAAATATTCTGGCTTGTTTTAAAATGTACTCATTTTTCTCCCTCCAGAAAATCTGGAGAGGAAGAAAAAAACAAGATTGTTGTGGGTAACCAGTGGATAGCATGGTGTCCTCAGTGCTGAGTACAGAAAAGGTCAGATTAGAGCAAGGAGTTCTAGGGGGAAAAAATTCAGATTTCCCAGAGCTCAGTTGCTGCTTCTTTTTGCCAAAAGGAGTTTAAAATCAGTTTCACACTCCCCCAGCATTCTTTCAGGGAAGAGTAGTGTAAGAATTAGGGTGGCAAAAGCAGCTGTACCCTCACTTTGGGAAAAGAGAATCTAATGATTTGGCTTCCAGTTCTTAAAAAGATACCATGGGAGTTCTAAATCCTTCAGCTGCTGCATTCTCAAAAGGTGACCGAGTCAATAATTTTGGAAACTTTTTTTGCATATTTACACCAGTAACATTATTGAAGTGCTAAATAGTGGCCAAGAAACCTGATCTGTGCAAATTGTGGTGAAATTCTCATCTAGGCTGCTGCCAGCTAACCCCTGGGATTGCAGCCTGCTGGGTTTCAGTGTGGGTTTTGTTCTTTATTATTTTGATGTGGCATTGCTAATGAGTTGTGAAATTTCTTGTGCTGAGCATTCAGTGCCTTGAGCACATTCCTGCGTTTGGCAGTTGTGGGAGAGGGTTACGGCAGAGCTGCATTTTGCCATCTGGATGGTTTCCTTTCCAGAGGCCCTGCAGGGACAGGGAGATTGTAAATCTTTACTTGGCATTTTCAAAGGGTTAACAAAGGAATTAAAAAGCCCCATTAGCATCGGGGAAGGATGACAGTCAGCCGCTGTGCTTACACACATTGGGGTTTGAGACGATTTTGGCACTAAGGAGTAGAGAGGCTGAGGAGAAGTAAAATGTAGCAGGTTTTGCAGGCAAAGACAGTTACCTGAATGAGTACATGGACAATGCTGAAGGATTGGAGCACAGTACAAGATTCTTGATGAAGCCATCTGGACACAGGGGCAGAGAGGACAGATCACGAAGAAGGAACCAGTTTATAACCTTCTGCAGCAGTATTACAAATTTGCTAATAATGAATTTTTGCAGCTCTGTTCAGTTTTTGGATTTGAATCCCATTATATAGTTTTTGAAGTGATGGATATTCATTGAAATCTCAATCTTATTTTGGATACCTATAATTCCATGCTCAAGAGCCAGAGAAATTTAAACCATTACTGTGCACACAAGCAACATTAAAACAATGTTATTAAGCCTGTGGAGGTGAATAATGTTCTTTAATGTATTTCTGTGCATGTGTGCAATTTACTTGGTGTTTTGTTTCTCAAAACTATTTTCATCTCGGGGATTCATATTGATATTTGCATAGGTCAGCAGCAGACTGGGAATCATTAAAGCAGCAGAATGTGTCACTTTAGGCTAATGAAGTAGTTACTGCTGCCAGGAGCAGTGTTGGTGTGAGTCCACAATAGTTTTGCCAGTGCTTTTCATAAGCATTTCTTGGACAGCAAAGAAAAGGTGACACTTGGGACTCTTAAGCTTCTGGTTCTGTCTCAACAAGGGGTGATATATTCCAGGGGACAGAAACTTCTTCCCTCATTGCTCCTTTCCCAACCCACACTTTCTAAGCTGTTGTGGTTGATCTTTCCCAAGCCTTAGTACTGAACCATCTCCTTGGCAGTCCATACAAGTGAGGTTCATCTCACTCAGTCACATTATATTGGGGTTTTGTGGCCAGGATTTGGTGGGGGGGGAGAGTAGGAAATGCAATGCAAATGTCTCTGTCTTGCCTGGTGTTCTAAGAGCTTCTTACAATCAAGTATAGGACAGTACATGTTTAACCTATTTAAAATACCTGTTTTAGGCTAAGAAGTGTTGTGCTTTGCTTGTGTCTTAAAACACCTCTATGGTTTAATTGAAATAACTACCAGATACCTCAATTCCAGAACAAGTGTGCTTCTTCTTTTCCCTTTTTCTACTGCACCCTCTCCCAGCAGCAGTTCTTCAGTGTTCTCCTTGATTCCATTTCTGATCAGTGATAGCCTGAGATTCAACAAAGTAAATTGATTTGTACCTGATATTTCTCTTCTTCCTGCCTTTCTTTCTCTGCCCTCATGTGGTTTTCTTTGCACAAGGATGGCAAAGACCCTTGAAGAGGAGCTGAGGTCCCTTGGTCTGTTCAGCCTGGAGGAGACTGAGGGCAGACCTCACTGCAGTTACAGCTTCCCTGTGAGGGGCAGAGCAGGGGCAGGCACTGATCTCTGCTCTGTGGTGACACTGACAGGACCCCAGGGAATGGCCTGAAGTTGTGTCAGGGCAGGTTAAGGCTGGGTGTTGGAAAAAGGTTCTTCACCCAGAGGGTGGTTGGGCACTGAAAAGGCTCCCCAGGGCAGTGTTCACAGCACTGCATAACACACCTTGACTTTACCTACACTGCTAAATAGAAGAGGAACAGGGACTGATTTCTGGCTCCCAAGGTCCAAGTAGCGTGGGCTTGCTTGTGGCCTCAAGACCAGATCCCACCAGAGCAAATAGTTTGAGTCTTTGACCTGTCCTGAGGCCCCACATCTCGTCTGCGACTCATGTGGTCACAAAACAAAGGCATAACTTTGTGTGTGGCTCTTTTCAGCCCAAAGGTTTGAAAGGAATTTGGCTCCACTGCAGCTCTTTGGAGAGTTCTCTTTTTAGCATGTAAAGGAAAGTAGAAATTGCATGCTGTAGGGCATGACAAAAGGATATATAGGTGTATTTAAAGACACAAAGCCTGGAGACATGTTAGAAGACTTTTTTCAGGTGAACAAGACCAAACAGTGTAATCGTCTGCTCAACAGTATCTTTTTGTACCTGTTCTGGGAATGAACAGTCTATCAAATTTTATATCGTGTTTTGGGTGGTCAATTTGGAGGACTGGAATACAGTACTCAGCCCTCCTCCTCCTCTTTCTTCTTTAATTTAGAAATATAGACATACCCACAGAAACCTCAGATTCTTTCTAAATGTGCTAGCTCAAGCATAAGAAGCTGTCTAGTTATTTAAGCATAAAACTGGGACCTTACTAATTTGTTCTACTACTTGAATCAATGTTAGCTTTCCAATCATGGAGTAGCAAAGCTATAAAAGTTTCCATTAGTCATGTATGGGGAATTGTTTTTTTATATAGTTATGTCTATATTAATATTTGCATAAAATTTTTCTATCTAGGCACATACCAGATGCACTAAACAGCACAATCCATCCTCTGCCAAGTGTGAAAACCAAAAGCATAGGAACAGTAGATCTCCTTAAAAGGCAGAATTTTTAGAAAAAAGAAATTAAATACAGAGCAGCATTTTTCTGCAGCTTCAATTAAAAGAGGAATTAAAATAAAACAGCTTAGAAAGTGGCTCTGCTGGGCTAATCCCTCCCAGTGCTCTCCAGCACTGCCCAGGATTCCTAGAGCAGCAAGTGCCTTTGGCAGAAGACAGTAACTCAGTGCTCAGTAGGTGAGAGCACGGCACTCAGAAACATAAATCTGCACCAGGTGTCTGCGGAAAAAAAAATACATAACTCTTGCTAAGTCAAAAAATACTTTGGTTATTCTCCCAAAGAAGGAAGACACTGGAGGTGCTGGTATATTGAAACCAATCTGTGATCCAGGTCCCTAAATTGAGCCCAGTAGCCTCTAATTGTCTCAGTTCAGTCAGACCCAGTACTGGAATGTCATTGCTTGTAATGCTGGAATTACGTGTCTGCCTCTAGCAGTTGCCAGTGCTTTGAAATGCAATCTTTTTATGCAAAAAGAATAAAAAAAGAAAATTTTGCTGGAAAACTCTCGCAATATCTTCCCTAAGTTTCAATCAAAAGTGATTAAAAAAAGTCTACTCTATGTTCCCATTATTGTTTATTCAGATTTTTTTTTACATTTTTTTGGAGCTTTGGAAATTTATGTTTTAAAGTTTAGCACATTGCATTAATAAATCAGAACCCTGTGAAAACAAATTATGAGGCATAGTTATACATCAAAAAGATAAATCAGAACTTAATGGCCAGGATAGAAGGTATTTTCTAATCAGTCAACTAGAGAACTAATTAATGCTATAATTTGTAAACCAACCAAAGAAATACATCCATGTTCTTAGTTGCAATGCTTAAATCTGACAGCAAAGTTAACACTTATAATTTGGATCATTTTGTCTAATGTTTATAAATCAGTCTGTTAAATAAGATTTGAGCAAGATCTATAAATTAACACACTAAATTTAAAGTGTGTGGTTTCTGATGATAAATAAGGATTTACAAGTGTTGGAGGTAACCAAACAAACAACAAATTTACATTCCTCGATTAGATGATAGTTAAACATTATAAATCAAAGCTGTAAATAATGTTTATCTCCTCAGATGTTCATGTTTCAGAAAGCCCATCCTAAAGAAAAAAAAAAAAGCACTGAATTTAAATTCAGTCTCCTCTTTAGCATACAAATAGAGTACATAGTAAAGACTGAGAGAAGCATGAGTAGATTCTCCTATTTAAATGGCCACAATACCAGCTTTTGTTCTGCTTTCTCTGCAAGCTTTGCAGCAAGAGAGGTACTGGCATAGGACTTGCTATAAGACCGTGGTTCATACTATTAAGCATATCTGCAAGTAGGAGAATGCCTGTTTTTCTCCAAAAAATGAACATGACCTGACAAGACAGAAGAGTATCAGACTTTCCTCTGTGGATTTTCATCCCTCCCCTCCCCTGCTCTGAGTGTCTGTGCAAACAATGGAAAGCTGAATACATCTCATGCCAGAAGGCAGCAGGTTACTAAAATACCCATGACATATTTATGCAAGAAACATGCTGTAGAACATATGGGCCTTGGGAGCCTTTCCCACCTTCTGTCTCTGTATTTTTTTCAGCTGTGAGAAGGCCTGATGAAGAGATTCATTTAATTGGGAGAATGAATTTCAGGCCAGAATGAGAAAACAGAGCAATCAAAACAGGTGACTGTACACATGAGCCTGAACGTCAAAGCACTTTAGTAGTTCTAGTAAAATAAATTTTGCAAACTCCAGGTCAAATGCCAAAACATAATCCTGGGTTAACAGGTGGAGAAATCTCAGCCTTAAGAAGGCTGAAAAC
The DNA here is from genome assembly GCF_009819655.1 of Sylvia atricapilla. NCBI lineage: Eukaryota > Metazoa > Chordata > Aves > Passeriformes > Sylviidae > Sylvia > Sylvia atricapilla. Next base: position 106,283,188 of record NC_089141.1, on the reverse strand, counting down.
AAATCATTCAGCAGGAGCCGCCAGTTTTGACTGGGCAAATACATGCAGAGCTCAAAGCTGAAAACAGGAACATAACAGCAACATAAATCAGTGGTTTCTTTTGAAAATGAGGTCATGGATTGGGGAAGGCTGGAAACGCAGCTGTGTCAGCACTAGAGCTCACTCACTTCTGTCTTGCTGCTGAAAGCATACCCCTTTCTGAAACCCTTGTCTCAAAACTTCCTTAAAGCATGAGAGCTTTAAGACAGTAAAGAATGACAGAATGGGTCAGGTTGGATGGGACCATGGGGGATCATCTGGTCCAGCCTCCCTGCTCAGGTGGGATTACTCTAGAACAAATGGTACAGGATTGTGTCCGGACAGTTCTGGAATATCTTCAGTGAGGAAGACTCCACACCTTCTCTGGACAATCAGTTCCAGTGCTCAGTTTCTGCACAGGAAAGAAATTCTCCCTCACGTTCAGGTGGAACTTCCTGGCCATCAGTTCCTGCCCGTTCCTCCTGTCCCATTGCTGGCCCCACGGAGCAGAGCCTGGCCCATGCCCTGAGCCCTCCCTGCAGACACTGACACACAGGGCTGAGGCCCCTCTCAGCTGTCCCTTCTCCAGGCTGGACAGGCCCAGCTCCCTCAGCCTTTCCTCACCGACATGCTCCAGTCCCTCCAGCATCTTTGTCACCCTCCACTGGAGCTGCTCCAGGAGCTCCATGTCTCTGCTGTCCTCAGGAGCCCAGGACTGGACACAGCACTCCAGGTGATCCTCAGCAGGGCTGAGCAGAGGGGCAGGATCCCCTCCCTGACCTGCTGGCAGTGCTCTCCCTAATGCACCCCAGGATCCCACTGACCCTCTTGGCCACAGGGACACGGTGCTGGCTCAGGGACACTCATTGTCCACCATGTCCTTTTCCCCAGAGCTGCTTCCCAGCAGGTCAGTCCCAGCCTGTCCTGGTGCCTGGGGTGGTTCTTCCCCGGTGCAGGACCCTGCATTTGCCTTTGCTGGATTTCAGGAGGCTCTGTGCCCATCTCTCCATCTTGTTGAGGTCCTTCCCAAGGGCTGCAGGTCTCTCTGGGGTATTGGCCTCTCCTCCCAGCCTTGTGTTACCAGAGAATTTATTGAGGAGGCATCTGCCCTCACCCAGGTCATTGGAGAAGAAGTTAAATACTGCTGGGCCCAGTGTGATATCTTAGGGGCCACCACTGGTGACAGGCCTCCAACTGGACCATGTGCCACTAATTACCAACCTCTGGGATCTGCAATGCAGTATTTTCATACTTCATAGTCCAGAGAATGAGAAAGAATTTTTCTGCAAATTATTCACTCTATAAAAATTTAGAAGCACCCACTTGTATACCTGGCCTGGGATCAGTTGCTGTTACACAGAGAACTTAAGTCCAACAGATGAATATCTGAGCAGAGTTAGAAAGAAATGCAAATGTAGCAAAATGAAAGGTTCAATTTCTGTTGAATTTTTGCTTCTTTAACTCCTTTGCTGTATCCTAATCATCTCCAGGGTCTCCAGCTCCTAAACTAGGATTTGCTATTTGTGTTTAATAGGATAGAGTGTAAAATGCCAACCCTGATTATTAACCAGGTTTCCTAGATGTCAGTCCTACAGTACCATGCTCATGTATCAGTCAGCTCATTTGAGGTTTGCATGAGCACAGTTAGCATAAGACAAATTGCCCTAATCATTGAAAGCCGTTTCAGTAAATAATTTTAAACACAAACTTCCACAGTTTGTTGGACTCCTGGGAACAGTCTTGGGAAAAAAAAAAAAAAGACTGTACATATACAGAGAATTAGCCACTAGAAACAGAAAATAGTTGAATATATTTTATTTTTAAGAATAATGTTTATTTTTATTTTTTTTTATATATGTTAATATTCTATGTTATTTAGATTGTGGCAAATAAAAAAAGATTATACATAGATGGATGTTTTTTCTTTCCCTTTGGAGCTGATTGTGTTGCTACCCGTTTCTCTATTTAACCTATGAAACTGGATAGTACCCTTAATTTCAGGATTTCTGGGCAGCCATTTGCGAGGAGCCACTCTGGAATAGTTACCACTTACATTTATGTAATCAGCACACATGGATAAGTGTCCCTGCTCAGGCAGCAGGAGATGTGCTGTCTACAAACACGCTGGCCTCGCTTTGCTGGGAGAGCCATGCATCCCAAATTTAGTTAATTAGGGAGCTTTATATTTCCTACTTCTCTCCGTGAGGGGGGCAGCCAAGGTGACTGCTGGTGTATATTGGTGCTGTTAAGTCTCTAGTGATGTGTCAGCATCTGAACTTTATAAAATCTCCCCAAATCCGGTAATCCAAGTGAAAGGACAGCTTTTTTTTGAGGAATATGTGATCTCTCTCTTTCTGGGTCCCCTGTGGAAGGGTCAAAAAGGAAAAGAGAAGTGGAGAAAATTAAGAACCCCATAGCTGACACTGTATAGTTCAACATTTCAAGCAAAATAAAAAATAAAATTTAAAAAAAAAAAAAAAAAGCAGGAGGACTGAGGAGATGATAGTGAATTTTACTTCTAGCATTCTGCAAATTGTTGCCAAATATACATTTGGTAAACGTTATCTGACAAAACAGGTTGCTTGATGCACTTGGGATGGACTTCTAGTTTAGCCCTTCTCCAACAATACCCTGGTAGGTACTAGTCAAAAATGGGAGCTAATTCTGCAACAGCAGCACAACTCGGATCCCTGCAGTCAGACCATGATTCTTACATCATATGCAAAATTTTAAAACAGTAATCGTGACTTTTTTGGTGCAAGTAAGGTGCTACTGCATTCTAACCTTCAGCTTCCTGTATAGGGTTACAGTACAGCTTCAGCGAGGGGTGAAATGTTGTGCCCAGCGTGTTTGGCTACTGATGTTTCCCTTTATTCTCTCGTCTCTCTAGTGGGGAAGATGATGTGGCCAAGCTCAGGAGGTGCAAATACCCATCACCAGCTTGAAGTAATACCATTGATTTCCCATCAGGACAATATGACATGAGTAGAGAGACCTGCTTAAAACCTGCGTCACATTAGAGCCACGCGTTGCCTCCAGACGCAGGGACCCAAATCACCACAGGTGTGGCTCAGAGTCACTTCCACTCCCTCCTCAGCTCTCGAGGCCAGGAACAGCACCGCTCCACGCTGTGTCACATCCCATTAAGTCATTTCACATATAACATGATGCAACCTGACATAACATGTTTGGAGGGCTGAGAGGATGTTATCTCTGTTCCCACAGGCGCTGAGCACTAGCCACAAAGCCCAGGCACGCACGTGGCCATTCGGGGAATCGGTGAGTTGGGCTTTTCTTTCCTTTTGGGGAGATTCTATCTGGGCATAGTCATGAATCATTTTTCTCTTGCTTTACATGTCATACTAGGAGTATTTAAAAAAATTCAAATTTAATGCCTTTTGGTACATATTTTTGCACCTCATAAGAATTAGCAATCATGCAGAGAACTTGAGCAAAACGCAGGACTCCAATGCCAGTACACATGTCTGGGTTTGAGAAAACACTCCTTTCAGCACTAGATTTATGAAATCTGGAGGTGATGGATTTCTAATCTGTATTTTTTACTTATGTTAGAAACTGCTTTATCTTTATCTAATAGAGACCCATGCACAGCCATAGACCTATTTGTACAGTGAGTGGAGGAGGATGCAAGGGGCTGAGTGGTGACCTACAAAAATTAACAAATATAGATTCTGTTTCCATCTTTACCTCTCACTGAGAATATGATACCTATCACCTGATTTTTCTCTCTGGGCTTCAAATGGGGAAAGAATATCATAAAACAAGATCAGTAGATGTCTACTATTTTAAAATAAAAGATCTCTCAGTCATATTTGCCCTGCTTCAATTTAGTTCTCACTATAAATAACTTCAAAATAAAAGATAATTTGATTTTCAATTAATCCAACTTTCTTTTCAGAAAATGACAAATCAATGTACTTTGACAGCTTTGACATTTTTACCAAATGTAAATTTGATTGAATCGAGCCTGTCAACTGATATATTTTGATCAAAAAGACATGAAAACCAAAAGCAAAGCTCCTGGTCAAGTTAACCTGATAAACAGTTTGCAATTATTTATTTGTCTCCAAAGAAGGCAGTTCCTGTTATTGACTGTTGAATATATGCCCTGCTTGAAGTTTAGTAGCTTAAATACTTTTCCACTATGTATGAAACTCTATACAGAGACTGGAATAGGAATATCTGCATCACCTTCCAACCCCCATCCTCCCAGGTTTTTTTTCCCCTGGTAGACAGCTGTTACAGTTCTGGCTTCTTTTTCTCTGACGAGCTCAGGATGAATAATACACGGGAAATGTAGGTTTCAAGTTCAGATTTGGATGTTTGTTATTTCTTATGTATTTAGCTCCAACTAGCAAGTTAGAGAAACGAGGTAAAATGGAAGACCTTCTCCATCTCTACCAGGTCTTTTCAAGGACAACCTGTCCAATTATGAAATGCCACCTAAATTATTTTTATTTTAAGCCAGATAGCTAACTATTTGAAGTCTGCAATGTGGACTCCATCAACCAATTACAGAAAACCACCCAAACCCATGAAGAAGAAGGAATAAGAATGTGAAGAAGAAGAGCTTAGACAGTACCCAAAATCCTCCATCTTCACCCAAATGCATTACTATATACTAAAATCCTAAATTGAAGTTTTTCACCCTGTGAGATCACACAATACTATTCAAACTACACATCCACAACCCTTGTGCTGTCACTCAATCTCAGAAGTCTGTTCCGTGGCCTCAAATTAAATGTGGTGCTTGCTTGAAGGTCAGCACCTTTTAGTATAGAAAGCCTGAATTTTTCAGCCTCCAGGGTTCCAACAGACAGGCACATAAAGAGCAGTTTCCAGCATGGCAGTCTCTGTGTCTAATCCTGTTTTGGGTGGGCCTGTCTCTGGTCCAGCCGAATTCCATGTGGGACACAGGCATCAGGAGGATCTGGGTGCAGCTCTGTCTGGATATCCCTACCTGGAGCTCCTCCAGCAACCTCGGGGAGGACAGGGAGATGGGGGAGAAGGTTTCTGATGAGGCTGGCTGCCCTTCCATTCAGTGTGTCCCTCCTCGGTGCATGTAATAAATGTAATGGATAAATTTGTGTATATAATATTGTATCAAAGATTTGGTCTATTAAAAAGCTACTCCAAGGCATCTCCAAGATTCCAAGACCTGTGGTGCAAGCTATGAAACCACAACATTTGCAACAGAAATGACATGGCCCATGGAGATGGCCCATTCATCAGTGATGGGCCTCCACAGCTCCTCGACATCTGATATCAATCTTGGTGGAAGATCCGAAGGATGATCAAATCAGCACCCCAAAGGAGAAATCCAGGAAGACTGTCAATGTCTTTTCATACTTATGGGAACCCCTTTCAAAAACCCGCTTGGAAATAAAAAGATACATAAATATTTGGACTTTCAACGGACTTAGCCTCAGGACAAATAAACTGTATAAAAACTGTACACCGAGACCCAGTGGTGTGTGGCTGAGGTTGGATGGTACCGTTGTTACCGTCACTCTGCCCACCCAACATTCGATCGATGTTGTCCAATTTTATTGTGGCTTTTTAATTGGATTTTAGAAAATTGCTAAATAAATTCTGTTATTTTGAATTGGCTTCTTCTCATTTATAACAGTGCACACACAGCTTTTGGTGGGGGTATTCCTCTCCCACTCTGTTCACCCTGCATTGTCTGAGCCATCTGCACCAGCGCTGCTCACAGCACCCTAATTCCTCCTGTAACCTCTCTTTGCAATGGGTGTAAATGTTCCCAAATCACCTGCAGAGAAGCTGTGCAGGGTGAGGAGGGAGCAGGCAGCCCCAGAGCCGGGGGTGCTGTGGGGGAAGCTGACCCCTCCTCCAGCACAGGAGGGCAGAGCTGTGGTTGCGGTGCTGAGAAACCACGGCGTGCACCAAGCACCACTCCCAAACACTTGCTGTTTGTGAAGTTGTTCGTTCAGGTGTGAATTCAGAGGCTGTGAGAGCCAGGCAGATTCCCGGTTTGATTCCCACCTCTCCCTCCCTGTGTGTCTTTCCTGCTCACAGCGGTGTTTACATGTGGAGAGCATCCCTGATCCGGAGTGAGATGTTTCAGTCCGGAGCATCCAGAACTCACAGCGTGTTTTGTTTGCTGTTTGCCATTACATGATGCCTGCCTCTTTGATCAGTCGCTGTCACAGGCTCCCATGTGGATCTTCCTAAATGAGCAAGTGAGTGAATGTGCCTCAGAGACAGCTGGTTTTAGGGGAAGGTTGCAATTCCAGCTGACTCAGGCCAATTTTACTGTCACCTTTTATCAAAGGCAGAAATCAAAACTTACGAAGGAAACATGAGTAAGCTGTATGATGCTGAAAGTGTTCTTTTTAAATACATGGGCATATTTACTAAATGTATATATAGCTATAGATCTGCTTGTCATAACATGTATGCAGGTAATATGTTATTTTTCGAATTAGTCAGTTCAATTCATTATTTACACATGCTTATATGTTCATTATGCCATTAATTTAACAGGCTAACTTGAAGAGAACAATTATTCTAATTCCATCTCATCGTGAATACCTCCTGGTTACTCATCCAGTGACAGGAAAGGAACTGCATTATTTTCTTTTAAAGATGAGGGATTCAATGTACTCTGACAAAACACGCCTTGTATTGTCACACTGAAACCATCATTACTGTATATTTTTCGAGCCTGCATTTCCACAAGTGACAGCTCCGAGACAACTATGTAAAGAACATCATAAATAATAGCCCCAGTAAGGGCATATACACTGTGCTATCACTGTCCCTCACTAGTGCAGTATTTACATTTTATGAATCAGTTGAAAAAAATAATTATAACTGTTGACTGAAGGTTCAGTAATTTTTAGAATTACTAAAATTCAGTTCATCATATTTGTGAGAGCCACCTGCACGTGCTTTGCACTTCCCTGATGCCTGTTCAGTGTTTTCTGAGTGGTTAAAAAGACAGAGGGAAGAAACAGAGACAAGTTCCCCTCTACTGATCTTCCCTCATCTGCCTGGCTGAAAAACTACACTGATAGATGGTGAAATATAGTTCTCATAATTTTTTTAACACAGAAGGCAGGAGATGCAATAGCTTTTAGACTACACTTTAACCTAACTTAGAGGCAAAATGCTTCAGTGCATAACTAAAGCGGTACAAGGGAAGAAAATGCAAATCCCACACCCCCCTGGATAATTAGTAAACTACCCAGCTCTGCACTCTTTCTAAATGTTGCATTAAATAGGTACATGGAGCTCTGATTAACCATTAGATTGCTGACAATATTTTTCTCCTTTTGATTGGCATTGAACATATTTCTTTCATGGAAAAAATGTTTCACATAGGTTTTTGTAATTTATCTGTGCTGTTGTAATTTTCTGCAATTATTCTAAAGTCCATTACTTCAAACTGATTTTGCTGCCTCAAAGAATATGACCTCATAGTGTGTCTAATGGTGTTTTGATAGCAGGAAGACATAAAAAATGAGAAATGCAAATAGTCAGCTGCACACTGTAAAGGAAGTTAAACAAATCTCATCTTTTGTGTCTGGCAAAACAATCAATTTGCCATGGGAGCTGCTCCAGACATATCACGGTTGGTTTTAGTTTGTTGCTTTTTGGGGGTGTTTTTAATATGTTATTGATTTTTTTTTAACAGCTGAGTGTGGTTTATAATGGCAATAATCTGCATGAAGTACACAGGATAACATCAAGTTTATAGAACATTAACTTTTGCCTTAACTGTCTCAGTAGTTAACTGAGATATTAGATTGAAAGGTGAGGGTTAGTTTTTGTTAATTTTGTTTTTAGTAAATGAGTGACATTAAGGTGAACATTACTTGCAGATTTCCAGGTGCTTTGGGAGAGGGGGGCAAATATAAATGATCAGCTGCCCCTTTTTGGTCTCCTAAGGCATTAACTGGCCAGTAGTTTGGCAAGTGGACAACACACAGGCTGCTTTTCATCAGCTTATTGTAGTATGTGTTTACTTCCTACTGAAGTTGCAAGGACTGAAAATTAAACAACCATTTAAGGGCTTTGGCTGAATTAGGTTGTTTAAAAGAGCTTTGGTTCCTAAATGAGATGTGGCAAGGGCTTATTTGCATGTATCCTAACTCAGAATTGGAACCTGGTCTTCAAGTTTTTCCCTAAAGCAAGTAGAATACTGGCAAATTTATCATGTGCATTGGATGTGAAAAATCTGGGCTCGTATTCAATTCTGGTATTATTAAGAAGCCTTAAGAAATGAATATTAAAACCATGAAATACACAAATTATTACAAAAGCATATTTCAAGTGTATCTCACTGCAGGGTGTAGCTGTCATCTTCTCATGCTCTGGTATCTGCCCGGCAGCACTATTTACTGGCTCCATCTCTCTTTTGCTGCTTTTTATTTTTTACCTTTTTAAAATAAGCATATTGCTCTCCAACACACTTTGGATTCAAGTTTAGTGAGAAGATTATATTAGTTATTGTTGATTGTAGCTAATGTATTATTATTCATCTTGTTATGGAAAGTGAAAGTCAAGATTTTTTAATTCTGTAACCACAAAACTATTTATGCCATGGTGTCACCTCTTGTACTGCATCCTAATCCATTTCCACAGAGGTTTGAAGTGTTCTAGAATAATTTTGTTGGCTTATCTCCCTACTGGTTGTTTCATCTTAGTATATGTGTGATAGAGTGAATATTTTTGAGAAAAAAATCCAGTCATTATTATATAAAACATAGCAAAATCTCATATTCCTTTTTTTTGTTTAAAATATGTTTAAATTGACAGACAGTTACTTACAGGTGCAAACTGTGAAAATGTCCAAGCTAGGATATGCTCTGATCCATAAATATGAAATACTAGAATAGTAATAATTTGCAACAATTTGTTTCTGTTCTTCAGTCTGAGCTGCTTGGTTCAGGTCTCTAAGCTCATTTGTCTTTAATCAGCACCTGTAAAAACCTACAGTTTTAAGGGAGCCATAATTCATAGAGAAGGATTTTCTTTTTTGTAGAAGCCTGAAAATTGAAACAGCAGCCATGCAGCTCTCAGAATGTACAGAACTGAAATATATTGCATGTTTCTTGGTGAAGTACTGGGTTTGGGGGCTTTTTTGGGGTTTGGTTTTCACTCAAATCCCATGCTATGGGATGGGATTCATGGATTCACTCAAATCCATGCTATGCACAAGAGGTACCACTCTTGAAGGATATATTGTTAAAAGAACTCTGAAAGTCAAAGGACAGTAAGCATTTATCATCTGTCTATGAAGTCTAATAATTTGACCACTGTAAATTGTAGTCTTCCACTTTTGGCACTATTTTTGGTAACTTTTTAGAATTAATTCAGTGGATTTAGAAGAGACCTCTAGCATTCAAATAAAAACTTCAAGGTAGGTGAAATCTAAGCTCTAAAGAATTACATATTGGTGGTTAAATAGTTTATTATGACATCTCAAAAGCTGTGTTTGGATGACTTAGTGGAGCTATTAATTACTTTCTGTACTTATTACTATTAATATAATTTCTATAAGCCTTGGAATTAAAAATGTAAATAAGATATTAAGCTGCCTGAGTATTTAAAAGGTTTAAAGGAAAATAGGCTTATTAGGCTGTTTAGTGTTTAAGTGACCTCCAAAGGACAGATAACAGAGTCGACCAGCAAATTCAGACATTCACTGCAAAATAAACTAACTAATTATTGTCACCTATTAACACATGATATACCTAACAAATTGTGATTACATGTCTGGAAGCTGTAAAAATATAATTAATTTTTCCATATTTTTATTAGAAAGCAAATATATCTACATAGAAGCATGGTGATTTGTTGATGGGTGGATACCTGGATTTCTTTTAGGTTGCAGAGTAAAAGCACAAAGAGAAAGACAGAAGAGACAGCACAGCAGAAGCTATGGATTAGGAAAGAGTAGAATGCATTAAGAAAAGACAGCTAAATCTATGAAGGCAAGCTTTGCTTAGGTCCACATCACATTAGATTTTGTTGCCAGCCTTGTATACTTTCCATACTGAATATATTTTTAAAATCTGTACTTCTATTCATAAATTAAGAGCTATCCATATAAACTGAAGCCATTCCTCTTGCAATGGCTGCGCTTCAGAAACACCCCATCCCAAACCTGGAGGGAAGCATTGCACAGTCCAGCTAGATTAAAGCAGATTAAAAGATGTGTCTATCAAGCAGAAAAAACATTTGGAAATAAATTTCAGGGGAGTTCAGTAACAGCTTCAGGAATCCCTGGATGAATTTATGACCATTTATGAAAATCCAGCTAAGGGTGCGACAGGGAACATCCAGGGAGGACACTGGCGCTGGCTCATGGTGTTCCTCCCAGGAATGTGCCACCTGCTCCCTGGCTCTGGGCTGGGAACTTGTGTGTCCTCACCACGCTCCCACCTCTCTGCAAAGGCCCCATGCAGGTCCTTTGGCATAAACCTGGTGTGGGGTGTGGGCAAGGTGGCCTTTTCAGCTGTCAGGTTGAGGGATGGTCATGTTGAGAAGGTATTGTACAAAAGCTAACAGCTCTGTAGGGACTAGAATTCCTTGTCAGATAGCCAGTTCTTTCCATGTCACAGGCACTGGAATCTGTCTGCAGAAGCTATTATAGTCCTGTGGATTAATGCCTTGCTCACTTTAACTGAAAAGTCTAGTAAACCACTGATTTCAAAACTCTCTTGCCTTTTCCTTTAATCAGAGAGATGACAGTCTAACTTCAGATTCTTAATCTGAATGAAAAAGATTAAGAGATTTCAGATGTTACTCAGCTTTTCAATTTGCAAATCAATTCCTATTCTATATGCTCAAATATACATTTTTCATAAGTTATTAAATTGTGATTTTAAATAGCTCTGGAATGTTTATTAATTGCCACACTTGAAGCATTTGAATTATTTTCATCTGTCAATATATTTAAAGACAGGGAAACATTCAGAGGAAAGATGGAAATATTTTTCTGGGAATTATGTGCTTGTGTTGAGAAAATAGAAGGCAATCTGAAAACAGAGAAGACCAGGGCTGAAGTAAATTCCCTGACAAAGACCTAAAGAAGTCAGAGGCAATATGGTTATCTTTCATAAAGCAAAATATAGCCTCTTATTGAATCTGATGCATAACATAAAGCCTAGATGATTCCTCTAGTGCCTGGATGATTGCTGTTCTCAGCAGCCATAAGACAGACAGGTCTTTGTCTCCTGATCTTGTTAAGAACATTCCAGGTTTTGCCCAGCCATTGAGAAAGGAAGTGTTTTAGACTGCTCTGCTGTGATTGTTTTATTGCCTGCAAGGAAAGTTGTTTACCTGGGATTATATTTTATGCAATCATATAAAGACATGAACACAAGATACAAAAAATGTTGGAGACTTGGAGTTAAAATCTGATCATGGAAATAAATTGAGGCATGTGGAGAATGCTTCACATTTGGAAGACTCAGGCTTAGCTATGAATTTCTTTCATCTCTGTTGTGTTTTTTTTTTTTTTTTTTTTTTTTTTTCAAACAGGCTTTTAAAACTCTTTTCATGTACTTCTTTGGTGCATAAAAACCAAGAAGTCAACATCAACCATCTGTTGCACATTAAGAATTTTAATTTTAATGCATTCAGTGATGCCCTGTTTAATGGTCTTTCTGTCTTAGTTGCCAATATCAGCAGGATGAGCTTGATAATTGACAAGGGCATGTAATTGATTGTTACAGGTGGAAATGTACCACTTACTACTTGTACACTTAGAAAAGAGTCTTCAGAGATAGTGGGGTTTGATCTCTAAAAATGCAAATCATTTTGGCTTTGAGGGATGAAATTTGGACTGAGGCACTGTCAAGGGCTAGCTGAATGAGGGAAAAAGGGTCCATTGCAGAAAATGAAATCTGAGCTGTAATCTAGCTATAAATTTCTGGCAACATATCTTTTCTGCAGACCCAGTTTTCAGCAGCAGCTTTGACAAAGGACAGTGAGCAGCCATGGAAACTCAAGAGCAGAGCAGGTGCCTCCAAGAAAGTGTCAGTGCTGTCATCCAAAAGCAGTAACCAGGATCTTGTGTCTGATGACAATTGAAAATGCCGTATGGGAAAAAAAAGTCTTGTCAGCACTAGAATTGCTTTTAAACATGATGTTTGGCTTGTTCCACAAGGACAAAGGGGACATATGCATCACTGCTCATATCCCAAGCTGAACAGAAATGGGAAGTTCTGCTACTTCTTGAAGGGAAAGAGCAGACTTTCAACTCCAGTGCAGCAAAAAAAAAAAAAAAAAAAAGAATAACAATGGGTTTTTTCCTCATCTTTACAAAGAGGAACTTGAAAGAGCAATAAAGTAGTTTTCTTAGAAATAAACTGGCACAAATTTTTCCACCCACCTATTAAAATAGGTCTTTAATCTAAGAGAATCAGACATGTGCTAAGCTCCTTCATGTTCAATACACTTCAAAATGTTCAAATGGCTAAAGGGGACCATGATCTTCAAGATTTTCACCACAGATCACCAAGATTTTCACCTATGGAAAATATTTCTCATTACTACTTGAAATTTCCCCTCACATATCCAGGTGGTATCTTTACAGTGGAATTCAGGAGCTGCAAATTACAAGGGGAGACAAGAAATATCCAAAGATGCCAAGGCAGCATTTGTTCTGGAGCTGGGAATAAGATATATGACCTTCCTGTCATCTCCAGGGATGATAGATAAGTGAAGTGGGCTAATGGAGCGACACAAAAGTGCAGTGTGAGCTATTCATCCAGAAAAAATGTTATCTGCATTTTAATGTTATGGGTGGTAGCCACCTTTGAAGCTGGTTTAAGAAAATAACTTTTGGAGTTTTGCTACTTCACTGTAATGGATGACTATGCAATAAAGTCAGACCTGTTAAAATATCAGGTGGTGACACTTCCATGAAGTTGGGCCAGTACAGACTGCAGGTTTCTCTGAGCTTTTTTTGACAGGTTTAGGGTTTTTGTGACATTCTCTGGGTAATTATATATGTATGATAGGTTCCTTACTGGGAGCCTGGTTCCCAGTTTAGCAGGTTTTGCTTCAGGTAAACATGGCATTTTTACTCCTCTCCATCCCCCATTAGCTTAACAATGGTGAGCAAACCGCTCCAAAGAGAATCCTGCAGCACACCCTGAATGCCATCATCAGTCTGGAAGTTCATTTACCAGCTAAATATCTCAGCTGAAATAATAACATCTTCCTCCCTTGAATACTTTCAGCTTTACTTTCCCCACAAGATTGCAACCACCTTGACCCATTATGGTCAAAGAGTTGGCTAGTTTGACCCTGCCTTGCTGAAGCTGTTGAACGTGAACCTTTTGTTGGCATTAAAAGTCTGCAGGAAGCTCACAGAGCAATCAACACAGCAGCTCTCCTGGATCATTAATAAACCACTTACAAACCCCCCTTCCATTTCCATCCCTGATGTGGTAAATGTCCACACCCAGACTGGAACTTCTTGTGCTGGGACATGGACATGAAGGAGGGTCTCTGGGGCATTCCCAGGGCCTGAGCCAAGAGATTTTTGTCTGTGCTGAGTGTAAGCCAGAACTGTGCACAACTCACCATACACAGAGCTCAGGCACAAATCCTTCAGACCATTGCCCTCTTGCAACTCTCAGTGTTTCTGTCCTGTCCACATGAGGTTCTGCTCTGGTCTGTATAAATTCTCACAATTCGTTTAGGTACTGTACTTTTGATGGCAATCTAATTAATTATTTTCTTTGGGGTATCTTTTGTGGCTGACGCCTGTGAATTTGTTTTTCTGAGCTTATCATCTCACTGATTTATTTATATATACTTCCTAATCTTAATCTGAAAAATAATTTTGGAAAAAGTGTTTTCCTCCTACTGGAACTGGCCTCCAACAATTAATTTTATCTAAGAGTTTTGTGAACAGTGGAGAAAGGAAAAATTCTTTCTTTTAAACTGTAAAATGCCACAAGTGGCCTCATTTTTATAAAAGCTGCCAAAGTTTTGTGAATCATGAAGAAATTAGTAAGACTGCAACCTGTTTGTAGATGTCTTATGAGGATCACTGCATACATTATTTTTAATGACCAGTTTTACCACTTTTAACTCAATCAGCACCAGAATTATATTTCTGAAAGCTAAGACAACTTGGACACATTTTCCAAATTTCTTTCCAACATTTTGGAAGCAAAGCAAACTGCTGTGTTTACTGAAGAGGACAGCTTTCCTGTGAGAGTTTATTTTTATTCCTCTTCTTACCCAGTTACAGGGAAAGATCCTATAATTATCGACTATCTTTTAGTGGTGATTTACTTGGCGAAGATTGATTAGCACAATCAGTCACTCTAAAGCAATTTTCATCACCAAATATTAGATGGTTTCTTCTCCTGCTTGATTAGCAGTCCTGCCGCAGGTTACATTGTAGATGTAATTCTATAAACATGGCTTGCAAAGTGTTTTTATAAAAAAAAATCCTCATCTAAATATAGATATTCTTAAATATTTATGGGTACTAATTGTGTGCTTGCACATGTGTACACATGACTGTTTATCAGTATATGTGCATATGAAGAAAATCTGAAAATGTTGATTCTATTCTGAATATGGAGCTAAACATTTGTATTCAGAGATTAATCTTCCACATGTGTATATGAATAGTATTTTTGTCTGATCTTATCATCCTGCCCCAGCATAACCTGGGTAAAAGAAACAAAAAAATCCTTATATATGCTTAGCAGAAAATAATTCATATTTGTCCTTAAAACACAGCTAGCTTAATATATTCTGGCCTAGGAAATGTGTTGTGCTGCTTTTGCTTGGGGTAGAGTTCTCCACCCCTTATTCTGTACCATTTATGTCATGCTCACATCCTACGCTTTCCAACAATTTAAAGGCATATCCAATACAATCTCCACCCCTGATCATTTTAGGCCAGGCCAGGGCCTAAAATGATCAGGGGTGGAGATTGTATTGGATTATGCCTTTAAATTGTTTTATTTGGACCCAGTTTTATTGGGCTGGGTTTAACATTACAATTAACTCCTCCCCTTGCTCTTATCCTTCCTGCTATAGCAATTTCATAACACTCCACTCAAACAATGAATAGTTTTCTCACAGGTTTCATGTAAAACCAGCCAAAACCAGCCCATACTGTTCAGACTGATTTGGTTTCTTGTGGTTTTTAGTTTTGCTTTTTATTTGTAATGTTTGCTTGTTGGGCTATTCTGTTTTAAGCTTTCAGCTTTAAAGGCTGCACAGTTTGTGTCTGTTTTCTAGGGCTGACTAGGGTGAACTGCAGCTCCAGATGAGGAAATCATGTGTAATTCCTATCCTAAAATCTTCCTGAGATTGAAAGAAAGCAGAAGAAACTATGTTCAAGTACAGATTCAGCAGAGTTGCTAAAGTGTCTGCAACTCCAGGTATTGCAAGGCAATGTGCATGGTATAGATGAAATAATGCAGCTCACTCTCACAGCCATGTAAATAATACATTTGCCTATAAAAATGTTATATGTGCATTAAGAAGCCACATTTAATGAGCAACTGAACAACATTGATTTTGTGTTTTGGTGCAGTTTCCTCTGCTGTGCAAACAGAAGGATGAGTGAACTGCACAGGAGGTACAGAACATCCATCCCATGAGGGGCTCATTGCCTTGAGCAACCTCTTAACCTGGGGCTGATCTAGAAGAAGGAAGGAGACTTCTACTGCCTGACCACGGCCTGGGGCAGCAGCAAGGAGCCCCAGTGGCTGTGCTGAGACAGGAGAGGCTGGATGTGAAGCCAGGGTAGGGGATGTAGGATTTGGGAGAGGGACAAGTTCCACAGTAGCTGCACCTTGGAACTGTGCTGGCAAGTCAGTGTGAGCAGGTCCCAAGTCTCTCTCCTTCCCCTGAGATCAAATTATCTCCTGATTTCCCCAGAACTGTTTTTCCTGCTGAGTAAATTCAGTCTTTCACTTTGTCTTGCCTTTCCTTTCAGTGCCTTGACTTTCTGTTTAGTTCAGTTGGAACTGGCTACTCAGTTCCAGCAGTGGATACAGGATGTCAGACCAAAACTATTTTATGAAACAGAAATGAAAGCTTTTTGAAGCTTCAGTGCACTTTCTCAATTTTCAAATGGGACAAGTCTTCCAGCCCATAGTTATGCAGAAGTGAAAATATCTATGTCTATCTCTCTATATATCCTACTCTCCTATAATTCACAAAGGCAGATAAATCCAGGAAGACAATCTTTCATTTAAGAATAAAAACTGAGGAAGGCTGGTTTTTTTTCCTTGAGTTGCTAAATTTATAGCCTTGTTTTCAGTGAAAACATAGCTCTATTTTTATCTCTTATTGTTCTGTGAACTCATGTTGTATCTAATGTAAGAGTTCATGGAGCTGTAACTTACCACATACAATAAGTGAACGTGAGAAAATTAGGTTTTCATGCAAAATCTCATAATTGATGTCTTATAAAATACTGGAAAAAAGTTCATATTTTTGCCAATATATTTAGATTTGTATAAACACCCAGTACCAGAGGACAGTGTGTAAAAGTTATTCTCTGTGGTCCAAGGACAAAAGCTGCATGTTGGCATAGGAGTCCAAGTTTGAATTCTTGCTTACCAAGTAGCAAAAAAGGATAAATAACCAGACTAGTACACACAATTCATTTTTCTAAGCATGGTATCTGGCTGTAAAATTATAAATACAAAAGACTGAGGAAAGAAAAGCAGATATGAAAAATTTCAGAAATGTAACTCTGTTGTACTATTGTAACACCAAAAAAAACAAAACAAAACAAAACAAAACAAAAAACCAACCCCCCCAAACAAACAAACAAACAAAACAAAAAAAAAAACCACAAAAAAAACCCAAACAAAACAAACCACCAACAAAAACCCCAGTGACAGAATTATCACAAAGAAATGGTTTTATTCTGTTCAGTTCTATCACTCTTCCTGACAGACAGGCTTTAAGGCACTAGCATTGAACACAAGTTAACAAAAAGATTAGAAGAACTTCTTGAGTCTCCAATACTTCATTTTTTTCAACTTCTTAATGCACAGGATATGAGGAAGTATCACTTTTATAATGTACTTTTTACAGTGTAGGAGATGTCAGTACAGAAATTGTCAGCTGTCATGGGTTCAGCCCTGCTGGAAACTGAGCTACACTCAGCTGCTCACTCAACCACCTTCTCTTCCCCTGAGCCCACTGGAATGGGGAGGAGAATCAAAGTAAAACTTTTACCTTGACATAAGAAGAGTTTAATAATCAAAAACAAAGTAAAATACAGTAATAATGGCAAATTATAATAAGAATGATGAAAAAAGGAAAAAATATGTGCTGCACAATACAGCTGGTCACTCACTGAGCAATGCCAGATCACTTTACACTGACCATATCACATGGTCTGGAATATCTCTCTGATCAGTTGGGTCACCTGTCCCAGCTGTCACTCATCCCAAGTTCCCATTCACCCCCAGCTTCCTCACCAGTATGACGGTGTGAAAAGCTGCAAAGGCCTTGGCCAGTGCAAGCCCTGCTCATCAATAACAAAAATATCTCTACACTATCAATGCTGTATTCAGCAGAAATCAAAGACACTGCCCTACACCAGCCACTGGGAAGAAAATTCACTCCACCCCAGCTGAAATCAGCACATTAGGATATTAATTTCCAACTCTTTGCAGTTTGGTTTGCTTTTTTACAAACTCTCACCATTAGAAGTAGTGATGGCAGCAGGCAGTATGCAGCACAGTGAAGGTTTTCAGTTAGGCCTTGTTTAATTTCTAATCAGCTCTGTACCAGTATTATTATACACGTACCACAGGTTATGACCCCTAAATTTACCTGAGGAATTTAGCTGAAAGTGGTGCTTTCATATAGAAAGACTGGAAAAGTTTTTAATTAGAGAAATGAGAGATGCTGAGATGATTTCAAGTAGTATTTGTGGCAAATCACTATATTCTAGTCAAACAAAAAATGAAGACAACTCAGTGATCTGTAATGATTCCTGTTTCTTGCAAAAGCTTTGATTACTGAGCTGGAGAAGATCTCTAAGATCAGGCAGTACGACCTCCTGTGTGGAGCACAGTGTTCCTGTACAGAAAGCCAACAAGAAATGTATCTTATTTCTGAACATTGTTAGTGAGAGTAGCTCAGGTTCATCAGTAGAAAGCATTTTTCCATCATCTAATTGCTTGTCTGCGAAGAAATGTTGCCTTTTATCTAATTCTGACCTTTTATTTTTAAACAGTTAATTCTGATTTGATTGCTACAAAGAGAGCAAGCAGTTATTCCTTTAGCTTTCTCTTCACATGTAAGGAACTGGTAAATAGCTTCAAAGACTATTAAGTAATGCCAACTTTGTGCTCCAGCTCCATGATATATGATAATCACCTTTGCCATAGCTGAAATTTAATTGAGCCAAAAAAAAAAAAAAAAAAAAAAAAAAAGCGGTCTGGATAAGTATTTGCTTTAAAAAAGATCTCCCAAGGAGTCAAAATGAAAATATTAGACATAGAAATCAAACCCAACCTGTTACAAATAATGCATTTTTGTCTGAAGTGAGGAATACATGCAGTTTTTGTTAGACCTGAGTGGGTACTTTCAAAATACTCTGGCAGACCAAATATTGGAAATCTCAATTATTTATTTGCACTGAAGAACATACTACTAAGTTAGATTTATTAGCCCAAAGTCCTGTGATAAGCCATCAAATTCATTTGAATTTGCCCTGTAACTATTAGAATTCACAAAAGCAGGAATTAGAAAATGCATAACCAACCTCTAATTCAAATCCTGAGCTGTGTCTTTGAAATGTGTGTTGTAAGTTGCAAATTAAAGACGATACCAAATCAGGAAGTAATAAGTACCTTTTATGACTGGTTTTCATTGTGATACAACTTTGGCAGGAAACCTTTTAAATGATAGGCAGGAAATGAAGGTTTTCTTCCGTAGAACACTACAAATTCCCATCTCAGTGAGTAATTATGAGCATTGCCTGATACCAACTGCCAGTGTGGTTGTTTCTACTTTGCCTGGCTCTCCTTTTAGGTCCCAGGCTTACATCACACTATTTCCTCAAAACTCATTATAGTTAGGACAAAAATGTGCCTATAAGTCACAACATTTTCCTAGAGACCATCTGGTGTCCAAAGTAATGGGAATGGTGGCTGTTCTGTCTGACCTAACAGGCCATTAATCTTAAATGTATTACTCCTAATTTAGTGGAGGAGAAAATAAAGTCAAGAATGCCTCCTTTGGTTTCAAAGAAGAAAAGCTTTAAAAAAAAAAAAAAGGAAGCATTTGAAATAGATGTCAGAAAACATAGTGATAATATCTAATCCTGTGGAGCTGAGGTTGAGAGCTTAAGAAGCTTGTTTCTAATTTTCAGATGAAGGATAATTATTACACAGCAAAAAAAGAAAAAAAAACCACAGTAAATGCTGCAACATGAGAACTGAGACAACACACAAGTGATTACAGAGAAACAGCCCTTTTTGTTTTGGTCGCAGTTGGATTTATCACACAGATCTTCCTTTCCAAGGAGTGAAAGTCCTGCCTGCTGCAGTGAGGGGTTCAGTCCTGCACCCCATGTGCTGCTGGACGTGTCTCCAGGAGCTGCCTTCCCAAAGCTGGGCTGTGTTTGCCAGAGGGCCCTGGGCTGGAGTTTGAGAGAGGCACCTCTCTGAGGAGATGTGCTGCTCTGTTCCTGCTGTGGCAAAATGCTCTGCCCCTCCAACAAAGAGCCGTCACCAGCAAGTGCAAAGTGGATTTCTGCATCCCTCCTCAGCAGGGGCTGCAGCCACAGCCACCATCTCCATCCAGCATCTGCACCTCCTCCTCTCTGTGTGCCTGGGCGGGGATGTCTTCACCCAGAAGGATTTTTGGGCCAGTTTTCCCCTTTCCCTTCAACACAAACCATACTTTTAAAGCTGCCCAGAGGGCTGGTAGAGAAATGTTTCTTGCACTCTTTAAGAAGAATTCCAATGTGTAGACAATGCTCAGAGCAAATTCTCTTTGTCCTTATTCTATGAGGAAGTGAATAGAGCAGTTGCCTGCCAGTGTTAGTATTCACATAATCAGACATGGTTACTTTCTTTGTATTTATTTTTATACAGTGAAAAAAGAATCATTTTCCAGAAGAGATTGATTTTATTTTAGTTTTTTGTTGCTGTTATTTTGGTTTGGGGTTTTTTTGAGGGAAAGTATCATATCTCAAATTGGAAGATGTACACTTAAAGACATTATAACACTGGAAATAATACAGCAACCACTAATCCATCAAGAAGTCTGGGGATTGTTCTTAAAGACAAATAATAAACCCCTGTTTTACTGGTGATGATGCCAGCTCTAGACAGACAGTGACAGTTGAGCATCAGTGATGGATGAAAGCAATTTCTGTGTGTGTATACATAAGCTTGTAGTAAAGCCACCAAGACTTGGTGTTCTTTCCAATGATTTTAATTGGGGTTTTGCCATTAAAATTAGCAGACTTAGACCCCTAATCGTGATGAGCCTGATTGTACATATCTACAAGAAAGCATTTTAAAAAATCATATTCTTAAGCCTCTCCACTATATAAATATCTGACACCCAAACAAATGTTTTCAAAGTGAGATACACAGAGACCTTCCAAGCTTCTGCTAAGTGGTTGTTTTTAATTAACTAGAAGATGTGTGAAGCTGCAAAAAAGATTTAAAAAATCTTGAAAAGAGATGCATTAATGAGCCTACCATTGGTAGTATGCATGACTACCACTGGTACATAAGAATATATGCATATTCTCTTACCTGCACAAAATTACTGCCATTAAAAAAAGTCTTGATGCACCAGTGTTGTTACCCTCTTTACCTGTCATCGAAGTGATGCCTAAAATTTTAGCTTTCATGTTTTTTTCAGATTGTGTGCTGCCTAGGGATGTAGTTCTGAGCTCCCTTCACAGAGTGGGTAGACAAATCAAATCCTTTTCCTGCTGAAGACGAAGGACAACTTTCAGGCCCAACAGCACAGACAATTGTGGACTGAAGGGAGGAACAAGAAGGATGGGACTTCACAACCTGAAGCTGTAATTGGACAATTAAACCCCAATATGCAAATGGACCAAAACTTATAAAAATGTAAGATCTTGTGACCAGTCAGCCATTTTTGTGACCATTCTTAGTCCACCTTGGGTGTAGCCCTGGTCACGCCCTGCCCTGCCCAATGTGTATCTTGGAGGCCTTTCAATAAATACCTACTTTATTCTCCAGCTCTGTCCAGTCTGTGTTTCAGGTCAGCCTTCCCAAGGCATCAAAATTACTTTTTGCTATTTCTCTGGCATACTGGATTCTGCATGGGGAAAAACACTTAGAAAGGACTCTGATCTAAGAGCCACGACTCTTTTAGAGACTGACACTTAGCAGAAATGATGATTAATTTTTACCACACCAAGTATCAGAGCTAAGCACTGCAATCTATTTCTTCCTTGTAACCATTTGATAGCAATCTATGCACAATGTTCAGGTCTAAAATTATTGGTTCAACTGTTATAAAAGAACTTTGGCTGACAGACAAAGTCTGATAGAAAATAACAATACCAGGATCCCTGCTAATAGTTGTACTTCCTGTGGCTAAACTTATCTGAGTAGGACTAGAGTACCAGGGTGGTCACAAGAAGATGTATTAATGACTCATTTAAGGGACTGAAGTTCCTCTCAGTTTGTCCTGTTGGATGTGGTTTCCATCCCACACCTTTTAAATACACAGGGATAGTAGCTACTCAATGATAATCCCACATTCAGGAAACCGAGTTTATCTTCATTCCAAGTGATCTTTTTAGAGAGTCTAAGATATCTGATCTTTTTTTAGGCGTTCCATAAAAATGCACAAAGTTACAAAATTATCAGTCAATTGTGAAAATTTTTGCCATCTATATACAGGCCCATATCTTTTGAGTTGTTTATCTTGAACTATATATCAAGGTTAATTGAATTATACTAAGTCTCATTGCCTATGAATGCAATTACCAAGAAATTGATATGTAGGTAGACAGGAACCTTTAGCGCATCCTGCTGCTGGGTACATGTTGCTCTATTAGAACCTCCCTGCAGACATTAATTTTTACCAATGCTTAAATTAAATGCTGGATTCTGAACCACAGTGAAGTAAATTGAAAGGAATAGTGGGCATCAATGCTATTTGAATTATTTCTACATTATGCATATATCTGGGGCATTAACCAAGACAGAAGAACATGAATTTCTGACTCTTTTCTTCCTCAACTGAAAATGTGTGGTAAACATATGTATTTATAGGCAGTTTTTAAGCATATTAAATATATGTTGTTTTTTTATATGTATATGCATACATACATTAAAAAGTAAAGTAAAACAATGAAATATGAATTTTTCCATTTATTAACACTGTTTTCCACAGCAATAAGTATGTGAAAAGGTGATCAAAAAACCCCACTGTAATTTAAAATAAATTAAAAGGCATTCCCTCATCTAAATGAATGCCTGTATTTCTGGAAAAAAATAGATTGCCTTTTTAAAAGGATGAAGGTACCTTCTGCTGTGACTAATCTTATCCAACCATCTGAGAAAGGCATAGCAGGAAGGAATTTATTGAGTGTAATTATTCAGTATGCAGGTAGCAGTAAATAGCAAACACATGCTTCTTAGGGCATAGAGTCAATAGAAGAAATTCTTATTTACTGAGGGCTTTTGCAAGTCTGTTTTCAGAGCAGAGTCAACATTTAGCTCTTAGGAAGGGCACGTCATTATCTGCTGTAAAAAGACTTTGGACTAACAAATTAGCATTTGGTTTTTGTCCCTGTATTATCACTCTTAAATATAGAAGAAAATGGATAACATAGAGGTCTCATTTTATGAGATAGAAGAACCCATATTTTCTTAAACAAGTTGTTAATGCAAAATAAAACAAATTCTAATTAAAAGCTCCTGCTGCATTATCTTCCTCTCTGGCTGTATAGGATGTATATAATTTCAGTTACAGTATTTTGGAATCTATCAATTCACCATCTTCTATTTGGCTATTGTCAGAAACTTTATGACCTAGAGATACAGGATGGCTAAAAATGTCATTTAGACTTCACAGTCCCTCTGAAAGGAAATCAAGTATTCATTACATTGATCTCTTCAGCATATAGAAGGGGAACCTAAATGTGCCTTCCAGAAACTTGGCATTAGCAGCTAATAGTAATTTTCCTCTTTTCCTATTGTTCTGCTTTAGACTTCCTTTTTAGTCTTCTTTGGCTGCTTCAAACAGAGAGGAGTCTTCTGGTAAGAGGTTAGCCCTTATTTCTTGGCCTCATTCTTGTAAGATAAGAAGTTACTGGAAATAGTCTGTAGCTCTTGTTCCCCTGAGAGGGAAACTTCTTATTTTTGTAAAAGGTTCCTTCCTGTCCCTCACTCTATCAATGTCTATCAATCCTAAATTACCTTCCAAGGACTTGAAAACCCTTTAATTTTATAATTTCACGATTTATGATTTCATTTTAATTCTGCAACCATTCTTATATTTTCTTTTAGTTCCTCAGTTGATGCAACTAGAATAAAATAATTTTCAATTTTTAATAAAATATTATAAAGGATATTTTATTTCTTAGTACTGAAATGCTATTCTAAACACCTTTATTATAGGAAGTGAGGAAACTTAAAGTAAAGACAGTGCTGATAGCATCACCTTTCTTTTTTGACTTCTTTCAAACCCGTGGAAGATTTGCTCATACATCACTTGGATATTTTGCTTTATACTGTCTTGTAGATTCTTCAGGGAATATGTGAAGAATTTATATGGCTAATAATCTTATAGACAATGCCACATTGCCTATTATTCTAAAAGCTTAAAAAATTAATTTGGTAATGGGCTAGTGAATAGTCACACTGAGGTTTTACATATTTTCTTCTTTGTGTGCTGGTATTTTTGACAGTGGTTAACAGCTGTTCAGATTGCAATTTTATATTTTAAATCAAATTTAATCACCTTTACCTAAATGCAGACTCCTTTTTGTCACTCTTCTTTTTTTCTGGTACCTTGTAAAGAAATATGGAATAATCCTCCAGTACCAGCATTTAATCCACAACAGTTCTGTGGGTTTCTGGGTGACCCAGATGTGTTATTGCACAATATCTCATCTCCTTCGTTCTGCCTCTTTTGCATGACATATCTATTATTTAAAATATAGGCTGGTGTCTTCCCATATCTTTTGCAGTTTTCAATGTCTTTCCTCCCATAAATATTCTTTGCCCTCCCACTTTATGGCTTTTCATTGCCATGAAATGAGCTTAGTCCCATTGCTTCTCTCAGTTCTGTCACCCTCATATTTACAGCCTCATTGTTATCAGATGTGGTGTCTCCTCTAATGGTCCCATATACAGTCCAGTGCTGCATTTTTATGTTGTTTTGGTTTATTTTATACTTTCAATTGAATTACAGCTTTCACTAGTATTAGACTTTGACAACTTAGGATGCCTTTCAAACATTACCTATCCTAGCCCATATCCTTCTTAAAGCCCTATCCTCACAGTTTGATCTTACTGTGAACTGCATTACAAAATAAAAAAAAATCCATGTAGTTTTTTTGCTCATTCCATTTTCATTTGAACACTCCATTTTTACTATCATATGCCTATGAAATGAGCACTACTTTTCACATCTTTTTGAGTAATCCATATTTTCCATGTCAGTGACAGAGAGCATACAGACAATCAGGTGTCCAAACCTTTGAATTCAGTAACATCCATGTGTATCTGAGTTTCCACAACTGATTACTCTTACCACTGGGAGACGGATTACAAATCCCATTGTACTGCAGTGACATTTCTGCAGTTTCACGTTAGCACTGCAACCTTGCTGCCACTTCTTGCACAGTCTGCATACCTCCTTGAACATAGTATTTTCCTAATTTTAAAGGTATTTCTGGTGTTCTATTTTTTTCATTTTTACAATTTCTGCACAGTATTCTTGACATTTAATCCTCACCCATCTTCAGCTTCCACTTCAGCCTTCTTAACTTTTCATTGCATTTCTCCCTATAACCTCCCCAACATTTCATCAGCTTTCCTCATAAGTAGCTGTGCAAAGGGATTTGGAAGGCCGTTTGGAAGGCTGTATTTTCTTTTAATGTCTCTGTAGTCTCTTTCTAAAGGAAAACCACATAGTTCTGAAGTGTGGAAAAAAGGCAGAGTTCCCAGACACCTGAGGAGAAAGGTCAGGTCAGCCTGATCCAGGACCTTTCATAAAATCTTATTAAATTCCTGCTACCCATTAGGTTGTTTTATAAAGTTCCCAAATGCAAATATAACAACTACCAAAAACAGGAACAAATCTATATGACTCATTAGTACAAAAAAATAAACCAATGCATAGAGTTAAAGTCAGAGTCATCATTTCAAATGGACGTGAGACAGGAAGAATCTTGAATAATGGACAGAAATTATTGTCTCCAAATTGCATGTCTATTTCCAATTCTCACAACAGTCCTTCGTGTCCTCCCCACACTGGGAAATACTTTTCTTGCCATAGAATCCATCCATTTTAATTAAGTAGTCGATTTGTAAAAACCAATGCATTTTGCTACTACATTTTGAAATTCACATTCTTCTTGCTTCTTTCTTGGAGTGGGAAGAAGAGAAAATTTCACTATGACAAACCCAGATTTGCATTTTTTTGAAGCCAGGGACATGGAGTCACTCCAAGTCATTATGGAGGTGCTAGTTTATCATGTCCACATGCACTTGTTCATACACAGCACCATCTGATGCTTTTGTGCAAAACAGAAATATTGGCGTTGAGTTAAAGTTGACACAAAATTCAACAAGTTTCAAAAATAATTATGGCACAGACAGTTTGGATCTGATCCCAGCCTTCAAGGATGTCACACAATTTCCATAAAGCTGAAACTTATTAAAAAAAGCAAAAAAAAAACCCCAAAAAAACAACCCCATAAATTTAAAACTTTGTGTGGTCGTACACAACAAAACTGTGTAGGTCGCTTAAAATAGCAAGGAATGGAGATTTATGGGAAAATACTTTGAAATTAATTTCTGCTTTCTTTGGTAATAGTCAGGCCAAAATCTTCAGCATTTAAAAGTGTCTGCTGTCTGCTAGCTTTCTTCTGGCAGCCTGTGAGACTAGTTCCAGCCCTGTTCTCCTGGCAGATGGAGCACAAAGAGGGAAACATCTGCCTCCGTCTGCTGGGGCACTGAAGACATGTCTAACCTGAAGTATGTGAGTACTCCTTGCAGAGAAGGAACTGGTGTTATAAAGCATGGAAAGAGGCTAGACAGTATTTTCTTCTCTTCCAAAACAAAGTGAATTGCTACAGATGAGAGGGTGACCCAACAGTGATGTAAAATCATTGGCATTCCCACAGAGAATTCTCTGTCAGGCACTCTCAGTGGGGAGGCAGGGTAGCGGGATAGGTGTGATACAGGCTGAAAAGAAGATCCAACTCTTCAACCAACTCCCATCTCACACCCTTACTTCACCGTGGTGGGAATCAATTTGCTTTCAGTATTGTGTCTCTGTTTCCTGTTGGTTTTGAGTCCCAAATGGCATTTTTCGAGAGCCAGACATGTGATGTAACAAGGCCATGGAGTCTTTTCTTCCCAGCCCCCAGACCTGCAGCTGCCTTCAGGGAGAGGCAAGCCCTCAGCACTTGGCACCCTGGCTTCCTGATGCTCCTTTTATATTCAGGCTGCATCCGTTTGTGAATCAGTCCCTTCGTTCTTGGCACCAATGGGGCTCTTCAGACAGATGAATCCCACTCTAAACAGAGAGGCAATTTCCAGCCCACATTTTGGAGACACGGGGATGGGCAGTGTGAAAAGTCTGTAATGGTTCATCTCCAAATGAGCAGCGTGCCACAGACATCTGCTCTGTGTGTGCCTGTGCAGGCACTGCTCACAGCCAAGGCTCCAGCAGCAGGGCAACACCAGCCACACCACTGCCAGCAGCTGGCTGCCATCCCACTGTGGTCCCATAAGGACAGAAAGCTGTGGGGATTATATAATGCTTCTGTCAGTGATAAATGAAAAAGAAGAACCTCGGTGTGACCCTGCACTCCAGAAACTGAAAAGGAAGTTGAATTTTTTTTTTAAATTTACCGATTTTTAAAAAGCAACACCAAAGCAAAAATGTTTCCCTCTGTAGTGGGATAAGAGGGGAGAAAGGGGAATGAACTGATACTGCAGAAGAGTATGGGTTATTTATTACCAGTGCTTGTTCTAAACTAGTGTGCATTCCTAATGTATTCATCTACTCAACTCAGAAAGAGACTGGGGTATGCAAAGAATCTGGGACTGGGTTTAATTTTCATGCTAGTCAAAGTAATTTTTCTTCAATCTATCATATACTGTATTTGACATATAGCTTTTCCCTTAATCAGTAATTGACTGGTACATGCTTTGTGCTCCAGTGAAGGTAGATTTAATACACTGGACATCAGAATGAGCTATTTTTGTCTTTTGAATGACAAATTTAATTTTTGTAAGACGTATTGTACTATTGTTTCTACTAATTTCACATTCTTCACCAGCTCTTCGGTCCATCATTCCATGACTAATGTTTTACTTCAAGTGAACAAGGATCCTGAAAACATCAAAGGTGCCTTGACATCTCTCAATAGATCATGACAGCCTCTTTCATTCTCCATATTTCTTAATGTGGAGACATCCAGTAAAGGAAGAAACACAGGACAGTGGTAAACAGACTTAGGAAATGTGAGTCACTGTTTTTTCAGTGATTTTAAGACTGGAATTTCACTGTCCAGATTAAGTGGACTAGGGCATTGAGCAATTTACCTGGCCAGCTAGTGGAGAGACACACATGTTAAAGAAAAATGTAAGTCATCTTCCAAGAGAAAGTTTTAATTTATTTCCTTTGTTGAAAACCAATTTTTTGAGTCAAAATAATTTCTCTAGTTTCATTCTGAATCTTGGTTTTGTGTGCATTTTTTTCTTTATGAAAACAGAGCATTTTGGTGAAAAAAAAACCACTTAAAATAGATCTAGAGAAAAGTCCTCATGAATGGCCATTATTTTCTTAATCCTCTAAAAATTGATCAGCTTATTTTGCTTTGCATTCGATTCTGCTAAGAAATGAAGTTTTTGAGACTTCTCAATGCAAAACTTTCTGGGCTGTATTTCTGATTTCAAGCTTCCCTTCACTTTTATTTTCACTACTTCTTGTATGACTGACAGAAACCAAATGAAACTCTTTTACTGGCAGTCTTAATATGAATAACAAAGCAACTGGAGCTGTGAAGCACCACTTCTTGGCTAAAAACAAGTGGTGAGTGTACAGTGTGGAGGAGGGAGCAGGAGGAAAGGGAACTGCTAGGTCTCAATTTTCTTTTTCTTAAATGTTAAACATGCATGAAGTTAGTCTGACAGAAGAGGAGATTACAAGAAATGGGTGTAAAACACTTTCTGTAGAATTTCAGGGTATCCAAAAAAATGACAGGGTTTGAAAAAAGACCCCAGCCAGGTGAGTGTCATTTCCCTCATTTAGGAGAAAGAGCAATTTGCTTGAAGGCAGCACAAAGCCTATGACTGAAATTCTGACATCTTATAATAATACAATGGCCTTGCTAGATTAGTAATAGGATTGTCCTCAACAATCAGCCTTCCCCTTCCTCATCTGCATTTCCACTAAGGGCAACACAGAAAGAGAGGAAATGCAAGGGTACAAAAGGACTGGAGTTTAGGCAGAGGGAACTGCAGGACTGCTGCTGGACAACGGGCCTGGTGCCTTTGTCAAATGCCAAGTGGACCACAGGAAGGTAAAAAAGAAACCTGAGGGAGCACAGAACTGGGATGGGTCACACCTGGAAGAGCAGCAAAACTTCCAGGCTTGGTTTTCCTTCCCACTAGCAGGAAAGCTAGAACCACAGGAGGGGTGCCGGGGGAGAAAGGCTTTCTAGGTGACCTTCATGTTAACCAAAGTAATCAAAGAGCACAGCAATTTATCCCTTTTTTGCTGAGTTTTGTCATTAATTTTAATTAGATTAGCTCTAACATTGAAGTTAGAAGCATTCTCTTAATATGGCAGAATAAAATGAACCAGCTTGCCCTCTTTAAATACTTTGTCATTTAAAGTGGAGTACTAGAAGGAAAAAAAACAAGAACACAAAACAAAACAAAACCGAATGTCACATTACAAATGCAACGAAAAAACACCAACATCATTTCAGCCAATGAAAAATACATTTCTGTTGATGCTCGAGGGCATATGAAAAGTGTTAAAATATATGAGTGAGGAAATGCACTCAGTCAGATGTACAAATGACAACGATTTGGGGAAAGATTCAAAACATTGTGAAAGAAATTCCAACAGGCATCAACAAGCAGAACAAATATACTTTCCCAGATATGATGTCTGGGAGGTTGCACAGTAGCTCATTTGGCTATATGGGGTGACAATATATCAGGAGATAATATTCCTACAATCCCAGCCTCTGCAGAAAAGGAAAGAAAAAAGAAAAGAAATGAAAAGGATATTAAAATTTCCAGCAATGATGCTCTTCTTCTTAGTTTTGGATGAAACAGTCACATTGAATTTTCTGTTTGTCACTAGCTTAAATATATATTTCCCCTTGGTATGAATGTACCACCTGGTGCAAAGAGTAGTTTCTACTCACCTTTTTTATTTTCTTTGATATGTCATATTCTGTTTCATCACAGTTTTCAAAACACATTTTGTTTTCTTGCATGGACACACCACTATTTTCCATTCCTACTAAGATAAACGTTTCACATGCTTTTTCAGTATCTGCCTCGTTTTTTTCATAGTGACTGTGCACTTTGTGTCACAGCCAGTACTAAACCACCCAAGGTTTTCTTCTGCCATGTAGTGACAGGTTCACTGTGGATAAGGGAAATGCAGCAGCTCTTAGTGGTGCTGTACTGCCCAGTTTGGGTGCTTTTGGCTTTAGAGTCTAATTTTAAACCAAGCATGTTAGCAGCAGTGACCTCAGCCCATGCATAATTCAGACCCTACCCCACTTCAGAGAAAACTAACTGAACTGCTGCCTCAGTCCTCCTGATACCATCACAGGGTCTGGTGCTAAGATAGTATGAGGGATAGAGGTCCCACAGAAACCAACATCTTGCTTGCTTGTATCCTTGTTTAAAGGCTGCAAGGCTGGAACCATCTCAGAGGACCTCTGTCACACAGATTTTCCTATTGCATCTGCAAAAATTGATATTAGAAGCAGCTGTGGGACTGGGACTGGGCTTTGCTTGCTACTGCTCTCCTCTAGGAGCCTTGTTCATGGTAGAAGATGGAAAAGACTTGACTCTCTCACTTTTCCTTATGCAGTGTCCATCATATTGGGCCAATTCCTTCAGCTCTTTGACTTGGAAGGACCCTTGACAAGGAACGTGGTTGTCGCAGTTGTGACTTAGAATGGCAAGAAGAGCAACTGTCCACAAATCTGGAGGTGGCACTGAGCCAGAGGAGGGGCAGCCAGGGCGCTGAAGGGCAGGACTGGGATTCTGAAGGAGCAGCTCAGGGTGCAGTAATGGTCAAGAATGCAAATGCAAACCTTGCACCTTAGAGAGGATGATACCACACACCAGTACTGGGGGTATGAACAGCTGGGAAGTGGCTCTGAATAAAAATGACCTGGTGATCAAAATGGGCAGTGAAGTGAACAAGCACCACCAATGTGCTTGCAGCAAAGAAGGCCAACATCCTGAGTTGCCTTGGTAAAAATACAACCAGCAGGTCCAGGAGGGTGATTCACCACTTCTATTCAGGATTTGTAAGACCATTTCTGGAGTGCTCTGTCCAGCATTTTGGCTGCCCAGTGGAGGTACAGACAGTCATGCTGAGTGAGTCCTGCAGATGGCAGTGAGGATGGTCAGAACACTCCATGTAAGCCAAGCTGAGAGAGGTGGGAATGTTGAGCCTGGAGAAGTAAAGGCTCAAGAACATCTTACTATTTCCTGACCTGAAGACACAAAAATGATGGTGCCAGACACATGAACTAGTACAACAATAGTAGTAGTAGCAGCTCACTTTTATAGCATCTTTATGTGTCCTGGAAAAATAGTACTCATTGGAAGTGCTTTAAATTAGAATTGTTCCATTTCAAGTTATATGCAGAATAATATATTGTACTTCAAAGGATATTGTTGCTCCAGAGTGTGGCACTTAAAAGTGTGGGGATGACAAGATTTAGACAGATTTAATTCAGCTGTTTCTGCATGTGCTCTGACTAACGTAAATGGTGGCATAGTAATTAATACATGAGCACAAGCTATGTTTCCTGAGGACTCCTGCCTCTCCAAGGAAATTAAGCAGGCAGACAGTAGGTCTTAGAACCTTTACTATTTATTCATTGCATTTTATCTCTATACTAACTTTTTATTGAAGACAATGGTATTAATTATCTTGAAATACTTTTATGGTCTTTGTGACTTTAGCATATGGCTTCTTACAAAGAGTAATGAACATCTCTGTTATATTTAGAGTGTATTTTTTCCTGTTTCTTGAGAGAGATTTCATGTACAGACTTACTGAGATTCACTGGAACAGCCCACTGATGGTAAAAGCGGTCAGTGCTTTGCACGTGGTATTTGGAAATATTCAACAAGCTTTTAATATCTTACATGTTAGAAACATCCTTGTAATTGATTTCATTTTCCAGTCTGAGCTCAGAACATGAAACCAGGT
Organism: Sylvia atricapilla; assembly: GCF_009819655.1. Taxonomy (NCBI): domain Eukaryota; kingdom Metazoa; phylum Chordata; class Aves; order Passeriformes; family Sylviidae; genus Sylvia; species Sylvia atricapilla. Next base: position 106,251,499 of record NC_089141.1, on the reverse strand, counting down.
AAGTCATCCAGACATTTCAAAGAATTACTTACTTGTACAGATGAAAGGCACACTGCGTGAAATTGCACTGAACCACAAGTTATGTCATCAGCAAAGGTCAGGTCTTCCTGGGGACACAGAGGAGATCCTTATCACTTGAACTAATAGTTTCAGTGGCTGTTCCTTCTCTGGGCTGACCGCCCAGGGAGGCAGGGCAGGCTTTTGCAGTTGATTTCCCATCGATTCACCATAGGAAAAGAGATGCTCACAAAACTTAAGTCAAAGAGAAATTTCTGAGGCAATGGTGCTTGTTACTTCGTTATGAACTCTGCTACTTCAGCTTTCTTGCTGTCTTTTCCCTTTTTGCCTCTATTCACTTAATCTCCCTTACACATTTGTACTGTCTCTGCCTTCTTCCCAGTCCTCCTTGCCCTTTCTGAAGCCCAGGCTTTCCTCGCCCTTGAACCCCCAGTGCTGGATGGTGCCTTAGGACAGGCAGTCCCACCATGTGGGCTGTTTTTAATAAGCTCTGTGAGCAGAGTGTCTTTGGGGTGGGCTGACATGTCCCTGTTCCATTTCACTCCCAGAGTGGGCTCCAGCAGCCTCCCTGAGGTACACTGGCAACAGTGGGTGGCCAGAAGGTGGAGGCTGGAGCCTGCCCAAGAATCCACTTGCCGATACATCCTTCATGCAGACAGAGAAGCTGTAAATGGATGCAGCACACTCACCACAGATGAATTCTTTGGAGGCTGTAAGACACCAAAACATCTCTCTCAAGCACAGCACACTGTACTGAGGTGTGCAGGCTGTGCTTGGGTATTTTGGGGGGGAAGCTGTATATTAACCTTCTGCTTCTCAGTAAAATTATGAAGTCTTTGGGATTTTTTTTTTTCTGTAGATGGTGAAAATGTGTACTTTTTCACACTACATATGACTGAACTTTGGCTGTAACTCCTAAACAAAAAAATCAACCTGAGGCAGGTATCTTGTAGAGGCAACTCCAGCCCAAACAGCAAAGGTTTAATAAAGTAAAAACTGAAACTGAGTTTTTGCTGCCAGAAAGCACTGACAACATTAACTATAGCTGCCAGTGTTCTTCTGTATATAATATCACAAGTTTTCACATATTTTAGCAAACTGTTTACTTTTTCTATCCCTTTTATTTGAAATACTACATCAGAACCATGATTCTGCACTTCATGAAGTTTTGAAGTCTTTAGCTTAGCACATCTATGTTCTTTATCAATTATTAACTTCTCTCTATTTTTTTTCCCCTCAATTATTTTTGCTATGTTCTTCCAATGCTTAACACTTTATTTTTGGGAGGCAACAGAAACATGACCCAAACAAACTAACTGTTTAACGTATTAGTGTCTGGTACATACCTACTGAAGTGTGACCACACATTAAAAAAATCCCAAAACCAACAAACTCCACAAAATTCCACCCCCCAAATTTCTAGTTTCCTTCCAAGTTCTAGCAGCAGCAGCTCAAGGAAATGTGTTTCTTTTTCAGGATTAGTGACAGACTGGTGGCAGTTGAACTCACAGATACCTAAGAGCCCATTAGAAATACACCAAACTTCTGCTAACATCATAGTCCTTACATGCACTGTGAGACACGTGCCATGGTATCAAGGTACTGAGCTTTGGTCCTTGTGCTTCTAGCAGAGGAGATCTAAATGCACAGGAGAAATGGTTGCAATATGCTGTAAGTGTTCTCTAACTTAACACCAGTGGGAAACCAGGACTAGACCTCATATGCTAACTCCTACGAGCAGCTGTAAGAGCAAAGCTGTTTGTGCTCTGAGACGTTTGTCATGTAAATAGTATTTTTTCTTTCTGTTTCAGCCTTAAACTGTGAACAGAATGAAATTAAACTTGGAAGGAAGTTCTGCAAACCTCTAGGGTTTCATCCTGCACCTTTGTAAATTAATGTGAATGTTCCTATACTTAGAAGGTAAAAAACCCCATCCTCCTAAATACTATTAATAGGGATATAATAATTAGCATTTTCAGACAAGATTTTCCCTGTTTCTTCACTAGAAAATGGCTTTTCTGGCTTAATTTTTCTCTTCCCACTCTATAGTACTTCCTCAAAGGTAAGAAGCAACATTCACTTTAAAATCCGCAGGTTGAATCTTCCTGCTCGTCTCTTTTTAATAATCCTTTATGGACATTACACTCAACCTTCGTGCCTCTGTGTGTTTGTATCCTGAGGAAGAGCTGCTTCAGACAGTGAATTATACTAGTACCTTGTTTAATAACTAACCTAAACATTTGCCCTTGACATTCTCAGCACCTCAGTGCTAATTAAACAAAATAAACAGGGACTAAATGGAAACCGGGCAAAGTACTTATCCTTCCTCAAAGATTTAATTTGGGATCAGCACCGCCGCTGACGGGAGAGGGAAGCGCGAATCGCAGGTAAGGCCACACACGAATAATGAAACGCTGAATTATTCTTCAAAACCCTCCACTAATAACTTGCGATTTAAAGGTCACTCCAGAAGAAGAATCAAGGTCAGGCACGGCTAATCCTGCAGCCAAGGCAGGAATTTTCCTGTCGCGCGGTTCCTCCGTGGCCGGGGGCGCGGGTGCCCTCATTGCCCGGCCGCAGCGGGGCAGAGGCGGTGCCGCTCCGGGCGGGCCGGGGACACCGCTCGGGGCAGCGGGGAGCGATCGCTGCCCGGCGATACGAGCGGCTCCGGGCGCCGCCTGCGGCCGCTCAAAGTTGCCCGAAGAGTCCCCGGCGAGGCGGGGCGGAGCGGGGCCGGCAGCGCCTCGCCCCTTCCCCGCGGAGCGCGGCCCGGCCTCCCCGGCGGGGGCGGGCACGGGGAGGAGCGCTCCGGGCCGGGCCGGGCCGGGCGGCGCCGGGGGTGCTGCCGCACCTGATAGAGCGGGGCGGGAGCGCGGCGGAGGAGGGCGGGAGGGAGCGGCGCTGCCGCCGCCTGCGATCGCCGCCCGCCGCCGTCAGACAGCGCTGGTCTCGCCGCTTCCCCTCCGCCCGCCTCTCCTGCGCCGAGCTGGGCTCTCGCTCCTGTTCCCCTCGGGGCCGGCGGCAGCGCGTCCTCCTCCTCGTCTCCCCCGGGCCCCATGGCTTCGGCCGGCAGCGGCATGGAGGAGGTGCGCGTCTCGGTGCTGACCCCGCTGAAGCTGGTGGGGCTGGTGTGCATCTTTCTGGCGCTGTGCCTGGACCTGGGAGCCGTGCTGAGCCCCGCCTGGGTGACGGCGGACCACCAGTACTACCTGTCCCTCTGGGAGTCCTGCCGCAAGCCCGGCAACTTGGACAGCTGGCTCTGCGAGTCGACGCTGCACAGCGGTGAGATTCGGCTGCCCCCGGCCCCGCTCCGCTCCCCTCGGCCGCGGGCCCTTGCTGCTTTCCCCCTCCTCGTCCGCCTCCCTCTCCTTCGGGCGCACCCCGGGCACTGGGAATCCCGTGCCCCGGCTGACCCACCGGCATCCCTCGAGCTGCCTCTCCTTCACCCACGTCTCCTTCGGGACTGTATCCCAGCCCCTTCCCGGGGCCATACTCCGCGGACCGGGGCAGTGCCCGGGGCCGTGCCCCGCTGTCCCCGCCGCTTCCCCGCCTCGCCCGCTGCCGCCCCGGCTCCCCGCGCCGGCCGCCGCTGGACAGAGTCACCTGCACCTTTGTCCTCTGTCCCTCCGTGCCCCTTCCCTTCCCGAGCCTCTTCACCCATCCTCCTCCTCCTCCCGTCCTCCCGCAGCCTCCCCGACCCCGTATCTCCGGGCTGGGGCGGAGGCGGTGGCGCTCCCGGGGAGGGGCAGCGCCTAGTGCCCGTGCTCGGATCGTGCCCAGGGTGCGGGGGGCTTCAGTGAGCGAAAGGGGCTCCGCATGTGCCGTGGTTTTATTGTCACAAAAGATCCCGAGTTTGAACTAGTTTTGATTTTTTTTTTTTTTTCCCGTGTGGTGGCTTCCCTATACAGTGAGAAACTGTGTGGGATCGAGTATCTTATAATCGCCCTCCGCCCCCATCTGAGAAGTCTCTGATTTTGGAAAGTTGGAGCTTCCTAAACTGGTTGCTACTTTGTCCGGAGTGGGGACGCCAGGGTTCGGGCTGCCTCCATCACGCCGGGTGTGCTTGTGTGTGTGTCTTTCTCTAGCACGTTCTGATCTCCCCATCGTCTTTCACGCTTCTTTGCCTTCGTGCCACACTCCCCGTTGTGATTCCTTGATGTTCATTCGTTCTTCACCTTTTTAGGTCTTTGATCACAGATTGTTATTTTTTTAAAACGTCTTTTCACTATTGCTTGGAGTACTTCAAAAGCGGGTTGTGAATTTTAAAAACAAGCTGCCTGTTGAATTTTTTTCGGTAAATTCTTTTGTAGTACGATAATTGTTTTGGTTTTTCATGGGTGGTTTGATTTACTTTATGTCTGATAGCAACTTCTGGAGCCCCAGCAGAAACACGAAACACTGACAAATGCAGCCAGCCTCCCCCCACATCCATTTCATCCCCATTTCTGTCCATACACACACAGTTGCGTTGATAAATCATCTGTTTGGATTGCTGTGCTCTTTGGTTGGGTAAATGGTGCAGGGACAAGATGTGTGTTTTGGGAAGGAAAGCAAAGGACTGACTACATTCTCGGTGTGTTGTTTTCCTCTATTCTCTGAAGTCCTTGTATAGGTTCTGGGAAATAACTGATCTTAATTTGAGTTGGAATTACACAAGTTCCTCAGCTGCTGTGCTTTTTTTTTTTTTTTTTTTTTTTTTTTTCTCTGTCGTGTGCAGCAATATTTGAGAGTTTAAATGTTGTTTGGGGTTTTGTTTTAGTAACATAAATGAATTGTAAAGAAATGCTGGTTTCAGTCAGTTACCAGGGCATCTGCACAAAGTTTGGAGTGCTTTCTTCTCCTTCCCTGGTATAAATGGAAATTTATGTAGGAATGTCAGCTTCTACGTGTCTCCTTAGCAACGTGAATCCTTTGCCCCTTCTCCCTGTCTCCTGAAATAGTATCCCCTTGATTACAGAAAGACTTTTCAGATGGCTTGAATGAGAACCTGCTTCCAATCCCCCCCAGCTCCAGACACTTTGCTGGGTTCCCCCTGGCTCCATGTCCCCGTCACGCATGCGTGTGTACACACAGACACACACACACAAAAGTGGGACAGGAGGAGAAGCAGGGCAGCTTATGGAACAGCATAAAAGGACACCAATCTCTCTTGTTCCTCTGTTGGTCACCCGTGTGTCTGTGGGGATGTGGAAGATGAATGGGTGAGGATGGATAGGAATGAGATACAGTTTTCATCGGATACTGTGTGTTGAAAATATGATCTGTCCTCTGCTGGTGCCTTCTATCATGTGCACAAATTCCTGCCTATCCAGTTTTATTCAAGTTCCTTGAATGAGCTTTACCCATTTTCCTCAAATGCTTTCCAGTCTAGTAGAGCCAGTTTCACAAGCTGCTTTGGAAGAAGTGAATGATTGTTTTAACTTGAGGTAACTGGGATACACCCTTGACTTTCCTCATGTTCAGCACAGAGTACTGCATTCTGACCAGACCTTAAATATGAGAAACTGCACTGTTTTCCTCTTGCCTTCTGCTAGGGTGGTACCATTGCTATTAAAGCCAATAGGAGGGCTCTCACTAAGTTCACTAGGTTGGATTTGGCACATATTTGAGACCATTTGTGTGCAGGCATTAATATTTTAAGTGCAGTTTCCTCCTACAATTGTGAATCCAGCAAGCAGTATTTGGAGATAGTGGAGAGCTCCCACAGGGAAAGCTCTTTTAGCTTGATACTGGTGCAGGCAGCTTTGCAGCTGGCTGTGAGAAGCAGCAGCACACACATGGAAAAAAGGCATCTTCACCCCTGGTTTTAAGAGATTTGCTTCATCATCCCTTGAAGGAGAGCACCTCAAGTGGCACCATCAAGGACAAGCTCATACTAGAAGCTGTTAAAGCATATTCGAGGTTTAATTAAAACTTTTGTTGTAATTAAATGTAGGACCCCTGACTGGTGTCAGAAGGGCAACTTGGTAGTGGAGAGCAGAAGGAAATGCACAGAGCATGGTTGCATTGGCTGTTGTAACAGGGAATAATCTCATTTTCCCTTGAGCAGTGCTAGTGCTTGGAGCATGTTGTCACATTAGTTCTTTCACTGATCCAGTGGCTTTTTTGTAACTTGCAGGCTATTGTTTGTTCAAATACTACTTGTAAACTTGTGAACAATAAATACAGTTCAAGTATGTAAAATAATGAATCAAATTAATTTTTTGGCATCTGAAATTTATAAAATATCTCATTTTAATTTGCTTTTCTTTTTTTTTTTTTTTTCGGAGTCTTTAGGGTCTGTGTAGATCTTTCACTAGCAGCAACTTTAGGAGATGAAAAACTTAACAAAGTTGCCATGTGGAAAGATAAGTTATAAAATCTTGAAATTCAGAAATGCAGTTGTAAAACTCTGTAGTTTCACCCCCTGTCTAGCCATATAACTATTTCCTGTGATCAAAGCTTACCTTGGCTAATGCACAAGTTGTCTTTAGACCAACTGTATTTTAAGCTTGTATGAATTTAAACAAATTCATTTTTTAGGCCTCATTTGAAATGCATTACATCTAGTTTGTGATGGTTCATTTACAGATTTATCAAGAGTTTTATATGAATATTTATTTCTGTCACAGCATTAAAATAAATGCATCCTGTGTAAAGCTGCCTGGTGTATCTATACCTGCACAGGTACTTGTCTTCCTCCTGCAGATTAATAACAGTAAATTTGAATTTGTACAGTAGGCTGCAGCCATTATAGCTCTTTAAATCAAAGATACACAAATGTAAAGTGGAAGAAATAAAGGGCTCTATAGAATCTGACCTGCAGGTGAACATTGTCTATTTTGACTTAAATACATGTATATGCTATTCATAGAAAACAATGGCTCCTTTGCAGCCTGTCAGTTTATTGTGAAAATAGCATATATAAAAATACATCTGAATGATTTTGATTAACTGTATTCATTCTGGTGAATGTGGGGGTAGATGGCTTTGTTGCTTTACAACCTGTGGGTTCTTTATGCAACGTTCAGTTTTCTTCAGGAATATTATGCTCTTTTAGAACTGTCCATGAATGTTTGAGAGACAAAACGTTCTCCAGGAAATGCATGCAACAGAGTCTCTGAATTTGTATTAAACTTTGTGATGAGCAAACAATGGAGGTAAGCTTAGCCTATAGCATAGTGCAGTAAACAACTTGAGTCTAGTTTTATGCTTGTAATTTGTTCTAATTTGTTCTTAAAATAAAAACAGCATCAGAGGCTGTTCATTCGGTAGCACTTCAAGGGGCTTAACCTTAATTACACATTAGATGCAGATATCTGAATTGACATGCCAGAATAGTCTTGGATGGTATCTCCTTGTTCAGAATCTAAGGAGCTGTTCCAAGGGGAAATTGCTAGCTCAAAAGCAGCTTCCTCATTAGAAGATCTGGATCATTGCTCAGATTTGATGTTGACATGTATTTGTGAAAAACTCAGCAGGCTGGCAGTTTGCTATAAAATAGCAGAAGAACGAATGTAATTTTACTAACCTGAAAGAAGTGGCTCATACAATCTAAGGAAGAATTAATAAAACATTCCTTCAGGTACTGAATGCTGAAGTCTGTCATTTTGTGTATTAACTCTAATAATCATCCCCAGCACTTTATCTGAAGGTGGATATAAAATCAAAAGCCATACTACTTCAAACTCAGTGTCTAAGACTGAGCAGGCTGATCGAACTTTGAAGTTGAGTCTGACTTGAGGGTTGGCCCTACTTTCCATGGGGAGCTGAACTAGGTGACTTCCAGGGGTCCTTCTCAACCTAAATTATTCTTGTCATTCTGGTGATGACTGATACTCTCTTTATGCCTGATGTATATCTGTCTTCTTCAAACTGTGCAGAATGCTTTGAATTGGTTTAACTACCCCTCACAGCAGCCCCTGATAGAATATTTTAAGGTATGCTCTTTCTTTTACAAATGGACCAGTTATTTCAGCCTCAGACTTCCCAAGGTCTTGGGAGCAGCCGATACTTTTCAGCAGTCTGGACCTTTCAGTATGGTGGAGGGTACCATTGCAGCCACCGCTTCCAGCCAGTAAGAGACATGGTTAGAGCACATCTGTGATGTTGTGTAGTTCATCTGATCAGGGCAAGAGCACCATACACCTATCAGTGATAAAACTCTTAAAAAAAGAAAAAAAGACTTGTAGCTATGTGGATTGTTGCCGCTGCTTTTGTCATTGCAATTTTAAAATCAGTAATGTATCCCATTGCTTTAAGTTTTGTTTATTAAATATGATGCCCCTGGAGTTAGGGATAATGCAAGAAGTTTTAATATTTGATGAGATTTCTGTATTTAGAGAGTGGCCTTGCCTCTGCTACTGATTTGTGGCCCAGGATGACCACATAAGATTCAGCGTAACAGAAAGAGTGGTAAAGTCCATCCAGCTGTATTGCTTCATGTATTTCACTTGTTCCACTGAAAGCCATCCTTCTGATGGGAAATGCAATTCAAACTCTTTTAAATGCCAATTGTTTTTCTTAAGGAACAGTGGAACGAGTTTTGAAAGTTGCAGAAGATTGGCAGTTTTCTCGAAGAACATTGATAACTGTGGAAAATAGTTACATTCCACTTCCAATGCAAAGCATGGTACTTCAGATTTCTAAAAAGTAGTAGCTTTTACAGAAGAGGTCAGAAATAGTGAGCTTATTGTGAAAAGTTTGTATAACACATCTCCCACACTTCTTTCCTAATGGCAGAGTTTCCAAGAGCTCCAGGTTTTTGAGAAATTCTCAGAGTTGTGGGCATGTGCAGTTGTTTTATGATTTTTTAAATATTTTATTGACTGAATGAATATCCAATAATTAAAATGACATAGTAGCAAGCTAATCTCAGAAGAATGCAGTGTTTTTCAATAGAGGAAATGCCTGAGTACATGCTGTACTATTCTGTGAATGAATTATAGATTACATGATTTTCTGTAATGCTGTGCTTGTCTTGAAGTCCTCTGTTGGCAAAAGCGGTGTGCAATGCATGTTGCTTATAAATGGTAAAATAAAGATCTATATAATGGCACCACTTAAATCTTTGTTTGAAGTCCTGTGTTTAAAGGACTTTGTGATTTTAGAAATAATGGGTGGCCACAGAGCAGACATACAACATACCCCGACCCACACCTCTGCAGAGTGTATATATTTCATATAAATAAGAAATGCAAGCTTCGTTCTTCAGGAGAAGTGCGTGTCTGTGGGCAGATGAGCAAGCACCTGCTGCATTTCAAGTTGCTGATGCATCTGCAACCCCCCAGGCATTTAGACCATTTTGTTTTCTTGCTGTCTCTTTTACATAGCAGTAGAGTTGCTTACCATGTTTTACATATGTAACCAAATTGTTTCACTCCCAGTGGCATCTTTGGGTGGAAGGTAAAGGGCTCTGCTTTCCATGGTGAGGTGAGCAGTCTGCTTAGTGGCTGCCTAGTTATTCCCCTAGAGTTTCAAGCACATCCTTTCCAGGCTGAGGAGGGTGGTTGGGAGAGCACCTTCTGCCTGGTTTATTCCTGCCAGTGGGCTGTTCTCTTGCCTGGAATGGTCAGCCTTTTTCTCCTCATCTCAGTTATCTTGCTCTTGGAGAAGAGGAGAGCCATAGGAGGAGCTCGAGTAAGAGGGTTGCAGCTCTGTAGAGGGCTGCTAAGGCCTTTTCCCTCAAAGGTGAGAGAGCCCTGGGTCTGGGCTGCCCATCCAGTAGTGGAATCCAGCACTGTTGTGCATCAGGGGAAAGGAGCATAAACAGCAAACAGAGCGTTGGAAGACTCAGATTTGGATTCCCTTGTACCTATTTGTTCATGGACCTCATAAATCTTTTGGACAGCTTGGTCTAACAGACAGAGGAGGGCAGTCACAACCTACCCTAGCAGTCAAGGAATCCCACTGGGAAAAGGGAGCAGAGGTGTGAGGTTAAAGGCTAGAGCCAGAGCTGGGAAGCAAAGACCTTGCAGCTTCTGAGAAGCTCTCTAGCCCCTGGTGTATGGCAGCTAAGGAGACACCTGCCTTTCCTCCCTCCTTCACTGGTCGGCTGCCCTTGTTACCCATTAGCATTCTGCACCTCTGTAAGACATGGGGTCTGCACCAGAAGGCTGTTTTTTTGGGATGTCTCTCTGCTTGTTCTCTTTTTCTTTGGCTGATTCTGGGTGACTCTCCACTTGGCATCAGGAGCACTCAATCATCCTACAAGCCTCTTGTACAGTAAATGCAAAATGACTGATGCCTTATGTGGAACCCCTGGATTATCCTTAGGAGGCACTTAGGGATTTTGGCACCCAGGATAAAATACTTAAATTTCTCTTTGGGTGTTGTCAGTGTCCTGGTGAATTAGAGCTCTGGGAAAGTCTTCCTGCTAATCTCATGTGTGTTGTGCACCACTTGGGTTACCAAGGGCTTTATCCCATGTGCTGCTGTGTGTGGATGAAGACAGATCTTGGGGAAAGTGTCATGTCCACAAGCAGCTGCTTGTTAACATATCTGTGACTTAACATAGCTATTAATTTGTTTAAATTTATGGCTTTTAGAAGAAAGCCTTGGTGTAAAGTGAGTTCTCCTCTTAAGGAAATTATGCTTTCAGCCAGAGCTGGCTGGTTCCTTTAGCTCTGGTAATGCTTTTAAGTGTCTGGGTGACTTGAGTAGCCATATGGACAAGTAATTTTCCTACTTCAGAAAAATCTTACTCTCAATCCATAAAATAGAAAGGAAGTATAAAGGCCAGAGTATGTCTGTGCAGAAGCCAGCACTAGTAAATATACTATACTAATCAATGAGCAGAAAATACTTATTTATTTTCATTTTTGTACAAGGCTCCACGTGAAAAGCTGTGGCTAGAGCAATTTATGGAGGTTTGGTATGGATCTTGCCAGAAAAGCACTTCTGCCTGCAGCGTGCAGAAGTGTGTGATCCCAAAGGACTGTACTTGCAGGGTGGCTGTGCAGGAGGAGTGTGGACCCAGAATCCTACAGGCACTGGCATTCCCAGCTTTAGCCAATATCCCTGTCACCCAGGGCAGAATCCTTCTGAGCAGCTCTTTGGAACCATCATTCTGCCTCGGGTTGAGGTTCCAGAGGTGACCTCTGAGGGGTAATTTGATGTGAGAGCTTAATGGCCCCTGCTGTTCCTCGGCTTTTTCACAGAATTCAGTGGACCTTCACCTTGCACAGAAGCCTCTGCTCATGGTCCTGCTGGAGAAAGAAGAAATCTCATTGATCATGCAGCCAAAGCACTTTCAGGAACTAGAGTTTGCCTTTGTTTTTATATATACACTACACTTCTTAAACTTTTGTTGTCTATTTGATATCTAAGTTTGAATATGAAGCAATTGGGAATATCTCTAGCTGTTGTATTATTTAAGTTGATTTTTATGATACTTGGGTTATATTTAATTTCTTACATGTGGGTGCCTCAAGTTTCTCTGCTTCACAATTCTTTCAAAATCATTATTCTTGATTTTAAATGCTATATTGCAATTCTTAGGAATATTAATTGTCTGAGGCAGGTACTTGATAAGTGGAAGCATTGCAATGAATTAGAAAAACTTACTTCAGTGTGTGTTTTTGTTTCTTACCAAGATTTTGTTTAGCCCCAGAGGGTCAGGCATTGCTTTAATCATGTGAGAGCTGGATGCATTGGTACTTCAGCCTTTGAGGAGAAGACTCAGAGAAGAGCCATTGTATGGAAGAAAGGAAGATTTGATTGCTTCTCTAAAAAATTAACTCAGTTCACATGCACTGTCTGAAAGTGCCCTGTGCACAAATGCTTCACATATTCCACAGTATGTTTCCATGCCCACAACTTCTTTTACTTCTTTACGTGGTAGAATACCATGTTGAAAAAACTAATTAATTTTGGGGCACCTTACTGAAAACATGATATCTATACCAGCCTTTTGCATTCATCTTTCTTGTGTTATAAAAAGGACCTAGTTAATAAGTTATTAAAATACACATTTAACAAAAGTTATTAAAATACATATTTCAGGACTTTGATGTGTTTCTTCTTTTTGGCTTTCCCCTGATTTTTTCCTAGTAGTGAAGTATTATTTTTTCCAAGAAATTGAGGAAATAGTGCTGCTCTTAATTAAAAATTACTGTACAGCTTAAAGCCTTGGGTCATTTCTTTTGGGGAAGGAAGGGAGGAGATGTAGAAATGTCAATGTACAGTTGACATTGTGCCTCTGGGTCAACTAAGAAACAAGCAGAATTTCCAAATAGCAAGGAGACCAAGCTGTTTCCCAGAAAGGCACTGACTGTTTTATGAGGAACTAACTGAAAAGAAGTATTATCATCATGGTTTGGGGGCTTTTTTGGGATTTTTTTAAGCTGAAAATGGTAATTGTAATAAATTCTTTTCAATACATATTGAATAACATATTGAAAATATGTATTAAGTGCCTAGGTTCATGTTTATATATATTTCCAAATACTGAAGCCCACATTCCCAAACTAATGGACAGATTGTTATAGTTAAAAATATGCAAACACTGTAATGGCTGTCAGAACTACAGTATATATTTCTTATGGTTATAGACATAGGGATGCTTCCTTGGGGATTTTCAGACCTAAAAATAGGATTTATTAAGTGAGCCTTTTCTTAAGAAATCTCTCAAGGTACTTAACAATTGTCAGAAAAGTCTTAATTCTAGTTTGGATGGGATAGGTGGCACTGTTAGTGTAGTCCTTAAAGTATTGCTAAAATGCTGGAACACTGAAAAAATCTAAAGTTATCTAAACCAACAAAGAAAATCTTATTTGGGCATGACGTTAGGTCACAGTACTTTTTAAAGTCTAAAAGTTATTAACATTTCTGTGAGTTTTACTAGGGATTTTTTTTTACCATTTCCTTGTATTTATCTTGGATAATGGATGTGTAGTTTAAAAAACTGTAGTGGTGTACAGTGAAAAGGACCAACGTGCACTCTTCAAGTGTAACCAATTGTGCTTGAGTGCAGAAAAGTAATAATTAACGTCTCTATGGCCTCATTTTACTTGGATTTTTACATATTTCTATCTCTGTGAGAACAAGCAGTCTTAGTGAACTGCTGAGGCTCCTGGACTTACAGTTCTTATTAGTAACCTATTTGCAAGATTGGTGCATGCCTCGAAGAGGTACAAACATATTTTGAATACTCTAAAGTATGTTATGTTCTGTGTACCAGGAGCACTGTGTAATAGAACAATCTCCTGATCCCATTTTGGTGCTGTGTGCTGTAAATCACTCTTGGGTAGTCTGAGAAACGCTGCAGATCTTTATTGTAGAAAAACTGTGTTTTACTGTATGTGTTTATATTGTAGCTTTCTGATTTACAGAGTGCTCTGCCTTCAGAGGTAGTGGTTCTATTTTCTTTGGATCTTTCTTTTGTTTTGTGTGAAGTCCAAGGGCCTGGATTAAAAAAAAATAAAATTGCTGTTAAGTAGAAGACCCATGCAGAAAAATTTTGCTTTCTTGATCCACCATAAGCTTTATTTTGTCACCAGATCAAATGGCTTTTAGAGTTGAAAGTTAACATTTTTCCAAGATGACAAGATTTAAACATGTAGTTACTATGGTAGCCAGTGTAGGAAAGTTGAGTCCTGTATTCTTAGTGCATTAATGTCTGACCTTCACCATGTCTTTCAGCCAAAGTCCCTGCAGCTCAAGGCAAAGCCTGGCAGCATTCTATGCTCCTGTGACAGGGACTAAAACAAACTGGCAATTCCAGATGTGGCCCAGAGCACAGCATTCAATACCTGGTCCCCAGCTGGTGTTGAGGAACAGTAAGAGCCTTGGTTTTGTCCTGCTGTCAGCATCACTGAGTAGGTTGTCTTACTCAAGAAATTAATTTTGTTTATTCAAGTCAGTTCTTTTTAGTTGGGAGTGTAGGTGTCTCCCAACACTCATTTGTCCTTTTACCTCCCACACTAGTACTATAGTAAGGTAGTTTGTTTATTTTTTAACCTTTCTAAAATTTTTATATGTTATATTTGTCCTGGAAGTTTAACTATATTCTAACCCCATGCTTATATAAGCTTTGCCTAATTTATTATCAGTTGTTTTTTTGGTTTTTCCAGTGTGGTTTTAGCAAGCATAGGATGTTCAACCTTTTTCCATTTGGCTGCTATTCCAGTGTTGTACACATTCTCTTTGCATTAGAGTTTGGCACCTGATCAATGCAAAGATAACATTTAATATTTATTATTTGTGCTGACTTTCAAAAAATTTTAGTTTCTGAGTTTTCCTGTCTGGCCCTTTGATTTAGTTCATCAATTTTATGTGTCTTTAACTTCGGTGTGATATGGATTATGTGGCTGGTCTTTGTATCTGTGTAATTTTCTAGTGCAAGGATTCCTTTCATATTGTTCCAAAGTGGTCCCATTTGTTTATTTATTTCTGGGTTTTGTATCTGTAGTGCACTCTGATATTGGAGAAATGCTTTCTAAATCATTAGTGCACTGACCTCTTGGTATTTCCGAAGGTTTATGGTAATATTAAAAACCACTTGCTAAAACATCTCTGTCCAGTACTAAAATCACATTTCCATCCCCAATAACGATGGTGTAGCAGTGGCAACACAGCCAACTGGCATTAGAGATTGCATGCTGATGGTAGAATGAAAGATTGTTCCCAGCCTTGGGGTTAGTCCAGTAGGGAAAACAAGGGGAAAATAGCTTGGAAGGTTGAGTACTTAGTAATTAAATTATTAGTGAAGGACATGCCTGGATTTCTGCAAAGAATGAACACAAATGTGTGTACTTGCAGAAACAACCTTTAAAATCACTTTCTTTCAAGCAATGCTTTATAGCTCTTCTACCCACTTTCTTCTTTAAATCTCCTTCATCCTTTTTCATGTAGCGTGTGAAGGCTTTTTGGTGGTAATAGCTGCCAGCATTCCATTCCCAAACTCCACAGCTGCACTGTCTGTATCTTCAGCAGATTAGATTCCTCTTGAAACTGGATCCATTGTTTATTTAAACAGTGCTTCTTACTCATTCCCAAAAGAGGATGTTCACTGTTTTGTTGTTTTAGTAACCTTAAGATATCTAATTTAATTTGGAAATATATCTTATTTTCTTTGAACTGTGTAATGCATGTGGACATTTTATTCTGAGTATCACATGACTGCTAGTATTTTCAAAGCAGTGAGATGCAAAGGATGCATAGGTTCCTTTTCCCATGAGCTGAATTTATATCATCTTCCTTGAGCTAGTAAATAGTAATGATAAGCATTAAATAGTGATCTGATTCTTTTTTCTTGATTCCTGCTACTGAAGAGAGGAAAGATCATAGATATTCTTTTGGGGAAAAGAGAAAGCCCAAAGTCTGTGCCTTTCTAAAACCCACAGAACTTCTTAAGTTAGATCTTGGATGTCATATACATGCATCATGGCCATCAGCTTACAAGTGGATTTTGATTTATGTGATACAACGACTGCCAATATGTAGTTTATAACTGCATCCATTATATATGAGAATAACTAGAAAATACCCTGGGCCAAGTGCAGAGGTTGCTTTTGGGGGAAGAAAAACTGATGCTTGAAGATACAGACATTTTTAAATGGGCTTGATATTTGACTGGGACTGCAGCTAATGATTGTTGCTGCCTTTGGAACGTCTTGGCTTCCAGCTGTCTTTTAGTGTTGAAAAAGAAATATATATATATAGATATATATTTTTTTTTTTTAAACCTTTAAGCATCTCTTCAGGTTTTTTACTTATACTATGTGGCCCTGGTACTTCCCAAGGGACAGGTGTGTGTGATGAGACTCTGCATCTCCCTTGCTGTGTCATCCTGATCAGCTCAAGCAGAGGTTTGACTTTCACTCTCTTTTGTGAGAAAGTTACAGCAGACTGAGGGTCAGCTAACACAGCACCAGCCAATCCTGAGCCAAGCCTCAATTTCTCATTCTAAAATGGATAAAAACCAGGGGACCAAATTACTCAGTTTTACTTGAGACAAAATCCCAACGAGGCCAACTGAGGCTTGAGCAAGTGTGGGAGGTTGTGGCACTTTGCTTCTGAGTTACATCTGTTTTATGAAGGTGATTCACTAATTAGGGGAAAAGAATCCCAAGGCATAGCTGTTTATTTACCCGAGCCTTGATGCAAGCCTCTGTGTTTCTTATATTCTCTTGTTTCTGTCAGGGCCTGTGGGCTTGTTCTCCTGAAATTGGCATTATTATTTTTTTCCCTCTTTGTGTTCTTTTACCCCTCCCTAGAACTGGCAAGATAGCTACTCTGGCTCTGCTGCTGGGTGGTGCTGCCATTATCCTCATAGCTTTCCTGGTTGGGCTTGATCTCCATCTGCGTGGGATCTCGGAGGCGGTTTCTACAGACCAGTTGCAGTCATGCTCTTTGCTGCAGGTAAGCACTGGCATCATTAAAAAGATTCCCTGAGAGCAGCTGAACTTTCGTGGAAGCAGATAAGCCTGTTCTGCATATTAATTCAGAGGTGTTTGGTACTTCTGGGTTAACTCCAGTGAGGTTTCTCAGGCTATAAGTTCTGCACAGCATTAATCATTTTTGCAGTGGCACTATTATTAGTTTCATAAGCAATTACTTCTTTACATTATATTTATTGTTTTGTGAACGACATGAAGCAGGGGAAACTACAGAGGATAAATCTCAACATTTTTAATCTGTGACTTTGTGCTGTTTGATGTCCCCATTTTTATTCTTCATGCAAAGCCATTTTTATTTTAATGGTTCTCTCTTTTGCAATTTTAAAACAGGGAAGTTAATACCCAAGGGTGAACCTTGGAAGCCTCTCTACATGTGAAAATAAATAGGATTATCTTGCAAGGTGTTTATATATGCCCCTGTGCCATAAGGAATTAATTTTGTGTGTGTCATCTTGCTTTGGTATTAATTTAACAAGCTGTCACAGTGTAGCCACTGTTTGGTTTTAAAAACACAAAAATGGAACAGTTTATATAACTACCACAAAATCTTAAGGGAGACTTAAGAATCTGAATTGTCTGTAAGACTAATCCAGTGAGGTAGAATTACAATATCAAATCATCTCTTCTATATATTCTGGGTGCTCTGGGGCTCCGTCAGCATGGATGTTTCAGATTCTCCCTGAGACTCACCAGCCGTGGTTTGCCTTCATCCTGTCACTCACATCTGCACTGGAGCCAGCAGCTTAAGCCCTTTCTGATAGCCCATAATTGAAGAGGAATGAAATCAGAACCTTCGGGATGTATTAAAAAAAGCCACTTAGGAGGATATGAGAGGGATGAGAGTGTGGAGTTGGAGGGAGTTTGGGATGAAGCACAACTCCGGGAAGGCTCCTGCTGCCCCCTGCTGATAACATTGCCTTGATGGAACTGAGCCCTTCAGGATGCACTTTTATGTGCTCAAGACATATTCCTAGATGTACATTTCATTTGCTTTTAGGAAATTAAAGCAACTTAGGATCAGATTCCCTGAGTGGAAATTGTCTGGTTCTGTTCATGTGTCGCATTACGTGCTGGCTAATTAATAAAGGTACTGTTGCATTGTTTTAAATTTAGTGTGAATTGTGTGGTTAAAAGGTATGCTGGGCAGTTAACTTTGAAGGAAACAGGGTTTTAAAACTTTTGTAGTGGTTTCTTGTTTGTCTTTGGCTTCATTTGTCATAACATTGTGTGGTAACTCGGTAATTATTCAGCCATACATGCTTGTCTTGCCATGTTGCTCATTTTATAGTTAAGTTTGTACTAAAAAAAGAAAATGGCTTTCCACAAGAAAAGATTTTCCTCAAATCCTTCTGTTTGTCTTCATGTGCTCCCCTCTGCATAAAAATTGCTTCCAGTCTTTACTATAAAAGGGTGTGATGGTGAGGGGGGTTAATTCTTACTTGAATCTAAGAGGAAATGAAATTGGTTCTTCAGGTTATGATGGTGTTACATCTTCCTTTGCCTTTGTGTGTGTGCATGTGCATGTGCATTTTGAACAGCATAACCTGAAGCATATGAGAAGAGAGATGATGAGGCCAAGGACAACCTGCCCCATTCTGCTTCATTATCTAGCAAATCTGAGGAGAATTCTTTCAGGATTCAACACCAAAATTGTTAAAAGACATTTCCTACAGATTTTATCTTTGATGTCAGCAATTTGTTGAGATGAATATGGATGGCATATCTTGAAAAAATTATGGAAAGAATCTCCCACTGAAGAGGGGAAAGTTAAGATTATAGCAGTTTGTGCCTTATGCAGCTTTCCATGGATTCAAGCCTTCATCTCTGGATTTCAGAAATCTTTTAGGATAAACACCACCCTGACCTGCGAATGTGCTGGCAAGACCAAATATTCTGTGTAACTCTGGCTGGGAGTCTATCAGCTGCCTCTGGAAAAGGGCACAGAATGAATTCCCAGAGGCATTTAATGATGTGTGGGTGTTGGGTAGAAAGGTCTCTGTGTGGAAGAAAGGACAAAATGGAAAAGTTATTTCTAGGTGCGTGTATAGAGTCCAAAAAGTTGGCTATCCAGGCTATTTTTCCTTCAAGTTTTGAGTTTTTTTCATTTCTTCAATTTTTTTTTTTTTTTTTTTTTTTTTTTTTCCTCAGCTTCAGGTTTCAGTTAGCAATTCTGTAGGTGAGGGAGAAGATTGACTGACTAGGACTAGAAGAGATGAGAAAAAAGGAACCAAAAAAACCAAAATTCAACCTAGATGCTGAGAAAAGGCAGCAGTAATGAAAAGATTGTGAATGTGTTTCATAGAGCTGACAGTATGTATTTTAATGTTGAAAGGTAGAGGAATGCCTCCGGTAATGAAAACTGTGGAGGAGACAGGGAGGCAGTTGCAGGAAATCTTGCGTGGAGCCACCTTGTCTCATGTGGCTCTTTGATCTAGTGCAGGTCTCCAGCTCATGGAAGTGTTGGGGTGTCTTAGAGCTCATGAACCAAAGTGGCCCTGAAAACTGCACCCTCAAAATGCAGGCTCACAGAAATGTCAGGTGCAGAAGTTTCATGATACAGTTAGCATTTAACTAAGTACTAACCAAGTCTAATTTAGGGGCAGAAAGAGACAGTGTGCTTGCTGAAAGCCCATAAAAGAAACAGAAGAAAATTAAAGATGCTTGCTTTTTGGTGCTGTGTTTTAACAAGTGTGACAGTGTTTGGACGAATAAACCTGTTGAGGTAACAAGCTTTTAACACGTTTCACAAGATGCTTTTACATGCAAGCTAGGGAAAACAGTGGTTAAGTGAAAATATTGCAGTTAAGAGAGTAATACAAAATGGTGGTAGATAATAATTGGAGAATACTTTAAGGAGGTATCTTTTAATTCTGATAGAGAACAGTCCCAGCTGGATTGCATCCTTAGTTCTGTGCTATTACCTGTTTCATAATGATGTGGAAGAATGAAAGTTTACTTGTCATATTTTACAGTGGAAGTAGAAAAAAATGCAGATACATTGAAAAGCTGGATTTGATTTTGTGAAGTTGATGGAATGGTCTGAAAAAGTTGGACTGACTTCAGTAGTGCAGTTGCTACAGGGCAACAAAAAGAGTCATAATATCAACGAAATACCATTGGGGAAAATACTCTGTAGGTTGTGTACTCCAAGCTCCTTGTTGAGGCAGGATGGTCACTAACAGTGACAGCTTTTTCTCGTCTAGTTTTTGAAGAAATTCAACCATGAAGATGTTGCAACCTTTCCAAGCATGTGTCTGGGCCCATACTACCCCTCCTTAAGATACCTTTTTCTTTTTGATGTCCATCCTGAATCTCTGAGATTAGTGTCCACTCTCATTAGTGCCAGCTTGCCTGGCACTATGAAGAGAAATTTTGTTTTTCTGTCATTGTTGCAGCTACATTTTCAAGTAATCTTTGAAACACCCAGCACTTACTAATGAAGTGTTTTACTCATCAGAAATGAGCAGGAGGTAGAGAACAGAAGTACGGAACTTAATAGCCAGCACCAGCATTTTCATAATTACAGATCAATTAGAAAGCCCAAATCATAAGTGGGCTGTTTTTTTGAAAAAACAAGTTACAGTCAAACATTTAAACAAAGAAAAAAAAAAGTGACTGAAATTAATTTTTCCTACTTTTAAAGCATTTGTTATGATTTCTGCATGTTTAATATGATGAGTATGTATATAGCTTATATTTCATGTGAGTGGAATAAAACTATATTCCTGTTCCCATATTTCAAGCTGGTAGTGCTTTCATAAAAAACATGCCTACATTTGAAGTGAACAATCAAGTTTGAAATGATTAGTCTTGTCTGAATAGCATTTGAGTAGCAGATTTTTAAAGACTTCTTTGCAGCCTATTTTTTACAGGAAAGACTTTGCTTCTGAAGAAAGACAGTACACACTTCCCTAAGCAGGGTAGCATAGCATGGAGTTCCTTTAAATTCATTAGAAACAGATCAGTAATTTCAAGCATTGCTTCCAACATCTTTGGGGTCATTTCTCATAACTTCAGTGACTGCTGTTTCTAGCTTACACAGCTCCCTTCCTGCTTGACAGGGAAAAAACAATGACAGAGAGGCAAAATGAGTGCAAAGTGATGACAGTGCTGTGTAGGGTGGCTGCTCCCACCAGCCACTTGCTGCCAGCACTTCCTGTGAGTTCTACAATGGCATATCTGGACCAATAGCAGGAAAAGCTGGAACCCCTCACTATGGAAATGTCCAAAAAAAAAAAAAAAATCCTCGTGTGTGTTGCTGCTTTAGCAACATGTTTCTCTTCCAAGAGAATCAAGTTTTTTTGGTTGGGTTTTGACAAGTCCATCTGTAGACTGAAATTAAGCATACTTCCATATGTTACACTGGGGAAGGTGGAGACTTCCTTGGTTTGCACTTGACATAGACACACATGGAGCAGCTTCTGCACTGACTCAGCAGAGATGCTGCGCCTCCAGTGCAGGAAGCCACTAAAGAAAAACTGATATATTTCCATACATTTTCAGAAATCCTTTCTGACCTTCAGTGGTCTTAAAGATGAGTCTGAAAGCTGAGCATGTGTTGAGGTGGCTTTTGGCTATAAAGACGTTCTCATTACACAGAATGGAATGCATAATCTTTTCATAAGAGTTAGGTGGTTTTCCCAGTGTACCTTCCAGAATTTCTCAAATGTTGCGCAGTATTTTGTGAGCTGACAGACAAAAAATTCTATTCAAATGAAATAGCATTAAGTAACACCTCAATAACTGTAGCATTAAAAAAAAAAAAAATCCTGTGGATTTTGATATCCACATCAGAAAATCCACTGTGCAAACATACTCAGATTGTCAGTCTCAAATAAAGGTCAAAGACTACTCTGTAGGCAAAGGTGGGATAAGCTGAAATTTCCAGTGAGTATTTTACAGAGTTTTATCACTGAGATTCCAATGAACATGGGACATGATCTCCCATATCAGTCCTGTCCTCAGGACAGGTCAGCATTTGTCTCCAGGGCTAATGAAAGGGGCCAGTTGGACAAGGGCTGTGTGGGAGTGAAATGACCAGTGTGTGCCTGTGGATCTCAGCTATAGGAAGTAATGATTTTGAAGCTTTTTAATGTCTTGTATTTGATCTGTTTATTATCTTTTTTCATCACACAGTGTTCCTGACCCACCCTCTGAATTCATAATGGTTTGCCAGTTTGAAGTTTAGTGACTGATCAAATTTTATAGATTCCTTGGTATTCTGTGTGAGAATGTCATTAATTCTGATTATAGAACACAGTAATGCATATGAAATATGTGATTCCCTGAGTCTCCACTGAGCACAAGTATATATCACCTGTGACAATGAATTATTTCTAGACTAAGTAAATTATTTGATTCTCAGCTACATTTCTTAATATATTCTCGCTTCTCATTTTGACTTATTTGTAATGGCAATAGAAGAAGTTTTGCTGTTATGGAAGGAGTAATGACTGCAAACTAAAATATAAAGGAGAGACAGAAAAGAATTTTGGAAAATACTACTCTCACTGTCTATTTTGTGGATATTTGAAGGATCATCATCATTATATCACAGCAATAATATTCATCAACCAGGGAGTATGGAAGAGCTGCTCTGTTCTCTGTGAATGAAATGAAGGTGATTTAAAAAGAGCAGTGCTTACAAGCTAAAAATCACCAAAAGCATTTTAAACGTGAATTTCAGTAATTTGATATTTTCTTTGTTTTAGGGAGGCAAAATAAGGCTTCTTCTGACAATTGTACTTTTTTTTTTTCTCTTTCAGTTGTTCTCCAGGTCTGCAGCTTAGTCCTTTACCCAATCAAGTTCATCGAAACGGTCAGCTTGAAAATATACCATGAATTCAACTGGGGCTATGGCCTGGCATGGGGTGCAACTAATATTTCATTTGGGGGTGCCATTCTTTATTGCCTAAACCCTAAGAACTATGAAGACTATTACTAGAATCATTTAATGAAAAGAAAAATTAAAAAAAGGATTCCCCCATCTTTTCTAGCTCACAGTTTTTTTAGAACACTTGTGGAGCACCAAACAGTCTGCTCTGTTGATAAAATAGCCTTTGCCTTTTGGGTGTGAACACTGTAACCAGCTTTTACAACCATTTAGAAGAACTGCAAACACTAGGATTGCTGATCTTACATAGGCAGATGCTGCAAGCTGCTGATACATAAACTTCATTTTTCCTGACAACAAGCAAAAGGATCTACGTGACAGCGATCGTTGTGAGAAAACTAGCTGGAATGAGAATGCAATGCCAGCATCTGCTATTGCCTTCAGGGGAGCAGCTGCTATGGGCTCCATTTAGAAGTTTCCCCGTATCATAGAGGATTCAGATGTCTGATAAGCAGGCAATGGCATCTTGTACAATAGGCTGAGTTGGCCCCTTGTTACTTGCTCAAAAGCGCTCTTAAAGAATTAGTTGCAGGGGACTGTGTTGAGGGCAGTGAATGTAACTGGTTAATGACTTGACTAATATCTGCATTCAACAATCTGCTGGGAGAATAATTAAAAAAAAGAAAAACCCAAACAAGCCACCAACCCACACAGGATTTCATGAATTAGTAATCGACATCACCGTGCCAGCTGTAGCAGATTGTTGAAGGAAGTCCAAACCCAGAGACATGTGCTTCTGACTGTGTAGTTGGAAGTTGTCTCAGCTCTCAGTGTTTTGCTGGAGGGGTGAAGATAAAGGGAAATAGAAAAAGACCTGTTCTGTCCCTCAGACATCTAAAGTGTATGAATGAATTGCAGTTGTTCTGAGTACCCATTTAACCTGCAAACATTGTCATGAAAAGAATGCATATGGAACAAGTTCGGTTATTTTTGAAAGGCATTTGTTAGTACAAATGAATATATATAATGCAAATATATATGCAGAGGGAGAGAAATGATTCATCTTAAAATTGTAATATGAGCTGTGATGCAGTGGTTAAAATACTAACTTTGTACACATTCTTGAAAGTCTTTGGATTGGTACCCCCATTCTGAATTGGTGTTACAAAATAAACACACAATGGTTTATCTTCTGTATATTCTCTTGTACAGACTCTGTGTTATGGGAAATGTTTAAAGTTCACATCAAGTTAAGGTAGAACTGGACAAAAATAACTTCTTGCTATTCCATGTGTAATATAATACTTGCTAAAAATTCTTTTCTAAGGGTGTTGCAAATTTAAAAACTGCCATTTTTTAAAAATCTGGTTAGATTGTGAGTGTCCCTGATCATCAAGAATAAAGCTGAGACCGCATCATGTCCATATTACAACATTAGCACTTCAGGAGGTAATCTCTTGTTTTTAAAAGATGAATTTCTAATGGACTTTTTTGATGATTATGTACATCTGATTACTCCTTGCTTAGTATGTTTCCCAGTTAAAACATCCAGAGACTGTACCCATTAAATGAAACCCAAGATAAAATAGGGAGAACCTTCACATGAACTTAATCCGCATCACTTTTATTTTTGTTTACAATTTGCTTATTTGGATATTTTCAATTACTTATAAGCATATTTTTATACAATTGTGATCTTTAGAAATTACTATTTTTTTAATGGAGAAATTAAAAATATATTCTATGTGGACCTCTGCACAAGCAGATATGCTGGGGTTGCACACCCACCTCTACACAAATGGTTTTGCTGGTTCCAGGGAAAAGGCTCCTGAATTACCAGGCATTAAGATGGCATCTCTTGTGTTACTGCTGGGCCACCATCTGCAGGGTGCTGAGGGTCTGCAATGAGCAGATGCCTTTAGGAGGTCATTGTGCAAGTACTGCTGGCTTGTGGAGATGGTTTATACAACTCTGGGATGCTCTGGAGTTCAGTCTTTACTGCCGTGGCAGAATATTCCAAATCGGCAGTCTTTGCAGAGCCAGCGGTGATTAATTAGGTTAGATGGAGCAAAATGACAGCTTGGCATGGAAGGGACTGCATGGCAATGCCTGGAGAACAAAAAGGATGAGAGTAAAACTTCTATCCAGTTACCAGACACCACGTGAGCATTTGTAACTCTGCTTTATTTCCTGGGGACTGACTTAAGGCAGATATTCAATATATGCTTAACTCAGTAAATTCCTGAACAGCTGTGTAGTTCTGCTTTTAATTTAGCAGCATGGAGAACATTGTAGTTTGGCATGGGAATTAGATTAGTGCAGAGAAGCCCACTGTGATAAGATGTTTGTATCTTTCTAAGAAGATGGTGTTTTGGGGCTGGCATTGTGTGGCATTCATCTGTGCTGACAGAAGGTATAATGCTGAACCCATATCTAATTAATCAATTGTTTTTCTTTATGTAGAGTTTGGAGCAAAAGCAATGCCAGGCCTAAGGCAATGCAAATGAATGGTGTGTGCTCTGCGAGTCACTGGCTGTTAATGTGAAAGGTGTTCAGCAAAACAATTTACAAATGTAATGCCTAAATACAAGGTTCTTGATTCACAGCTGAGTCAGAGATCTGATTTTCAGTCCCAACATCTGCTTTTCCTCTTGAAGGTGCTGCAGTCTGCTAGGACCCACCTGAGTCTCCTCAGGACCTTTGTGTTTGGGCATCTCGTATGTGGACTTAGGTGCCTGCCTTTTGCTTAGGTTGCTACTGCAGTGTCTTTTTTTTCCTCTTCACCATTGCAAATTTTGGCAAGCATTTCTGTTTTGCAGAACGACACTAAAAGTAAATGCAGCTTTGTGCTGATTCTGGGGTTTTTTTAAGCCACAAAAAAAGATGCAAGTCTGTGTCTTGAGTGTATGTACGACAAATTAATAATTTTGTATGTTGTGCTTGTGTCATGTCACCATTATTTCAGTTGTTTGACTTTATCTCACTGGCAGAATGATTCTCTCCCACAACAAATCCTTTTTTTTTTTTTTCCAAATATATATGAATAAATATATATATAGCAAACTTGCAAGCAGGGCTAGTTATTTGTATTTTTTAAGCTTAAAGTATACCGTCCGGTGCTGACAAATACCCAGCACCTCTTCTGGATTTCTTGCACAACTTCGTTTAGCTTTTGTAAATTAAAAAAAAAACAACAAAACAAATATAGAGAGACCTATGTGTTTGAAATATAAATGATATATATGGATTAGCATGTAACTGTATATTATTAAACATGCAATGAAATGACTGGTAAGTGAAGTCTAATCTTATGGCTAGCAATGTAATTTATTCAGACTGTATTTTTGTACAGCGCAGTGCACACTAACCTATTGCCTCTGTGTCCTCTATAATGCCTAAAACTGTGCCTAGAAATTTCATTTATGTCTTTCAAAGAAAAGAAAAGAAGATGACTAAATGCTTCATGTTGTTGATAGTATTGGTTTTTCTGATGTTGTTCTTTATTTATTTTTGAGACGTGTATGGTATGTTTATAAATGAATCCATCAAATACGGTTCGTTTTAAATGGTCATTGTTAGCAGGGAAAGACTGATTTTTTAATCTAAATTTTAAGTTTGCAGTTTTAGTACCATTTCTTCATTTCATGATTTTTGTAGCTTACATTAAGTTTTTATGTGAAAAAGTAACTGAAATAAAAAAAAAAATTGTTACACTAAGAAAATGTGCCTGTTTTGCTGTGAGTAGAAGATGTATGCAGCTCAGGTGGCATGGTTTCCTGAGAAGGAACAGGCTCCTTAGGCTAATGATTATTCCTGATATTCAGTTAATTCCATGCTAAAGGAGTCCTATCAAAATACACAGAGGGAGAGAGGAAGGGGTGTCATTGGCAGGTTCCTGTATCTCACCTGGCCATAAAGCAGTAGCACGGGTGACTTTCTGGGTGTCATAGAGCCCACACTGCCTTTATAAAGATGCATGTATTGTAACATCAGAAAACTGAATGCTTTAAATGTAAATAACAAGGCCGTGTGTTGAAATGGGAATCTACTGAGCACCATGTTCCAATGGGGGAATTTATTCATTATATACAGGTTTCTTTTTGAATTTCCAATAACTAATACTTTTGTCTATTTTGATTCTGAAAGCTGTGTTACTCTTCATTGTGGAAAAATAGATGCTTCGGATCTGAAACACATGTTGCAAAAAGGAAAAAGCACCTTTAAGCACTAGAGACATGCTACTGTGTTTTTTTCTCCTATTGGGTAATGTATCCACTGCATCCCTGGATATTTCCCAAGTGGGTGGGCAGCAGCCTGAGGCTGCCAGCAGAAACCAAGAGGAGAATGGGATGCAGAAGCCTTGCTTGGCTTCAGCAGATGAGGGCTGAGTGGGTACAGGTGCAAGGATGGGGTGCACAGAATGGAAATCAACTCATAGAAAAGGAACTCGGAGCAGGGAGCAAGCACAATGGGGATGAACAAAGATGGGAGGTGTCCAAAGGTTTGTTTTCTTTTGAAATGCATTGAGAGAGGATGTTCATAGGGAACTGTGAATCCACTGGGATTGAGGGAAGGGGTAATGAAAGGCATATTTCTTGAAATCTGCATTTAAAACTCTTATAGTTGTGGCTTTAGGGGGTACATTACCCAAGGGTTTGGTCTTATTTTAATGCCCAAATTTTAGGTTATTTGTGTTCCTACATGTTAGCACAAGGTCTCTCCAATGAGAGAGGAGAGGTAATAATTCAGCACTTCCCTGTCAAAGCTGCTGAATAATGATATAACTTAAAACACTTGGAGTGAGAGTATTAGACAGGCAGATGAACTGTTTTGGGTACCTGATTGTGGTTACTTTGTGGTACCCTGCATGTTATGTCACACTAAAGGGTCTGTACATAGGGCAGCAGGGAGAAAAGTTGTCTTTTTTATCTCCTCCACTCTGGAAGGGATCTAATCGTCTACCAAAGGAAAACTTTCCTTCCCTGCAGTCATCCAGGCATGGATAAGGTTAGGAGTTCAGGGTACAATGAACAGAGAGGGAGGACAAGTGAGTGTGTTGGAACCCTGGAGGCTGAAAATTTCAGGCTTTCTGAGCTGAGGGGTGCTGACCCTCAGGCAAGCACCACATTTGACTTGAGGCCTTGGAACAGGCTCCCAAAGTTGAGTGATAGCACAGGGTTGTGGGTGGGTAGTTTGAATAGTATTGTGTGATCTCACAGGGTGAAAAACTTAAGATTTAAGATTTTAGTATACAGTAATGTGTGTGAATCAAGATGGAGGATTTAAGGCATTGTCTAGGTCCTTCTTCTTCACCCTTCTTCACCTTCTTCACCTTCTTCTTTCCTCTTCTTCATGGGTTTGGCTGGTTTTCTGTAACTGGGTGAAAGGGTCCACATTGTGGACCTTGAGTGGTCATTATTGGGTGAAAACTATAATAATATATGTGTCATCTCATTATTGGGTATTTATCACTTAAATAACCTTGGAGAGAGTTAGAGGTACTCCATTTTACCTTCGTTTTTCTAACTTGCTAGTTGGAGCTCACTCCTTGTGAGACTGTACATAGATAAGAAACAATAAATATCCAAGTCCGAACTCTACATCTATGTTTCCTGTGTGTTAATCCTGACCTCAGCAGAGAAAAAGAAACCAGAACTGTAACATGAGTGTTAAACAGGGAGCCCACTGTCTCAGGTCAAGGTGAGACACACCTGAGAGAAGTTAGTGACCCTTCCTGCCTGTAGAGCTGAGCCTCAGGGGTGACAAAGACACGCAAAGGATCTTAGTTCAATCCCCTGAGAGGAACTGGATGGCAAAGCAGCTTTGGAGGCTTTTGTGAGCTCAAACCTTAATGCAGTCCCACTGAATGTGAGCTTTCCTGTGGTGCCTTTGCCCTTGTAGGTGCCTTTGGTCACTGTGGCCCTGCTGAGCATTTCTCTGCAGTGTACTGTGATAAAACCCTGTCCTGGGGGGAGCTGTGGCCCACTGTGCTGTGACACTGAAGCTGGCAGGACGTGGAGGGATCTGGGCTCTCCTCAGTCCTGCCACAGATCAAGATCCCACAGATCAAGATTAGATGCAGACAGCTGTGTCTCTTGCTGAATATGAAACCAGCAGTAACTGAGATAAATTGTGAGGGTACCAGGAGGCACAAAGGGATTTCTGCAGCAGCAGACAAGCTTTGGTATATAACAATGATGAATGGGTTCATAAATGCACTCCTCAATATGAGGAGTACTTTCTGACTCAGAGCTGCTGTGGGCTTAAAATACCTTGTCTTCAGGTTGGTGTCACACGAGGCAGAATCAGAGCCATTTTCTTAAACTTTTTTCATTGAGAGCAAGTCAAGTTTTTTTTCTCAGAAAATTTAATAATACTGGAAGTACTTAAAATACTTAAATGTATTCAGGTTGTGAAACTTCATCGCTTCTAAAATAATTTCTTGGCTGGTACATCTGTTTAGCTTTTGGTTTCTTTTTTCCCCCTTTCTACTCGTTATCTATTTTCACATCAATCAGAAAAAGAAGGCTGAACGTTTGAGCCACTTGGAAGTTAAGAGAATAGGAGGGCAAGGCTGAACATTATACTTATCTTGGAATAACAGGAGTGTGGGGGGATTCATTTCAGCTCTATCAGCAGATAGCCCTGTAATAAAAATGTCTGAAAAAAAAAGGTGAAATGAATAGCAGCTGAGAAAAAAAAGGCCTCTCTTCCCTAAACACACTTTGTTTCTATCTGTTCCCATTTCTTCCCTTGATGCTACAAGAAAAGAAGAATTCATTTCAGGATTGTCCTGGTTATCTTTGAAGTAAGTGTGCTTGCTGCAAAGCTGTATGACAAATAGTGGTTTAAATAATATCAAGAATTTCTAATGGAAATGTTTAGAATACCTAATTTCCAAGGCCTAATGGAAAGAACTTAAATTATTACATCAATAAAATTTGCTTGAGGGAAAGCCAACAGAGATTCGTGTAATGAAATAGAAAGTTCTAGCTGGAGAAAATTATTTTCACTGTGGAACATCTGAAAAGGTTTGCAGATGTTGGATTAAAAGAAACACTGCTGAGTTTTTCTGAACCTTTTAACACATGGCCATTTTAGCATAAAATATCACGCAGCTCACAAAAGGAACATGCAAAGATATTCTGAGAAGCCTAAGTGTGAACAGATTGTGCTCCATTTGTTTGAAACAGCCCTTACCTGATGAAGTGCAGTGCCATTATACTCCCTTCCAAACATCTTGTAATTCTAACACAGCTTATTTTTATGGCCTGTTTTTAAAGCTGCAAGATTGTGACAACATGGTGGTTTAGGCCTCAGGTTTTAAAATGCCATTTCTCTTGGGAACCAAAGACAGAAATCCAAACTTCCCTCAAAAATCCTGGCAAAGTAGATTGGATGCTCTGTGCAGCTTCTGACCCTGGAGTCTCGTGGACTGAAGCTGAGCCCCGAGTTTGGCTGTTCTGTGTCTGTACATCTGTACAAAAGCAGCCTGAACAGCAGATCTGGGAGGGGGGTGGGACACAGCCATTCCAATTTTCTCACAAATTCTCCCTCTGTCCCTGCAGTAATTGGCAGAGCTGTGCATGTCTGTGGGACACCACTCTCCAGGTGACAGGGGGTGAGATCCAGCACTGCTGCTCCTGGAGAGCTTTGGCCAGCAGCTCTCACAGGCTTTTCCCTGCTGGAGTCGGTGAAGATTTGTTCACATTAAATGTGAATTGGTAAAGGTGTAAGCAGCGTGTTCTGGTGGTGGCTGACCAGGTCCAAACCCCATTAAAAATGATGAAATTGCCACTGGGCAATTCTCAGGGGCGCATGTGTCTGTAAGAAGTGACCAACACTCACATACTTCATTGATGAAGCTTTATACACATGAAAAACTTCTGAGGAATTAACCTTTTTTTAAATGTTGGCAGAGAAGGATATGTAGCTCTCCTGTCAGACTTACTCTACATACAGAGAACTGAATATCATTGAACACATGTACATGCTTTAGAATGTATAACTTCAAAAAAACCAGAATATATATCAGTGAGAGTACAGAAATACCGTTCTAGAATGTTGTTCCACGCTATTAGTTTTTTAGCAGAGTTTAACAGAACATAAAGTAGGTTATCATCTTAATAAGAATTAGCAACAGGAAGGAAAAAAAAAAAGAGAACTTCACAAACAACTATCAAGTGTAAAAATTTCATTGTTCATGGGCTACACACCTTTTAGAGGTTAGAGAAGAATGTTTTCTCAGATTTTGGTTTTAATGAGGAATTTTACTTGCTCTTTGGGCAGAGATTAAAACTAATGCAGCTTTGCAAACCCTATTTTTGAGAACTCTGAATAGATACAGGTTATTTGCTTACAGTTAAGCTTTCACCACCTCTGGTTCAGTTTTGTGGGTCTCATGCAGCTGAAGCTCCTGAGAATAGTTACACTAGTTCTTTCAAAGATCCCATTTTTAGTGCTGCAGCAAAAGTTTTACAAAAAAAAAGTCAGATCAGCAGCCTCTGCCTCCCAACACAGTCACAAATCTGGGGAATTCAAAGCAGGGTTCTCTAGAAGCTGCTAATTGCCTGTCAATCATCTGGGACACCAGCAGTTCACACGTTTTTGCTATCGACCTAGCAGATTAATGGTATGACCCAAACAAAGGAACAAAGGCTAAACTGTTCAGTTGGGAAGGGTACTGTGTGGTCTTTTCAGGCCAAGATTAACAGAGAAATAGAGAAATGGTGTTCTTTGTAAAACTAAAGCTGCAGTGACCTTAACTCTGGCAAACAGGACTGAATGAGTTCAGCACTATTTGCCAGCAAAACCTGAAACAGCAGAGCTTTAAAAAAAGAGAAAGCAAAAAGAAAACCACAAAACAAAGCCCCCAAACCCTGTGTTTAAAAGTCTTTCCAAGCAAAATCAAGTAAAATTAAATTAAATTGGTTTCACTTTTAGGAGTCAGCAGTATAGCTAAATGATTCACAGAGCAGTGCTAGAAACTGTTGACCATTATGCTGAATGTATTTATAGTATCTGCGCGAGGTCTATTTTCAGGACAAAAACCAGCACTGGTTAAAAAAAGAGTGTTTAAATTTTCCTCTGGTATCTTTGGGACTTGTATGCTTGGATTGAGGTCAATCAGAATAAGGGTACTATTATTACTGAAATTAATATTTTTTTAGTTGCTGGTATATTCATCATTGCTAGGCATTCCATCTGAGACTAAGACTCTGTTGTGCTAGAAATCGAACCAACACCTAAGGAGAGCCCCTGAAATTTCCAGTCCCTCTATACTTTGAAGTTTCCAGTCAAATTCATAATTAAGATGGCAGTGAGGTTTGTTCTCTAAGTAGGCAGTGCTGGTTGAAGAGAAAAGGGTGACTTGTGTGAGGAATGGCTGCTCCAAAAAGGGTTTTAGCCACCTTTACTGACATTTACTTGGTATTAATTAGTTACCATCTGGAGGCAAAATTCCTTTCAAGCTGAAAGAGAGAATATGGAAAAATGAGCCTCTGGTCTTTCCTCATTTCTTGAGGCAGATTTTGTTTCCAACGCTGCAATGCCATATTTTCCTTTTGTTATAAATGAGAAGAAGCCAATTAAAATAACAGAATTTATTAACAATTAAAAAGACAAAAAAAATTTAAAAAAAATTAAAAAGCCACAATAAAATTGAACAACATTGATCGAATGTTGGGTGGGCAGAGTGACAGTAACAACGGTACCTTCGAACCTCAACCACACACGCTATGTCCTGGTGTAAGGGGTTTTATACGGTTTATTTGTCCTGAGGTGAGGTCCATTGAAAGTCCAAATATTGATTTATCTCTTTATTTCCAAGCAAGGTCTTGTCAGAGGTTCCCGTAAGTGTAAGAAGACTTGATAGTCTTCCTGGATCTCGTCTTTGGGGTGCTGATTTGGTCTCCTCCAGGATCCTCTATCAAGATTGGCATCAGATGTCAATCAGATGTGAAGTGGAGGCCCATCATTGATGACTGGGCCCATCTCCAGTCGGTTGTGTCATTTCTGTTGCAAATTTGTTTTCGCGGCTTGCACCACAGGTCTTGGTATCTTGGAGATGCCCTGGAGTAGCTTTTAATAGACCAAATCTTTGATACACGAATTTATACATTACATTTACCACACTTTGCCTTCTTGTTCCTGCCTTTCATACCATGCCCACAACCTCTGGTGCTCTAAATCAGTATTTTCTAGGCCTGCATGGTAAATTCTAATAATTTCCGTGAAGTCATTGGGAAGTGAATGTTCTCAGCTCTGACCATTTCAGCAACAGGGTAGGAGGGTGTCCTGGTTTGGAGTAAATTAGGGAAGAACCTCCAAAAGGAGTCCCTAACCAAACCTCCACCACCCCTTCCGCCCCCCAGCCCTGGGTTCGGGAAGGAAAATACCTCGGAGGAAAGTGGAAAAACCGGTTTATTGACAAAAATACACTCCCCAACACTGAATAGTGGGAAAAGACGGGTTACTGTGACGATGGGGAGGGTGCTGACGCGTCTGTTGCAAGCCCCGGACTTCTCCAACTTCTCAGGTCAGGTCAGGTCGGAGCCGGTTCAAACCTTGGGCGGGGGCGGGGGGGTTAGGAAGGAGGGAAAAAACCCCCCCAAAAACAAAAAAAAAACAAACAGAAGCAGCGGGAGGGGGGGGGGGGGGGGGGGGGGAAGAAAAACGGCGGCAGGGGCAGCCGGAGAGCAAAGCGAAGCAAAGCGAAGCAAAGCGAAGCGAAGAAGGCAAAAAGCAGCCGAGCTAGCTAAAGCAGAGCTGAAAACAGCCAAGCAAGAAAAAAGAGAGAGAGAACTGCAGGCTCCGCCAACAGGGCGGGGTTCAGCTGCGAGGACATAACAACATATCCAAGATTGGAATGGATATATGGGATAGAGGCAGCTCAACAAGAACAGAGGGAAGGGAAGGGAAGGGAGGAAGGGAAGGGAGGAAGGAGAAGGGACGGGAAGGGAAGGGACGGGAAGGGAAGGGAAGGGAACGGAAGGGAAGGGAAGGGAAGGGAAGGGAAGGGAAGGGAAGGAAGGGAAGGGAAGGGAAGGGAAGGGAAGGGAAGGGAAGGAAGGGAGGGAAGGAAGGGAAGGGAAGGAAGGGTGCCTTGTCCCTGCACCACTGCAGAGACAACGCACCCTCTTGTCACACCCTCAGCCTCTCTGTCCTGACCCCTCACTTTAGACAGCAGGTATTCCTTCTCTGCTGCTGTTGCTAGTCCCAGATAATATCTGTTTCCCAGGACAGATGAAACAGAAGCTCTGGAAAATGGTTAAAAAAGCAAAATCAGAGGGCCTGAAACAAGAATCAGATACTCTAATACAGTCTGACCCATCAGGCCGCTAGATACTCTCCCAAAGGTTCACTTTGTATGGAAACCTGTCATTTTTCCTACTGACATGCTATTGAATCAATGGCTTCAACTGTAACAGTGGATGAAAATGTGGAAACTAGCTATATTTCAAAATAATTAGTTAATAATTCTTGAACTTTAGTCTGAAAATGCAAGTCAGATAGCCATGAATGTTTGGCTTGGAAATTTTAAGATCATTTAAATTATCTGTGTGACTCATAGGGCCACCATTTTTGTTCCCTAATTCAACGCACAAGATTAAGAAAAAAAGAATTTCCTCAATTTCAATCCTGTTGGTGGATTCAATTTTTGTTTTCTGTGAATATTCTGTAATACTAATTTGAATTTTCTTGCTGGTAGAGATATTCTGTTCAGTAAGCTCATTCGCTTGCCTATTCTGATGAGTTACAAGGTATCCACTCTGCTTTAGCAAAGGATGCAATTAGTACTATTTCATCTTGTAGCCATAAAAAAAAAACAGGGAAACTTTCAGCCTGGAATCAGAGGCAGGAGACTTTCAACTGCAGTCAAAAAAACTAAAGTACGGGCATATATTAAATGCAGGTAGAGGAACATCTCAGACCTTAGAAAATCAATTGAGAAGTAATGAACATTGATGAACATATAAAACTTGCAGAAAGTCTCATTTATCATTGTGAGCTTCAATAATGGACATCTCATTCGTCTGCTGCAGAGCTGGAACAGGATGGATTACATGACATCGTGAATATTTGCTTTGTGTTTTATTGATCTGAGTGGGAAATACAGATTGCATTGTAGAGTATGAACTGGATACAAAACCACTGAAGTCAATGAAAAAATTCCTTTTGGTTTTGAGGGTTTAGAGCAGCTAACATCTGTGAAGGGTAAGTTGCCCAGTCCATGTAAACTGGTTACACAATCCTACAACAAAGTGAAGAATATTCTCTCTCTGGCCCAAATGAGCTGTAACAATTTCCTACCCTTTCTTCTATGAACCTAATCACATAGAACAAAACTATAGCCTTGAATTTCAGAGATGCATGCATTTATCCTCCTACCTTGACTTCCATGGCTGCCTGCAGAATGTGGATTAAAAAAAATAAATCTGGGGCAAAATAGATGCTAGATGAAAATTTTGTTCAACATCTTAGACTGACATTTCCCAGATATTGGTGTAACCCTGAAATTAACCTTAAATGTTTATCTGAATTATGCCAAATGGGTTGTGCCTGGACTAAGAGCACTCAGGGTGTAGTTGAAAAAAAACCCCATGGGATCTGGGAGACCAGTCACTGGATGCTGGAAAAGAGGTGAAGCTCATCAGAAGGGCTCTTTTGTCCCTATGACTGAGTCTGGTTAGAACATCCCCAACGGGATGGATCCCCAACAGGCAGGAATTTATTTTCTCAGCCTGAAGAGTCTAAAAGTTAACCTAACATTGAGGAAAATAGAGACTCCCCAAACCTAAGTGCAGACAATGGGGAATGGATGGTGTCTGCAGAGACATTGATTTTAAATATATGTGTTCTATTACTTTTCTGCAGATTCTTCTTTGCAATACATACACAAAAACCATGAGATAGCTCCTTTCCTCTTTCACCTGTTTTTTGGGTCTTTTTTTCCATTTTTATTTCAAGGTACTGGAAAATTCTTTGTACCCCAGAGCAGCAGGACAAATTTGTCTTGATACTTGAAGGGGCACAAAGAATGTGGAATTCAGCTCCTATATGGTACAATGTGCCCTGAAATACCAGTAAGATAAGATAGGTATGATATTCTGCGTGCAAGTGAAAAATTTATCACAAAACAATAAAAATCACAAAGATGTTCTCTGTCCTCTGATTCTGACAACTGCAATTTGTCTTTAGATAGTCATGATGAAATGTTCTAACTAAAGGTGTCCATATGCATATTTTTAAAAAGCCCTTTGAACAGGCATTAGAAATATCTCCCATGCTATTTAGTCTTTGCTGAGAATGATATGTCCTGCTGAGCTTTGCTTCAGTTTGATATAAGTCATAAGCACTGTGTAATTTTTTTAGAAACTGATGAGCTCTCAGATATGTGCTGGTTTTGGAAGGAGTGTAAATTAAGGTGTCTGATGAACATGTGGCTACTTGTACCTCTTCTGCTGTCTAAGTCAGTAGCAGAAATGCTTTTCTGGCAACAGTAGAAAGTGCTGAATGGGTTTGTAATGTTTGCTTAATGACAAGGGGAGGGAGAAGGAAGGTGGGGACTACTGCAGGGAAGAGGATTCTTTTGGCAAGACGAGTGATTGCATTTCAGAGCTGGCTTTCAGTAGGACTGTGGGTGGCACAGGCAAAGCTTTTCACAGGAGACTGGGCAATATTCTCTATTCAGACTCTGATGCTGCTTCCCTTGCCAGGGCTGCTAAGAAATTAGAGATATGATCAGATTTATACCATCTGTCAGAGAATCACATTTTATCTCTTTCTTTTCTCCACACAAAAGCTTTTTTTCTCTGCTGGTTTGTACCTTTCTTCCAGTGCACTGCCATCAGTCATGAGTGGGCGAAACTGAGTGTGTTGGAAGCTGGGCAGCCTCATCAGACAACAGGAGAGTCAATGAAAGCTCCTCACCTCAAGACTTAATTTGGGTTTCAAACATGAGCACTTACAAACTGTATAAAATCAATCACCTTAATTCTCAGTGTAAGCTACAGTCTGACCCTAAATTTCCTTTCTCTTTGATGTATCCCCAACAATGACAGAGCACAGACCAAACCTTTAATTCCCTTTTTTGCTTTTCAATACTTCTCGAGTATTTCAGTGTGCCATAGGCCGCATCTTTTGATCTCTACTTTTTAAAGGTCCCACTACTATGACATACAATGAATATCTTGCACTTCAACTCCTGAGACAAGACCTGCCTAGCATGTTCCAGAAGTGCCAGATGAGAAGGTAGCTATTATGGCTTACCCCCTTTTTAGTTATGGATCCAATAGTAACAGTCAACGGAAGTGAGAAAAATTAGATTTGGCCCCATATGTTGTGAATATCTGTAGTAAGCTCAAACATCAAGGTAATAGCAGCTTCTCACAGTGTCTATTTTTGGTGTAGTCTACACATTAATTTTCTGGGAAAGGT
Source organism: Sylvia atricapilla (assembly GCF_009819655.1). Taxonomy (NCBI): domain Eukaryota; kingdom Metazoa; phylum Chordata; class Aves; order Passeriformes; family Sylviidae; genus Sylvia; species Sylvia atricapilla. The sequence goes on along the minus strand of NC_089141.1, from coordinate 106,214,830 downwards.
AAGGAAAATTGTTTTCTCTATAGGTTTTTCTGGGGTTAGAGTGGGTTTATCCACTTTTCTTTCAAAAGGCTTGAAGTCTGTGTGGATGGTCTTGAACCACCATCAGAAGACCACTAATGAACAATGGAGTAAAAACAAGGAAAGCAGAGAAAGCAAAGGAAACTACTATTATTATTATTACCTTTTATTAAAATTATTACCTCTTATTACCTTTTATAACAGTGATGAAGACTTCCAGAGTTTATTACAGACCTTTAGTAGAAGAACCCCTCCACAAACTTCACAGAAACTTTTCATATCCTAAAAGTGGAAAATCTTTATATCTGCATCTTTTCTCAGCATAGAGCAACTGTAACTTTCAGACAACAGGAACACCACAGGGATTCTTGATTTCATCCCATACATTCACATCCTGGGAATGAGATTAAATGGACTAGGTAAAACATTAATTTCCATGAGTTTGTTACTTAATTACCATCCCAAACTTCTGCAAGATCATCAAGCATGACGAGGAATAAGAAGAAAAAAGTTCTCTTCTGTATTTTACATTCAGCAGCAGCCACACTGTGTTTATCTACAGTAAAAATGCTTGTGCATCTGCTTTCTTCCCAAGGCTTCAATGCATACTAATTACTTTCTCATGTATATTAACTAGGATTTTATAACTTTGGTGCTTTGTGCACTGTTTCAAATCTTTATCCCATAGTGTTTCTCCTATCTTGCTTGCTTAGAGCTGGGAATATTTTTTCATAAAAGTCTGGTGCAAATTCCTTTTTGTGCACGGGCAGAGTCTTATAAGATTACTACTACTGCACATTGCAAAGACCATAGTGTTTAGGGGAGCCTTTTGTTTCCTGGGTGAAGTGAAATACCAGAGTACAGAATACTGAGGTGAATGCCTTGGTTTAGGATGTTTTCTTTGTCTGCAACCACAGGCTGGACAGGTAATGAATCCCTCACACTGATGATTAGCCTTGATGTCACATATATTGAATACACAGTACAGATACTACAGGTATTTGAGTGATAATATAGTTCTAAGCTTCATCCTCATTGTCCTGGTTCCATTTCCCACCATTCTTTGTCTCTGCCTTGCTCTAACTGAATTCCTAGTAGTACATCATCTGTTTTGAAACAATTCAGCAGCCTTTCATGTATCACCCTGATATTATTGAGATGTTGGCCTGCATTTTTTGTATCAAGTTTAAGTGAGAAATGTATATATTTTCCTGTTGTTCATAGACAGAGAAACCAAGCATACCAATTCATGATTAAAGTCAGCAGTTTCCTCTTCTCTCTCCTCATTTAACCAGCGCTGGAAATATCCTTTTTTATATCACTGCTTGGCCTAAATAATACGTAATTCACAATTGGTATTAATACTGCATCTGGCCATTACACCTTGCTTTGCTTCAGTAGTTCTTCCATGGTCCAAGGGTTGCCTTTATTAGCAGATCAGCCTGAGGACTGAGCCTGCTGGAGAACTGCAAATAGGATTCCCAATCCCCTCCTAACTGTTCTGACATATTATCCAATCTTTGCAAGCCCATAAAACTTTAAATGAGAACTACCTACAAATTTAACTTTACAATACAGTCACACTTTGCTGATTTTGAACTTTCTCCCCACACACATACAATTCAAATAGATCCAGTTTTTAATTTATTGTGGGAATCAGAGGGTGAGGATAATGTATTCACGGCAATGCACTCAGAGCATTTATCATTGCTAGCTAACAGCTGCAGGCTTACCTTAAAGAGCTTTGCACATTACCTGGTGCAGTCAAAGGGATGGGGCTACACACATGAATTTGGCTGGGCCAGTCACCCCTTTGAAAGGCAAACCCATGGGCTGTTTCAAAACAGCTGCACTCAGTCTATGGGCACCCTTGACTGGTTGGCTGATTCAACACACAAGGCCTAAAATGAGACTGGAGTCAAGAGATTTTACAAAAGTATATGGTGAGGACTTGCCATATGTGCAATATCCCATGGTGTTTCTTCCACTTTGCTTTTCTATTACTTTCATTCCTACCTTAATTTTCTAGTTCTACACCCTGGCCATGGTAGTCACATAATGTCACCCACAATAATCTGCCACACAATTTTTGGGTAATTTGAGAGACCTGTGGATTTTCAGAAGTTGCTTTACCTTTGCAAAATTATGTCGACCTCCTGAAGAAGAAAGAACACCTGAAAGTTTAGGGCTACACTAAAAATTCAGGGAGCATATGTAGAATTCCAAGATTCCCCCAAAACGTTTTGTGTGGTTCTGTGAGCATCTCTGGATTTTTTCCACATTTGTCTTCCTCATTCTTGTGGTGGGGTGATGGTTTGGTACCTTTTTAATTAATTAGTTTAGGAGGCAGCAGTAGGAGGATACACACCACATAATCAGATAAGCAAAGTAAAGGGGGCCCAATGATCATTTCAGCAGACAGAGCCCATTTTTAAGGGTAACACAAACCAGAATTCTAGAAATCAGTTCTGTAGACAGCTTAGGCAGAAACACCAAGGTGCTGATACACTGATATATACCTCATTTACCTATTTTGTTTGCTGAATCCAGAGCTAGAATCACAGAATCATGGTCATTGTGAGGTTTGGAGAGGCTTCTGGAAGCCTACTGGTCCAGTCTTTACTCATAAAAGAGTCAGACAACAAGGCTGCCCTGCTGAAATTTGAATAACTTCAGGGATGGAGTTTTGGCTCTCTGTTCCAGTGTCTGACCACCCATTTCCTTGTGTCTAACTTCCTGTATTCCAATGTGTCCATGGTGTCTTGCATCTTTCCACTTTGAGAACAGTCTGTCTTCACATCCTGCAATCAATTAGCTTTAGACTGCAGTAGGTCCCTTCACCTGTCTTCTGTCTGGGTTTAGCAAACTCCCACCTCTCAGCTTGTCCCCTCTGCCAAGGGCTCCATCCCCTGGACCACCCTGGCTGGCCTGTGCTGGATTTGCTCTGGGATGTCCATGTCTTGTACTGGGGAGCCCAAAACTGCACAGAGCTCCAGTTGTGCTCTCACAAGTGTGGAGCAGAGGTGAAGAACCACCCTCCTGGACCTCCTGGCTGCAGTTCCACTAGCCCAGGGTGCTGTTGGTCTTCAAGGGCGCATCTCTGCATCATGTTAAGTTTGTCCAACATGACTCAAAGGCTTTTTTTTTTTTTTTTTTTTTTTAGCAAAGCTCCTCCCTGATCAGTCGTTCCTGTTTTGTATCTTGTGTTTTGGGCAGTCCCATCCCAGGTGCAGGGATTTGCTTTTGATTTTGTTGACCTTGGTGAGATTCTCTACCTTGCTGAGGTCCTTCTGAATTGAAGCCCTGCTCCCCACTGTGTTTTACTGTTTTCCCCAATTTGGTGTCACCTGCAAACTTGCTGAGAGTGCCTTCTGTTCTATAGTCCAGGTAATTAATAGGACTACTGGACATCATTGGTTCAAGTTCTGCCTCCTGAAGAATTAGTTTGTCTGGTTACTGGCCCCTAGATGGACTTTGAAGTCTGGAGATGAACCTTTGAGCAGGGCTGTCCAGCCAACTTTCAAGCCTTTTTACTGTCTGTTTTTCTAGTCTTTTTGCTCCAGGGCTGCTGTAGAAAAATCATAGACCTTAATAAATCCAAGATAAACAACATCCACAGTTCTCCCATCATCCATGCTACCAGTCATCCCAGCTGGTATATGGCAATCAGGTTGGTAAAGTATGGCTCAGTTCCAACTCAGTTCCAACAACTCTCTCTGGTTATGCCTGGAAGGAGAAAAAAAAAAAAAAAAAAAAACAACCACCAAAACGAACAAACAAACAAACAAAAAACCACAAACCAACAAAATTTATGCCTTAGTTTTAGTGAAATCTAAGAAACTGTTATCAAAGTGACAAAATCTGCCTAAACACTGGCAGAGCAAATCTACTGAGCTGTTTCAGAGCAGAACCATATTTTGCTTTGTGGTAGAAAGAGTCATAAGCACAGATGTAACTGAAGGATTTGGCAACAACTCCAGTATTAATAATTTTAGGCTACTTAATCACACAGAGAGCCAAAGTCATACTATTAACTGATCTGAACAGATTACATTAGCTGAGATCTGATACCTTGTATTCAAAGCTTATATTTGTACAGCTATTGAATTTTCTGAAGTGTAGGGATTGCAGGTAATTTATTTTGTAATTGTAGTCCATTCTTAATCTTAACAGCTTTCTTAGGCTGTTATATTTAAATTCATATTCAAGAACTTCATGTTCCTTATATGAATGTTTCTTCTAATTAAACAGGATAAATGCTTGCTACTGTGAGTTAAATTCTGAACCAAACAGAAATTGGATTATGTTATCTCTGGGTGAATGTCTTTTGAGATAGTTCCTGTTTGTGCTGCCTCATTAAAGTTGTCTAGTACATATTTAGCTGCTAAAAAAAAAATAGGAGACTTTATAAGTATTCCACTTAAACCCATTTGGAAGGGTTTTCTCACCTTGTTTATAATTATCTGCACTTTTAAAATGTCAGTGTTATAAACACAACAAATCCCCCTCTCTGCAGCAAGTATATTTGAAGGAGACTGAGGAGAAGAAAAACCCTTCCTTTCCCTCTAAGTCACTAAGGTGGCACAGGCTGCTGCTGCACCTTATCAAAAGTACTGAGAACACCTTATTAATTCCTCCAGCTTTTGCACAGCATGACTTATGCTATCGATTGTATTCATGTGTAGTCTATTTTTTAAGGCTAATTCATAAGAATTCAGTGGGATTTATTTCTGTATGTATGATTGTTACCTAGGAAATAGCAGAAACGTTCTCACTGTTCTTTCATGAGAACAGTGTGTGCAGTTAGGGAGCAATTGTTTAGTTTTACTATCAGAAAACTACTCTCTTTTTTAGATTGTTCTTTTTTTTTTTAAATATATTTCTAGAATCTCTCTTGAGTAAAAATAACTTGGCTGCTACTTCTCTAAGCACCTCCAGGTAGAAAACCTTAGAAAAAGGCATGAGGCATCTATATTTTTCAAAGGTGTGTTAATATAAAGTGGAGTCATCCTGTTCTAGGCCAGCTGTTTATACTAGACTCAAGTAAGAGGTGGTAAAAAATCTTTATGTTCAGGTGGCCATGAGCAGCCTCAATAAAATAAATCCATCTACTGTCTAATTTTCAGTGAACAGGTGTTAAATTAATCAAATCTTGCCATGAGTACAAATCCTTACTTTTCCCTCCCTTTCTTTAGATGCAAGAACAGAATGAGATCAATCCAGAACTGTGGGCCATGAACCTTCCTATCAGAAGTGCAGGTGGTGTTTCTTGTTTCTTGGTGTTTCTTGGTCTTTCTTGGTGTTTCTTGGTGTCTCTTGGCGTCTCTTGGTGTGATGGTCTGCTCCTGTAGGAGGGTGAATTTTCCTTGTGTCCCAGGAATTAACAACATTGTTCCTAGATCTGCAGGTCTCATGCAGGTCTGTTCATACGGGGACATTATTTCTATAGGTACCCATTATTAAAAATTTGGGATTACAGTTTTTCATTTGTGGCTCCAGGTATAAACGCTTATAATTCCACCTGAAGAGATCTGGAGAAACACCATTCTTTAGAAAGTGACATATGGCTTTCCATAAAAACCTGACTGACTTCAAGCTGAGTATCAAATACAGCTCAAGAGTATTAGGACCAGTCACAGTGAAAACTCTTTGTTGTGATGTAAAATGTTTTATGGAAGTGGTGATATATAGAAGGGCTGCTGTTGAATAATATCCTCTTGGGGAGGGTTTCCTCACCCAAGATTTAGATTGTTTAAAGTCCTTGGCCCTCTAAAAGCCCCAAGTCATGTTGGTATGACAACAAAAAAGCAGAGTCTTCAGGGTTTGTTTTCAGGTTTCTCATGATGTTTGTTATTTGGTATCTCAGAATTTTCTCTGCTCCCAGCTGAGGTCTGTACAGCAGCTGGGACACGAGGTGACTGTCCATGATGGGACCTCCCCTTACATTTTTACAGATAACTACGTGTTGGTTATTTACTATTTTGTGCCAATGCCTAGTGCCCACACTAAAAGTGTCATTTCTACTTTGACCCAATCCACTCTAACTACTTTGTGCCATCACCACCCCAAAAGATGGAGGATGAGGAAGAAGGAGAAGGACATGAGGTACCACCCAAATTCCACCATCTTGTCCCCATTTACCTCTATTCTATAAACCCTAAAACTACTGAATTTTGTGTCTTCTACTGTTTTCACATCCCGATGGTTTGCAATTCCTATCTCTGTGTCTGAAACCTCTCCCATGGAATAAAATTAAACCTGGTGTTTTCCTGGGCTCTGTGCCAAGGTCTCTGAGCCCCCTGGACTGGCTCTACACCCTCCTGTCCAGGGCTCAAATTCCCTTCCTTGGGCCCCAGGTCATCCAAGGGATGTCCTGGACTCCAACATATCCAGGAATAACACTCTGGCTTGACAAACCATTACAAAGCTCTAGTGTGGACAGCTCCTCTAATGAACTGAAAACACCTGGACATTATTCATTTACAGTTTCTCAATACATCAAGTAAAGTTTTACACAGTTGCCTCACTAACTACAAGCTTTCTTTATATTTACAACTGGTGGCAGAGGTTTTGTGGCCATTCTGCAAGCAGAGTCATCACAGCTACAGAAGGCACACTTCCATGTACTGCTGGAAGGTACAACTGGGGTTGTCTGGGCAATCAGACTAAAACCACAAACAAAACTGGGCAGCTGCTAATGAAGCAACCTGATGAAGTACTCCATGTAAATTTATTTAAAGGCCTAATCTCCAGCCCTTTTTTAATTTTTTTTTTGTTTGTTTTGTTTTAAGGTGAACAGAATGACATAGATGTAGAGGAACTTTTCCTAGCTACTATAAATACACATTGTGAACATCTTTATGAGTAACATCTGTTTATACTCTTCTCTATTACATATCCTCCCTGTGCTCTCCTCCACTGTAGTCCTTACAATGCCTCCAGCATGCTCTGTGTCACCTCTGTTGAAGGAAATGTGTTGATTGTGATCTTCTACTTAGTTCTCAGAGTAGTACAGACTCTGCTTCCCTGACACAGAATATTTTGCTTCTGGCTTCCCTAAAAGCACTAATGGGTCCCTTCCAACTCAGAATGTTCTGTGATTCTGGGATTCTGATAAAGCTTTCATTGTCTCAAACAAGATCCCCAGGCAGATTTGGGTTTTGAGGGCACATTTTCTTTTTGACAGCTTTTATTTTTTGCTTTTGCCATGTGGTTGCTGGGATAAAATTTCATTCTTAAGACTCTTGTTTGGATCTATAGAAGCCAGATCCAATCTTATGCAGCCTTTCAAAATGCTGAACAAACACCTTTGCCTGAGGGAAGTGCACTTGTTTGCTTTTTCCTCCTTTTAATTCCCAAAAGGGGGAGGTGATGTTAAAGGACTGCAACTGGTGACTGTGAACACAATAAACTCAGCTCTTCAGCTTCCTTTTTCCTTAACTCTTCTTTTACAATAAAATTTTTTCTGCCTCTCTCTGTTAAAAAAATAATTATTTTCTTGCATGCCCTTGAATGTTTTGATATCACAGTTATCCTGTAAAATATGGGACTTAAGAGACGATAAGGATATGTATTATAGAATTACGGAGCAAGTTTTTTGTGTCGTCTGATTAAGTGAGTTATTTGGCCCTAATGAATGCTTGTTCATTAATTTTGATAGAATTATGACTTATGACTTAGTAATGCATCATAGTGAATTATCTTGGTCTTTACTGCTTAGGAATTTTTTGGTTTACAGGTGATTTATGATGACTTCTCATGGTTTTCTATGCAGTGCAGTTTGCCTAATTGAGAGGTTACAAATCTCTCAGTCTGCTACAGTGCAGTGTGGTGCCTTTAGAATCTAAGTTGCAATTCAGCATATAAAAATCAATTGACACTTAATAGGGGCTTTGCCTGCAAGTTGGAGTACTCTGCAGGTACAGAGTGGTATTATGAAATAACAATTCTGTTTGTGTGGACCACCATTTGTCTGAGTCATTCTTTTCATCTTGCTCCACTGTGGCCATTGAAGAAATCAATCCTAATTCAGGGTAGATCCTAAAGCATATTGTGCAAACCCCTTTTAAACTGGCTCTTAAAACAGAAGGTGATATGCAGCATATCAACACAATGTTGTCCTCCAAGCCAGTGGCACTTGTTATGATACCCAGTAGGCATTTTTTTCCTTCCATTGATGTGTGTTGGTTCTTCTGCACTTAAAACACAACAATAATGAAAAAAAGATCCCCTCCCACAATACATTTTTTTTGGGAATCCCTTTTCCAACACTGATTGCCTTTGATTTTTATCCAGAAATTCTTGCAAAAATTCACTGTGTTAGATTATCAGTCTTGTCTTTCTTTTGCAAGGCTTATTGGGCAATTACTTAAAGAGCTTGCCTAATTATGGATACCTGCCTTACCTCTTCAATTATTGCTTTAAAATGAAACATAGTGATTTCCTCTTTTTGTTTTAATTTCTCTTTAGCCTTTTCAAAGTAACCCATGAAGTTTTTGATTTATTGGTTTAACCCTTGACTTTTCTGTAGTGTGTCATAATTTCTGTCTGGATGGTTCAACTCTTCTGATACTTTTAGTTTCAGTATTGTTGTCCTGCATGAGAGTTTTGGGGGTTGATGCTGTTTCACTTTAAACAAGTTCCATAAAATCCAACTAGGAATTTTACTGGGGTCCTAACTTGTTGGTTTTTGTTTTGTTTTGTTTTGTTTTTTGCAGCACACCAGGCATTTAAAAGTTGATTTTGAGCTCCTTGAAGGTTTCTGACATGGTGCAGGACCACCTTGTGCTGCAGCAAGAAAGCCTGAGCTGCAAGCAGATGTAATCTCTGACTGCTTTGAGCGTGTCATACTCATGTATTTGTGTCTCATATGAGAGCTTAGATCTACTTTCTGTCCACAGCTAAATCCTTCCATTTTGGGTAGCTTTACACATACAATTCACTACAATTCAGATACTAGGAGTTGTTAACAGCCTTCACCTCCACACCCAGACTCCCCTGAACAGTTAGCTGGAAAAAGAGGTCCAAATAACAGTATAAATTCATCCCCCAGAACTATCTGTCCACAGTTTAAAAAGACACATGAGTAACATGGGAAGATATGGATACAGTGTTAGAATGTATCCCAAAAATCTTTTTGATCCCTGCTTGACATTACTGGATTGTTTTAGATAATTGGTTAGTGCAAAATTAATACGGAAAAGTCTGCATACATGTACAAATTCAGATTTCATTAAACCAGAAAAGAGACAACTCTGAACATGAAAGGGTTTCCTTTGGTCAAAAACAAAACCAGTATGCTTGAAATACGGTAGGAACAACAGTGTTACTAATTCTTGTGTAAATAATTTCACCTGTCTCTATATTTTTTTTTATTCTTCCTGTCTTTGTCTTGACTTTTTAGATCACAAGTTTATCATGAAAAAGATGTGGGTTTTTTTTTAATATGTTTACATAACTTATCACAAGAAAATGGCACTCTTGAAGGGTGATGGAGAATGTGGGCTCTTCCCAACTCTACATTTCCCTCTTTGCCATTTTGTTCCCATGAACAGCAGCTTATTCTGTATATTTGCATCTGGGGCCATGTGAGAGTATAATATCTGAGTCTTGCCATCCTCTGGCTCTTTCCAACAACTTTGGGAACCTTTCAGCAAACATTCCTAAATATATTCCACTTTTTTTCTTTGCACTCCCATGTGAATTCATCTGAATACCCTCTGAGGTAAGAGCAGAAACAGGCTCTCATACTTAGCCACACCTTGCCTCACCACCTGATCCATGGAAAGAAACTGGATCCATGGAAACCACAGTGCAAAATGTGTGAGCTCAGGCAAGTTCCTTACTTGCAGGAAAGTCTCTTGGACTTCTCATTTTACTGTCCTGATCCTGTGTTATACAATTAAAAAAATTGTCATACTAGAATCCATGTGTTATCCATGGTTAAAACCCTCCATAATTCTTAATGATATTAAATTCTTCCAGTTTATCTTAGCAAATGAATGACTTGTATCAGAGTATCTGTATCCTTCTTTGCTATTTTATCTTCAGCCTCAACATCATGGGGGAAAGAAATAAAAAAATCAAATTAGCTTTTGTTATGAGATTATCCATTATTTTTCTACAACATAATAAATATTAAATGGGATATCCCTACTCTGTCTTACTCTTACCCAGAAATAGAAATACAACATAAGGAAACAAGGAAAGACAGTGCTATTAACCCTTTTGTATTCTTGACTGCAGTAGAATGTATTTCATTTTAAATGGAATAGTAAAAGCCATCTAAAAGTATCTACAAGAGGAATTGTCAGTAGATGTTAATTTGCAGACATTGTTTATAGCTTTGGGAGTAAGCAGTAACTCTGTCTCTTACTTGTTTATCTGTTGTGAAAACAACCCTCTGTTGTCAGCACTGTCTCCAGCACAAATCCAAAACACAGCCCTATACTGGCTACTGTAAATAAAATTAACTCCATCCCAGCTAAAACCAGAATATTATCTTAATCAGGATTTTTTTCTCTATTAAACAAACAAACAAACAAAACAACGAAAACACAACCAACCAAAAAAAAAAAAAAAAACAACAACAAAAACCACAAAAACCAAAATCAAAACCAAACAAAAAACCAAACAAAAACCAGCACCACCAAAAAACCCCACAAAAAATTAAATCAAAACAAAAAAATACCCCAACCCATTGTAATTCCTGCACTATTCCTTCTCAGGGAAGAGATGTATTTAGTCACTGTTAGATAATTTCTCTTAGTCTAAAACCATCCAAGCCAACTTTAATCTGCTGCATATACTTCACTTTTCTTCACCTGCCCTGCTTATGTCATTAGGGGTACAAAACAAGAGCAAGACTGGCAATGCAGTCTAGTGAGGGTGAAGGAAAAGAGAGAATTTCTCCCCATCTTTACACTAGACTTCAGTCACAGCACTGAATTATTCAAATTATAACATGTGAAGTTCCATTATTTAGTAACAAGAGACATTTCTATTTTACCCTTCCCCAGTCACTGCATTTTCCAAACAATTACTGTTGGCCATTGGTAGAGAGCCTGGAATTATTTTCAGCCTTGAAAAATCACTAGTGAATTTTGGAAGTTTGTCTGATGTGATTTAGATGTTGAAATGGATCTGACAGCAGACATATTACACACATTGTTCCAAAAGGGACACGTTATTCCAAAGTTAGGAGTCTGTTTTGTGGTTTGGGATCTGACTTGGCACAAGATTTGCTGTCACCTGCTAAGCACACAGCCTTCTTGTAGCCAGGCCAACATCACAGCAGCGGTAATGTTGGCTGGGGTGACCAAACATTGTGAAGAAAAGACAAAAGAAGCAGCAGGTGACACTGTGTGACAGGCCTGAGACTGCCAACTTCTGCAGGACCCCGACAAGCATCTCTGTGAGGTGCTGTCACCTGGGACCTGCTGTTGCTGTGTCTCAGGATGTCTCCCTAATTCGCTGCTGCTTGTCTGCCTGAGGTGGTCTGGAGGCAAAAATGTCAAACTTGTTGCCCTTTATCTCCCCCCTGTTTTGGCACATCACCTGTTCCCCACGGGAGTGTGCTTATTTTGACTTCATGCAAATGAAGGAAACTGGATCTGTTTGGCTGCTGCAGCAGAGTGCTGCTTCTCACCCTAAATTATACAACATCAGTGCCACAAAGTGCTGCCAATTCCCACCATAATTTCTTTGCCTTATCTATCATTTGCATGTCTTTGCATGTCTGCAAGGGTCACTGACCAGTGCCAGTTTTTGGATAGCAGATGTCCTTGTGTTCAGATTTCTGCTGAACAAAATACCTGCCAGTGACAGGCCAGACATCTTTGCTTCTGTAATTTAAATGCACTAAATATGGCATGGAAACTACTTTAGTGCAGAAAATTTGATGTTTTCTTTATGAGACTACTAAAAGGGTGATTAACACATCCACTTTGTTAGGAAAACCAGCAGAAAACCAGACTGTATTTTGATTTTTCCCCTCTCTGTATCAGTCACCCAATGGGTTTTTTGGCAACTAATGGTTGGTGGTAGAGATGTAGCAGGGGTCCACAATTCACGTGAAAATTGCTCTTTAATTTGCTAGCTGTTCACAGGAGCTTCCCTGATGGCATTTTTTCTGTGGTGTTCTGTTTTTGAGAGGCTCAGAAAGTGATGTTGGAATGAAGGATGATGGGGACAAGGAATACTTACTCCCCTGTCCCCTTTCAATGGAGTTTGTTTTAATATGCTTTGAATTTGCTAAACCTCCATTTCTAACATAGTGTTTTGGGAAATGAGCATGGTCCAGCTTTTTTACAATAGGAAATCATCAGTCTTTGATTTGGAAAGTTGTTAAGTCATCAAAACACACTAGCTTTCAAAATTGTCAGGCTTTGGTACAAATCAGTACCATTTTGAAACAAGAAATAGATGTGGAGCTCACACTTGGGAAAGAAAATTAGCCTTGATGATTACTTATTAACTACTCTTCTCCAGAATTATGTTTTTCTCATGGTACTAGCATTATTATTTTCATATTTATTGAAAATACCCCTTTCTAAGAAAAATAATCTATAATTTATTATTGTATTGACAAAGGTGTAAGTACTTAATTGCCGACTTGTTGATTCCAGTGCTAGTTGTGCTTTTGAAACAGATGTCATATTTTAAGAAATGAATTGAGCTTTTAATGAACAAAAGTTCTCCTGAGCTTCACTTAAATGTGAAGTAATGTTTCTCAAGGGGCCTATTCTCAGGCAATACATACTAAAATTGAATTTGTTATGCTGTATGAAGATTTTTAGTTTTGCAGAATTTTCATAAAGAAATCTCAGGAAATAAAAAATGCTGTATGGGAATTGCTCCAATTAACTGACTAAAATCCATTGACTGGCTCCAGGGTGCCCATTTTTCCATACAGCAAACAAGATCTTATCTCTGAACTTGGCCTATAATTTGGCATAGGCGGAAAGATTTAATTGCTCCATCAATTTTACTGCTTGCTTTAGGTATTTCTTGCCTCTTTTCTTAAGTTGTGTAATTTTTAAATTTCTCATTCCTGTAATGATTTAGGAATCTCTGTTCCAATGACTCTTAAGTAAAACATGTTTGAAAACAATGCAACTGAAAAGCACTTTTTTTGTTCTAGGCTCATTTAACACATTCATATGTTGCTGAATGTTTCTCTGACTTCTGTGGATATTTTTCTTTTCTTTTATCCTTTTTACACAACAGTGAAGTCCAGTGTCACTTAGAAAAGTATCACCATATCAGTCATGCACAAAGAGTTTCTGAAGACATTTCTTGGCCAGTTGTAGCTCTGAAATCAGAGATTGTCTGAGGTGCTGGAAGCAGGAGTTATGGTAACCAGTCCTGGATAAATGAAGACATAAGATTGTGCCTTAAGTTATCAAATTCCACCAACTATTTCTCAGCAAATAAAACCTTCAATACTGAGAGCTCTGAAGAAAATATTCATAAATGTTTTTGTTTAACTTCAAAGGAAATTACTACCTTTATGCCTCTATGCTAAATTTAAGAGAAAACTGATGAAGAATGGGCCTTGCTAAAAAAGATTTAACTAAAGATCTGTTCCATTATTGGTAACAGGAACAATGTTGGAAGAAGCTAAAGGAAGAAGCCTGTAAATCTGTTTCACCAGAAGAAGGAGAAAACATTTAAGCATTTTGAAATTGGAAGATTCATATTCCATGGTGTTGGAATGTATATTTTCTTCAGTTCTGGGTTCATCTGGGAAAGCATCTTCTGAGCATTAGGGAGGCCTCTGAGTCAGTGTGTGAAGCTTTACTTATGTCCAAGACAAAAAAGAGTAGCTCCACAAGCAAACTTCATAATGTCAGCTAGACTGTGCTCTTGGGCTTTCATTTAACCAGCAGTGGTGAGCAGATCCTGTTCCTCTCCCTCACCTCTGACAGTAATTTCACAGCTACCAAAACCCACCACATAGAGTGGTGGAAAGGTACTTGACCATTGACTCTCTGACCACAGATTAAAAAAGAAATTCCTGTAAATACATGAGTGAGGCTTTCTTTCTGTTCTGCTGCAGTACAGTCATCCAGCAGAAGTGAATCCTGGGCAGAAATCTCATCCTAGCAATATTCCTCCTTTTTATGTATCTTGCCCTGCTGTGAACTCCCCTCCTGGCCTCAGTGCAGGGATGCTGGAATTCTACTTGAGATGTCTTGGGACAAACTTGTTTTCTCCCTGTTACAGTGGAAATACTGTGAGATTTATGCATTCCTTCTAGGTAAAGGATTAACTCATACAACAGATTTGATTACACAATACAACATTAATTTAGAAGCAAGGCTCCACTCCACTGCTGAGGGCGAAAAACAGAAGTAGGTTGTGGCAGATTTTCCCCATCTATTCCAGCTGAGAACTTCACCAGAAGAGTGTTGAAGTGGCCTGGTTGTCTGGGTCGATTTGAGAAGATTGTGGTGTTTCTCTGTGAGATCTGACACTTGCCCACTTCTGATGAAGGACATCCTCTACTGTTGTGCTGCATTATCACATGCCAACAGTTTCTCAAACTCCTTTGCACTTCAAGTTAATCCTATACCAATACATTAAGGAATACCTAGAATGTTCTTTGTGCTAAGTGCACATCCACCATGATACCAGAGGGATTGGAAATTATATTCCTTCCATAATGCTACTGAGAACAGGTACTGAGATTGTGAAATAACTGTGGTAATTCATAAGTGTCTGTGAAATGAAAAATCACAGAGCAGAGAGAGCATATCTCAAGTACTCAGCATTTGCTGTAGTGCTTTTTATTATCCTCAAAGGCAGGCTGAAGATCATTTCAATACTGTCATAGTTTTCACACACAAAACATTAATAAAAATTGGCTCCTAGTTTTGTGTTTTACTAAAAGCAGCTACTACTTCCCCTTATTCCCTCCAGTAATTGTATTAATAAAGTTAATATTTGACTCTAGCAGTAACCAGAAGGATTTAAAATTACTTCAAGATGACATTTATGACATTTCTTAGTTGCCTGAGAGATTCTGAAACAGCCACTGAAACTGCTGACCTGAAGGCTGTGTTTGTAGTTTGTTCTTGAATCACCTGGGCTGATTATCTCTGGTAGAGGGCAAGGCTGATGAAGATGCTCTGTCTCCAGTACTCAGTGAATGATATGAGAGGCAGCTAAACATCACACTCAGGTCATCTGTAAAGACAAGTGTGAGGTCATAGAAAGACAGGTACTTCCAGCCTCTCTCCCCTTCTGTATACTCTTACTGCAATCACTCAGGGTTCATCTCACTTATTTTAGAGCTTTCCAAAATAGATCATCTTTCTAGTGAAAGGAAATAAATGACAACTTTGGGGGCCAATTGCTGCCACATACTACAGGCTCTTACTTGAGAACTCATGCCCTAAAAGCTCAGCTGTAAAGCTCTACATTTAATTTGATGCATCCCACTTGTGAACACCTAAGTACTCAGTGAGTCACCCATCACTGCACAACTTCTGAGGCAGCTCATTAATCCTGAGTGTAGCCCTGCTCACATCTATCCCCTGTGTTGCTGCTTCAAGCTCAGTAAAAATCCGAGAGGACATAGACAGCTTTCACTTTCACACAATAAGTTTTCTGGAAATCCATATAAAAAGCTTTATCTGAGTAAATGCCACTCAGTGATGCTCTGTGTTACCTGTTTGTGGATGTGAAGGCAGTCACTTTACAGGAGACTTATCATGTCACTGTCACCGGACAGAAGCTTTTGGAAAAGAACAGCACAGAAAAGGTCTTTTATGTGTGCAAATACATTGAAATGAGTTATCCTCTCTCTAGACAGCAAGAAGAAAAGAGTTTCTCCTGCAACTGCGCTAAATGATTTTGTGAGGTGCTCTGCACTATGGAGGGAACAGCTGTGTAAGTCACTGGTGCCTCTGCAGATGTGAATGGGTAGATGGAGCAGGGGAGGCTAGATTTCTTTTGTAGAATCCCAGCTAATTTTTCTTCAAGTTACAAAAAAAAGTGAATGTTAACTTGGTTCTCCAGGGCTGTCTGAGACAGGAGGCTGCAACACAGATTCTTCTTTCTGTTCTTTGAGTGCCTACTTGTGTTCAGAAGAAACCATTCAGAGTTATTCCCTTTGAAAAAGTGACTGTATTTGATGTGCATGCCTGAATCATAGAATCAGAGTATCCTGAGTTGGAAGGGACCCACAATGATTGTCAAGTCCAAATCCTGGCCCTGCACAAGACAACTCCAGGAGTCACACCCTGTGCCTGAGAGCATTGTCTAAGCATTTCCTGAGCTCTGTCAGGCTGGTGCTGTGACCACTGCCCTGGGGAGCCTGTTCAGTGCCCAACCACCCTCTGGGTGAAGAACCTTTTTCCAGTATCCAGCCTTAACCTGCCCTGACACAACTTCAGGCCATTCCCTGGGGTCCTGTCACTGTCCCCACAGAGCAGAGATCAGTGCCTGCCCCTGCTCTGCCCCTCACAGGGAAGTTGTAACTGCAGTGAGGTCTGCCCTCAGTCTCCTCCAGGATGAACAGACCAAGGACCTCAGTCCCTCCTAACACAGCTTCACCTCCTGGCCCTTCACCACCCTTGTGGCTCTCCTCTGGATGCTCTCTAAGAGATAAATATCATGGTTTAGGAGATCAAAACTTCATCCCATGCTGGAGGTGAGGCTGCCCCATCCTGCTCTGTCTCCTTAATCCTGCCATGAACCTCACAAGAAGCACTGTAGGACACCTTTACCATGGAGCCCTTCCAGCTGGCTGTAAGGAAAGCAGGGAACAGATTCAAATTGTTGAGCTCTGTTTATGAAGATGTTCAAACTGTGTCACTTCTTCACATCCAGATTATCTTGGATTATGGAATTAGCACTTTTTCTTAAAGATAAATGCATATTTTCTCTATTTTAAATAATTTTTCTGTTCAGGCATACTGTGAAAGGTGGATGCCCCTCCCCAAACCACCATTTAATGAATTAATCTATGAATAATTGCATCACACACATCCTTAGGTGGGATGTAAAAGAACTATATAGCTCAACTTTGAGCACATGTGCAGTGCTAATGGTTACAGTCAGCAATTATGGTAGCAGTTGTGGGTGAAAATTATGTGCCATCAGAAAGCTCTGGTTTTCCACCTGAGTTTGTTCACCTTTTATGAGTACTGCAACTTCCCTGCTGACTTTTGGTGAGAACAAAATCTTACTGACCGAGTCAAGGCTGAGATCAGTGGTCCTGAAGCTGGGCTTTCTGTTTTGGCACTGACTTACTTACCCTTCTCTAACAGAAGACTTAATTTTATATTACTGTGGAAAAATTCAGTTGTCTCTGCCTGAAGAAGAAATGCAAGGAACACAAAAATTAGCAAGGAATTGCAGTTTTATATTTTTGCCTTTTTTTTCCCACTTCACCATTGAAAAATCATTCACAGCCACAAGATGAGTTAAATTTTGGCAAAGGATAAAGCAAATGATAACTGTCCTTTACAGTTTTCCTTGTAATCTTCTGGCAGAGTTTCCTTTAATAAAAACTATATTTTAAAAAATTAATAAGAAGTAAACATTAGAGGCTTCATTAATATCAGCTATGCTGCACAGTGTGGCCATTTCCCTTCTGTTTTTCAATCACATTTGAATTATGCTCAAGAATATGAAACCAACATACTCAGGATTTCCTTAACGAGAAAAATGCCATTGGAACCATCCTGGCTACATAAAAACTGAATTTATGGGTCACACCTGAGGTGAAGATTTTTGTTGCTTGTTTGATGTTGTGAGATTTGGGGGGTTATTTTGTTTGGGGTTTTGTTTGTTTGTTGTTTTTGTTGTTTTTTTGTGGGTTTGTTGTGTGGTTTTTGTTTGGGTTTTTTCCTTTTCTTTTGTTTGAATTGATGTGAGTGTATTTCAGGCTGGATTCATTGAACAGAACTGAAACCTGTGGGGTTTGTTTTTTTCTGAAACTATTTTTATACATGAGCTCTTTCTATTTATCTGTAGAGTTTCTTTTTTTTTTTTTTTTTTTTTTTTTTCTTCTTGGCTTTTCCTCTATCATCTAATAAAACCAGCTTATAAGGAGAAAGGAAACTGGCTTTTCCTGTCACAGATCAGATATATGAATTAATAGGCAGTGCTGATAATATTTCCATTGAACAGGTCAAAATGAGATGCAGCAGTATTTTTAAGTTGCAAGCACCCATCTGTAAGCCACAAATTTAATTTTTTTTTTCAGTCTTTAGGTGTTTTTAATTGAAACTGAAACAGTTTGCCAATACTCTGATTGCAGTTATTCTCTCAAGGTCCTACTGTAATCTTTGAGCTTCATATTCTTTCAGGTCTTATGGAGCCTTGGGAAATACAGAGTTATTTGCTTGCTGAGGAAAACAGGGAGGATGTTGTTTAATATTTTGCTTTGTTTATACAGTGCCATTTGAAACATTTCAGGGCTCTGATTAAACTAGAGGAAATGACTTTATAACTAGAGTTTCTGAAGGCAATATGTTCTGGGACATGTACTCAAGACTTTCTCTGCCTCCAACAATTTTGTAAATAACTTTAATATGCTAGTGAATGCCATGGCTGTGTATCAGCAATGTCTAGAACATTGTTTGGGGGAAGGAAATGGAAGAGTGAGAACATTGTGTTCAAGCTCTTGACAAAAATTAGGAATTTATCCTTTTAGTGGATAGTTTTTGTTTCTTCAAAGTAAATAAACAATAAAATAGAAGTCTTCTCTTGTAAAATTCCTTTTTAGGTAGAAAATCGTGTTGATGCATGAATCTTGGATCACTCACTGAATCTTGTTTAAATGAAAACCGTATCTAAAGTTCCTGAATTAATTCCACTTACACTGAAATGTTAGCATAGCTTAGATTTAGACATATTAAAGACCTTGCACTTCATTAAGAAGTTATTAATAGAACTGCCATAGCCAGTCATCTTGAAGAAACGTATTATTTTTATCAGCGGAATGTGAGCATTTTAAAAATAACTCTCAATCTGAAACAAAGGCACTTGGAATAAGTACGATTAAAAATTTAATATAAAGACTGGAAAATCAATTAAGATGGGTGAGATGATTTTTCCTAATGATTGTCTCATGGTCAAAGAATTAATGACATTGATGCTGCTCAGGGGGCACAGCATGGGATGTCTTTGGCTCTGCCTCTTCCCAGGTGTCAACACCACCAGTACTGGCAGAGATGTGCTGGCAGAAGTGATGCCAGTGATGCCTTAAGCATCACTCATCGTTTATTATTGTTAGATGTTTACTACTCTTAGATACTTATTTGTTATTGAATACCTATTATTAGTAGATATTTACAATAGAGACTTGACAAGGAAAAAGCCTGGTCAAGCCTCTAAAGGGGACAAATGATGCTTTAAGTTTAAGCTTTCATATTTTCAGATTTTGTGCTGCCCAGGGGTGTAGTTCTGAGCCTCATATTAAGTGCTAGTGAGCTCTCTTCATAGAGTAGGGAGACAAAACAAATCCTTTTCCTGCTGAAGACCAAGGACAACTTTCAGGCCCAAAAGCACAAACAACGGTGGACTGAAGGGAGGAACAAGAAGGATGCGACCTCACAACCTGAAGCTCTAATTGTACAGTTAAACCCCAGTATGCAAATGGACCAAAACATATAAATATGTAAGATCTCGTGACCGTTTTTGTGGCCCTTTTTGTGACCATTCTTAGTCACCCTGGGTGTAGCCCTGGTCAGACCCTGTCCTGCCCAAGGTGGATCCTGGAGGCCTTTCAACAAATACCTACTTTATTCTCTAGCTCTGTCCAATCTCTGACCTTGGAAGGTCAGCCTTCCCAAGGCATTACCAGGAGCTCACAGCTGGGGCTGAGCTGGCTCTTGGGATGCTGCAGGCGCTGCTTCCTGCTGGGTGCCAAACCTGCCTTGGCCCTGCAACGCTCCCGGGAGCTGCAGCAGCTGCAGAACTGGCTGTGCTGGCCTGAGCTGGTGCCTTCCTGGCAGCCACACAGGGGAGAGGGAAGGAAATGGCAACAGAGAATGGGAACAGCTAAAAGTAGAGGGGATGATGGGTTATAACCAAATCCTGCTGGCACACCATGGACTGCCTGTGCCAGCCTTTACTTGGAAGGTCTGAGGGAGTTACTGCAGTTTTTTTCTCCCGGATTTTGCTAGTTTTAAATGTCACTAAACTCTACTAAACACTGCAACTCTCAGTTAGCCACCCTAGACAAACTGATTGAGTAGCTGGAAACCAGGTTGATCAAACAGTTGTTTGAGTTCAAGTTATCTGGGAAGGAAAGGGGAACCATATGAGTGCAAATAATACCAAGAGATTGTCAAGCAGCAAAAGCACTGAATTATGATGCAGAGATAATCAGCAGTGCTTGAAGTCCAAGCACTACCTGCCTACCTGATTTTCTCAGAGGCCTCTGAAACAGCTGGAACATTAAAGTCAAAAGAAAAATTGGTTCAGAATTGTTTGGTCCTTCTTTTCAACGTTTTCCAAGCTTTCTGTGTGAATTGAGACCTATAAAGCAACCTGAGCTTAAATTCTGGACTCTGCATGGAATATTGTATCAAAATATATAACACAAATGGGCATTAGACTGCACAGGCCAAGGGTGTATTGCATTGTGTTCAAAACAAAGCATAGAATTCAGGGATGCTTGGGTGGATGATGTGCAAACAACCAAAATTGTATCAGTTGACTTGGCATATCCCAAACACTTGGCATGGTGAGCTGGTTACTGTCTACAACCAGAAAAAGAAAAGGGAGTCTATAATGAAACCAACATTTCAGTTTTAAAGTATAGTTGTTGCCACAGCAACCTCTGTAATGGACACATTTAATCCTAAAATTCAGCGCTGCATCTGAACTGACTTGAACAGTAAACAGGACGTCAGTGCTTGCAGACCGTTTGAATAACTGTGAAAAGTTTATCCTTCCCAGTTGAAATGGAAGGAGTTCATGTACATAAACTGATGATGAAGGATATTGACAACCTCGATGCACTATACTTTTTTTAAGCTATTTATTTGGTTTCATACACCTAAAAGAGATAAGAATAGCATAAATTATAAGGAAAATAAAAGGCTGAAACAGAAATCTTTGAAAGCAGGTTTTGCAAGCCCAAGGTTTGTGCACTAAACAGTGATTTAACATGCCTCTGTTTACCAGGCTTTTTGAGCATGGATTCACAAGATAACTGATCTGTCTCTGGTTTGAGCCCTGAGCCATGTCTGTTTTACTTAAGATTGGGGTTTGCCTTGTTTTAATCCTCTGTCTGCTTGTACCAGAATGGGAAAATGAGATGACATCCTGCCAGTTTCCAAGACAAGTAAGAATAATACTATTTCTGGGGATGGTGTGTCTCATCGTAGGTTCACTATTCTTTCTAAATTCTGACTTAAAGCATAAATCTGATAAGTTTTATATGCCGTTAAACAAGAAATGGATTTCATTTTACAGAGTCTGAAACTTTGGGTTTGTTTTTTTCTGGATCCTGCTCTGCTTTGGAAGGAGCAGAGAAGATTTAAAATATTGTGACTAAGTTATTTTATTTGCATTAAGTATGTCAGATTTCTTTTTTATTGTTTATGCTTCAGATAAAACAGAGGCAAGATGACTTAACCCTTAAATTTCCTGCAAAACATCTTCTGTCAAAGAGAGTTCAACACACTACAGAAGTTTGTGATCCTCCCTTTGGAGATCACAGAGTGTGAAAGGAATTAAAACAATACAGGCACTGATTTACACTTCTTTTAAATATTTTAAATTAATCCCTTTTCCATTCTGTGGACTGATGTTGTAAACATACCACATGCCAGTGGGGTTCATCGAGACAAGGCACTAACAGTTCATTTTTCTGCTTGATCCCAATGTAAAACAAGGGCTACTCTGAAAAGATGTGCTACCCTGACAGTTTGATCCCAGCTCAACTCCATGCCCTAGTGCTGGAATTCAGAGAAACCTGTCCATTCTCAGTACTCAGCCTCCTATTCCTGAGACACCTGCCCAGGCTGCAAAGGGGGCCAGCAACAACAGCATCAGATTTAACAAAAGCAAGTGGCAGCTCCTGCACTGGATGACACAACCAAAGACCCCAGTACAGGGATATGTGCCTGGGGAGCCTTGCTGAGAGGGACCTGGAGGCCCTGGTGCACAACAAGGTGATCCTGAGCCAGCAGAGCAGAGCTGAAGCAGTGAGGAAAATCAGATCCTGGCCTGCATCCACTGGGCAGAGCTGGATGAGATAGAGACGGGATCTTCCCACTCAGCACCTGTCAGGCTGCCCCTGGAGTGCTGTGTCCAGTTCTGGTCCCTACAATTCAGAAAGAGGTGGACAGACTGGAAAGGATCCAAAGGTGGCCTGGAGGACCTGCCCTGTGAGAAATGAGTGAAGGTAAAAAAGTCTTTCCACTCTGGAGAGATAAAGGTTCTCAGGGCACTTTATCACAGTTTCCCAGTACTTTAAGGTCATCTACAAGGAGGACTGAGGCTCTCCCTTCACCACAAGTGACATGGAGAAGACAAGGGGGAGTGGGTGCCAGTTGAACTGGGAGAGGTTTCATCTGGATATAAGAGAATTTTTTACATTGGCAACAATCATTCAGAATAACCTCGTGGGACATGGTGGAGCTTTTCAAAGCACAAATGAACAAGGTGTTAGATAATCTCAGATAGGCTCACTTTTCAACAAAAGGTTGGACCAGATATCTCTTGAGGTCACTTTAAAACCATGCTATTCTATGATTCTTTAACTCATTCCTTTAAAAGCCAAGCAGACTTACATTTTCCAGGTGTCCTGACTGCTGTAGGTAATCATACTTGGTTGCAGTGAGCTACTTCCTTTTGCGTCAGCGTGCTAGGAAATACCTGCAAAGTGGAGTTATGTTAACTAAAGAATCAACGAGGTAAGAAATAAACTAAGCTGTGCTTGAGATATGAGAAAGGTAAAGGAAGCATCTGAAATCAAGCTAAGCAATGAATTAATCACTCCTGTGGACCATTAGAGGTACTGTTCCTATGTATTTCCATTTTTTTTTTTTTTTAGTATAGTAAAATTCACCCTTTTCATGAATTAAATTGCCTGTGGAAGCAGAGTGAGCCTGGAGCTGTTTGTGGCTGGGAGAGGTCTGGGAGGCACAGGAGAGCTGTGGCTGGCACTTGAGGTGGCTCAGTAAGGAAATCCATTTGGTGCTCTGGCAGGGCTGGAGAAAGAGCAGGGCAGCAGTGCCTGTGTCAGCCCAGGGAGCCTTTCACTGGTTAGCCCCAGTGCTTGGGTTTTCCAGGAGCCTGTGTGCCTGCATCCCTGGTGCTGGGATGTGCTGGCTGGTGGGAGGAAGGAGAGCAGCTCCAGGGGACAGCCACTGTCACAGGAGTGGCCAGGGGACACTCCATGAGCTGGGGGCAGAGAGTGAGGTGTGCCTAAAGCAGCCACTGCAGCCCATCCCCACAGCTCCCAGCTCAGTGGAGGTGGCTTGGCTGGAAGCAGAGGGGACATGGGAGGTGTGGTGGGATGTTCCCTTCACACTTGTGGAAGAGAAGAGGGTCTGTGTGGGGAAAGGAATTGAGCTAAGCCCTGCTTTGGAAAAACAAGAAGATGCGTTCCTCACCAAAGAGAAATATACTGGGGTTTTCCCTTTGATTACACAACATTCAATTATCCCAGAATGAACTTTTTTTCCCTATTCCCACACGTGGCTTCTCTTGGTATTCTTACATAACTCTCCCTTGTGGTGTCCCTACCCTTGTGGATAGCCTTTCAGAAAAAAATTTAGGTCAGAAGTTAGGATAAATGTTTTCTATTTAATATAAATATTTAGGTTATAGCTCCATCTTCTTTCCAACTCTTTGTCTAAACACTGTTCAACTCATGCATGACTTTTTTTTTCTGGTAAAATTCCTCATAGACCTTTTTGTGTTGAATTCTATCTACTATGTGTTGGAAGCAATGCCATTGCTTAGGCTGTTTTAAAACAGACACTTACTAATTTTAGGACATGATAGATAAATTTAAGTTTTTAAACCAACGTACTTGCAAAGAAGCTGTGGAAGGTGGGGCTGATTTGCTACCTGTAGTGGTTTAGCATGAATGTGAAAGGTTTTTTTTCCTAAGGAAGTTCTAGCATGGATTGACAGCTTGGCTGACGAATAAGAGTCTTGTCTATGCCTCTGGAAACGCAGTCTTAAATCAAAACTCCCAAGTGACTCGGCCCTTTCCTTTTCTGGCTGGCAAGGAGCTAACATCACCTTGAAAGTCAGACATTTGGGCTGGGCCCACTGGGCCAGGCCTGGCCAGGCCTTGGGGAGACCCTGCCTGTGGGACAGTGGGTGAGGCTGGCAGTGTCCCCTCTGTCCCCTCCCGGCCCCTTCGATAGGAGAGGAGGACTGCAGACCAGCAGTCTGGCCCTGCGCCAGGACCACGGTGGCCGTGCTCTGGGGATTGGTTGCCAGAGCTGTGGGTCCGAGGGAGAAGAGACTTTTGAGAACTTTTCTCCAGAGCTCCAGGGAGCTGATCCAAGTTTGAGTCGCTTTAGATCTGACCGGGGTGGAGGAGGTTTCATCCATCAGTGTTCCTGAGCCTGCTCCTTCTCCCCCTTCCTCTCCCCACCATCGCCTGTGGCCTTGAAGTTCTGAGAGTCAGCTAGAGAGGAGGAAAAAGACTCTGGGCAAAGACTTTAACCCTTTTCCCTTCTCCATGGAAGACAGAGTGATTTAGAATGTAGAGAGACAGCCTTGAGACAAAGTCAGTGAAAGAACTGAGAAAGACTATTGGAATATGGGATGGAGGAAGTGGACATTTTTGACCGGATTTCTCTAAATGTGGATTATGGGGAAATGAACTGTTTTTGTAATATCATAATGCTGCTTGGGGGAATGCAAGTTATAGCCAAAGGGTTGTGTATATTGATATACATGAGATTTAATTAAGAATTTTGAATAGAATATGTCCCCAGCTCCTGGGAAAGAACAAAGAGGTCTCTATTTCTTTTGATATACAGGTGATTTTAGAGATAGAAGAAGAGAATCCTTGTTTATTACTAGAAAAGCATTCTTAAAACGATACCCCAAACATGCAGAGGCCCATAAACAGCTTGGGAAACTGTTGTATGGGTGGGATTGCACAGAATCTTCAAAATTCTGGGCAGTTGCAGATTTGTGACATTGAGAGCCACCAGACCTTTTCTTGTGACGTGTTCTCCATAACTATAGAGAGGTTCCTCTCCCAAGGTGATGTAGGATTGTGTTTAAATGGTGGTGACTGACTGAAAATCATAGTTTTCTCTCAGTGTTGAGTGGGAAAGTGAACAGTTTGAGGTGGGGAGGGGAAGGTGTTTGAATGTCTCATTTTTTTCCTCTTTCTTTAGTGTATATTAATAAAATCTATCTGCTTTTACTTTTAAGTTGTGCTTGTTTCACGTTTTTCTCCCAAAATCCTATATCCCAGTTGGTAAATGAAATTTGGTGAACATGAAACCACAACACTACCACACTGAGAAAAGATGCAAAGTAATAAGAACTGACTGCCAGGTACTGAGAATGTTCATATGTTATGCTTTGGGAGGTTGGCTTTAAGATGCATCTCAGTTATTTCAAACTTGTTGAATAACAAGCAGACAGAGATAGCTGTGGATTTTTTCAGTTATAATCAGGATAACTAATCCATTAGGTTTTCTTAAAATGAATATAAAAGGGGGGACCTAAACTATATGTAAAAATATAACCATAAAATGCCTTTATTCTTTAACAGTCTGAACATTAGATGTTCCCATAGAGCATTCCACTTTATCCAATATTGTCCTGTCTTCTTTTTTAAATAAAAAAACCCTATAAAATTAAATATTTATCAGTAATATCTTCTATTGTGACTATATATTCAACTTAAAACAGACCATAGTTTATCTAAGCACTATTGTTTATCAAAACAATGTCTTAGAGTGAAGTCTGGGAATTGGAGATTTATTATTTGTCTTGTTTTTGAATGTTCTTTGCCAAGTGAATTTACTTAATGCCCACTATCCCTAGTGCACACTGAAATCCCCTAATAAGATGAAATTATTTTTTGCATTACTTACTTCATATTCACTGAGCACTTTAAAAATGATCAAGAGACTGCTTTTAAATTTGCAAGCTATTTAAATAGCAACTATGTAGGGCAATATCCTTTCCACTGAATCAGTTCCATTACTTTGCTTAGGTAGCATAAAAGAGCCAGCCTCTGGCAGCATCTGTCCAGCTGGGAGTATTTCTGATGAAAGGGAAATTTCAGCTGGAATGTAGTTTGTTTACCCACCTTCTTTACCAATCAGTCACACCAAAGCAGACATGAAGTGAGGAAAGACAGAAGAGTGCAGCTGCACAGTGCTGGTTTTCATTTGGTGTAGGGTGATGTGAGGGGAGATTTGCCAGCAGAAACAGGGAAAAATGATGATCATCGGGCCTTAAAAATTTCACTACAAAAGTGTCTTGGGTTTTGAATTTAAAAAGGTACCCTTTGAGGGTATAAGTCCTGCCTGGGCTAGTCTGCAACCCTCTGATTCCAGAGGCTAGAGTGGAGAAGGGAGCATCCCCAGCCATGAGCCCATGGCACAGCCCATTGCAACTCTCTTGGTTTGGGAAGACAGGTATCTGCCATGGAAAGCTGGAGTTTCCCTTTGAATGGACAATGTAAACCACCCCCCACCCCCCCCATACTTTCCAGTTATAAATTTGAAATTAGAGGCTTTCAGGAAAAGATTTGGGAATAGGGATAACAGCTTCTTTACTAGGAATATTAAAAATACAAATGTAGTAGTACAAAAAACCCAAAGAAAAGCAAACAAACAAGCTAAAATCCAGGAAACCCTGACAGAGTCAGAAATACAACCTGACACCCTGTTGGTCAGGGTGTTGGAAGCAGTCCAAAGCAAGCCCTCCTGGAGTGGCAGATGTGGTTCTGTAAGAGTAGAGATGATCCTGTAGAAAGGGTCCAGTAACAGCGAGATGGATCTGGTCTTCCTTTGGGAATCCAGTGGGAACACTGGATATCTGGTGTTCCTGGGTCTCAGTTTTTATCTGGGCAGGAACGGTTTGGCTCTGCCCACTGGGTGGAGCATCTCCCAATGGGATGATGTAATGTGTCATGTCATTGGTGAGCCTTAACAGCCCGTTAACAGACGATATCCTCCGGAGGAAAGATGGTCCTGGAAGGGGAAAAAAAATCACTGCCCCACCCAGTTTTAACAGCTGGCTCATTATCAGAAGGCACCCACCCCTCCCCCCGGAGTCACAAGAGAGACAGAAAAAACATCTCCCCAGCTGCTTTCAACAGATGAAATAGAATACAGGTTTTTTTGGTTATGTAACCCAAGACAGCAGGCCAGCGTGGGCTGGTGGCCAGTGCTCCTGATCTGCTTTCTGGGATTCAGTGGAGGGAGTCAGCGACAGGACTGGTGGGTGATTTTCTACTACCTGTTAGGAAGAAAAAAAAAAAAAAAAAAAGAAGTAAATCCCCCCTTTTTTCATAGAAGCTCCTTGTTGACAAATGCTGATGGCTACTCCAGCAGACCAGCCAGCCTTTTCCAGCTTTGGAGGCTGCTCTGTTGAGAAGACAACCTGCAGCTCCGCTACTGATGCCACTCCCTCTCATTCACAAGTGCCAGCTCCTACTCCCTTTCTCCTGTGTGATCTAGGTGCTGCCTAGGACGAGACACCATCTGGAATTACATGTGATCCATCACATCCACAGCTGTCGATTCAAATTAGCAGGTGGTGTTACCATTTGGAAGGCAGAAAGTTGTGGCCACCTCATACAGAATAGAGTCCTCCTCACTTTTTACAATGCCAAAAGCTTCCATCAAGAGCATTTCTTACATGGAATTACAGTGTTAAAATACCTTATCTATTTTTGTTCCAGAAATTGAAGTCTGAAGTCTTAATCTGAAAGATACCCAAAGCTCTTTGCATCTGTAGGAGCCAAGAATCGCAGCAGTGACAAGAAAAAAAGTTTTCTGTTCTGCTGAACTCTGAAAGGTTAAAAAATGCTCTTATTTTACAGCACACACCAGAATAGAAAGACCTGATGGTCATCTCCTTGCCCCAAAACCCTAGCACTGGGGTTTGTACTTGGCAGGAGCTCTTTCTGAGGATATCTGAACCCACATTTCCCCTATATCAGCCCAGTGTGCCCATTTCTGACTGCACAGCCTCGTCTTTGGGCTGTCAAGCCATAGTAGGAGAGAAAGTTGAGATCTAGTTAGTGGAATTATGTGAGTCTCCAAAACCATTACCATCCTTCTATCTCAAAGCATCTTTTGAGTGCTCTTTTATTTTAAAATCCAGCTTCAGTTGCTCTCAAGAGACTTGGACACCATTTGCCTCAACTGCAGTTCTTTCAGCAATTACCGCTGGCAGTATTTGCTCTTAAATGGTGATTAATTGTTTTCTTCCTGTGATTTTTCACATTTTAAGTATAGTGAAGGCTATTTGTCTGTATGATCACAGATGTTGCACATCTTCTCAAACTCACTGCCTTCTACCACAATGTGTTTACTATACATCATAAGTCCTAGAAATTACTTTCAAGAAAAGCAAAATCTAAGGAGAAAAAAAATCATTATTGCTGGAAAACTAATCATACCTGGAGAACATCACTGGATTAATGGTTGGACTTGATGATCCTGCAGGTCTTTTCCAACCTTTATTATTCTATGATATCTTACAGTGACTGTTAGCATCTGAACTAAGAAGCAATAAATAAATATTCATAGTTCTTCTACCATTGTTTTCTTCTCAAACTTGTTGGCAATGGGTTGGTTTTATTACTTTGCCCAAGTAAATTTTGCCTGATGTCTGCACCTCCATCTGTGAAACTTCACTGATGTCATCTGAGGAAAATAGGAGCAGATGGGAAACATTTTAGCTCCATACTCACTGAGCACAAGATTAAAAGAAAGGCCATGGTGCATTTTTAGTAAAGGAGGTGATTACACATGGAGCACTCCTTTGCTGTCTGAGAAACCATGTAATTTACAGAGCAATCTGGACTTCCTTGGTCAGCTGGTTTAAAAATAAATTTTAAGTTCTGTTGCCACTTACTCTCCTTCTAGGCAATTCTGGGAGTCCTTGATAATCAAAATCAGCTCCCTGTTCTATTACATATTAACATTGTAAGTTGCTGCACCTGGAATTGATGAACTCTTTGTTTATTATGTTAGAAGAGTCATGTGCAGCTGTTCCTCTCCCATGTGATTCATTACCACATGTGAGAAATGCATCCTACATTACACAGTAGCTTAATGAGTTTCCTGTTTGCCATTCAACCTTCTAACAATTTAAAAAAATTAAAATTTAAAAAATTATTAAGCATCAAAATTAGGTCAGAGTGCAAATAAACCCAAAAGATATCACCAGAGAGCTTTCAGTATTTCAGTACAGAGTGTGATGGAGATGTGCTCTTGGAGTTCCCCAGATGTATTATTTACTACAAATAGATCTGTTCACAAACCAACATTCTAAAAAAAAAAAAAAAAAATCTACCAAAATGTTCAAGACACTACAGTGGGAGGTGATAAATGTTTCACATACAGCATAAGAAGTTTAAGCCTTCAGCAGAGTGTGTCTCAATCTTTAAAGCAGAAAAGATTCTGTTCTGTTTGTAGCTTTTCCACAGGTATCCTATGGGACCTTGTACAAGGTTCTTTATTTCCCTGGAGGAAAAGTCACAAGTGTATCCAGTAGAGTTGCCAGTTGCAGTATTCAGAAGGATGAGGGATGGCTGATCAATCACCTTGTGCTGTAAAAGTACTGGTGCTGTTATATGATGGTGTAAGATCTAAGCTTTTATTGCTTTTTAAGAAGTCACCCTCTCCTCACATCATCCCTCCCTGTTCACCCCGTGGTTCTCTTCCTACTGCCATGATGGGGACAGGTGAAAGCTGGCCCTGAGGACAAACAAAATGAGGACTTCTAAGCCAGATCTATGAAATCAGCTAGTGCCCTCAGGGTCTGGGGGGACTCAAAGCAGGTGATGGGAATATGTACACAAAGAATATGGGAAAGGAGGGGTGATGATTCACAAATAGGCAGAGGCTAAATTGGCACCAGATGACTGTAAAACCACACATTCATGTTGCCTATGTTTAGTTTTTACTATTATTTTTATATCAACACAGTGATACCAAAAAGTGGAAAATGCCACTGCTATGCATTATTTAGTTGGGGAACTGTAATGCCCTGTGTCAGTAAAGGCTGTATTTGCAATAGGAGTGCTCGCAGATATTGCTTTACCAGTAACCTCCTTTTTGGCTGCAGTGCATTTTATTGGACTCTTAGGAGCTGAGAGTTAGGGAAAATGCTTTGTGCCTCAATTCTCCTCTCATAAAACAGAACTGACCCTTCTTCATCTCATGGGAACACTGAGAAAATTAACACTTCAAGCAACTGAAGGTAAGAGAGGCTGTGGTAATGGCAGGTACAACACATTTCGGTTCCACTTTGCACTGAAATCAGTCCAACTGTAAGCTGAGCTGGACAGTGGTGATTTGTTGGATCTTTATTTCCAAATAACAGGATGGGACTGCCAAGAGATGTTCCTCAAACTTTATTGCAGCATCAGCCTCAGTACAGGGTGAGACACGAAACATGGCAACAGCTCATGGTCCTGCCAACAGCAGTCAAAATTCTCTGTGTTACAAGGCCTTTCAAAAGAAGTTTTCTTACCATTAGCAAATTATTAAGTTTACAGGCATCTGCATAAACCAATCATTAAAACTACATGTATACGTCATATCTAACAATAGATGCTTGTTTCACATTTCTTGCTACTCAGAAACTTTTTATATTCTTCAATAAATAAAGTACAGAGCCTCATTATTAAACTTTTCTATTATCTTACTTAACATATTTTCCTACTTGCTAAGGCCTAACTCTACACAGCACAAAAACACAGTCTTATTGTTCTGTGTCCTCATCTTTTTGACTCTAGGCCTTATATCTGCACTGCTATGAGAGTTTTCTGATTTTTCCATTTCCCACAATGATTGCTCTGGTCAGTGTGTAGCCCACACACCCATTAAAAAACATTTTGGTGCCATTCAGGGGTTCCCACCAGTGCAGGGTAACTCTGCCCATTGCCATCCATGGGTACCTCACAACCTCTGCTGAAGTGACTTCTGCCATTTCAATGTCTCCAGAGCCCTCACAGCTTTGTAGCTGTCTCTGACTTGACTGTAATTGCTGTTCCTTTGTGTTCTTATGCCTCCTTCCAAATCTTAGCAATATTAGCATGTATCTTTAACCAATTATGTGGAAATTTTCTTACTCAGAATTAGAGAATCCGAAAATTAACTAGGTTGGAAAAGATGTTTGCAACCATCGAGTCCAACCTATGACCTAAAACATCTAAATTACGGAAAAGGTTGTGCAAATAGCTTTAAAATTAGTTGAATAAGACTATGTTACCTTGCTTGTTTGGCTTAAAAGAGGGCCAAGTACTTAATGCTACCTGTAAAGTCTATCTATTATTAAATTTTCCAAACCCAAGTACCATGTCTTTTATGAAAGAGATTTCTAAATTTCACATCCAATATCTTGGTTCATTTTAACTGATGCAAAATCTTTTATATAGAACTTAACAAAAATACTTATCTGTAGTATATCTTCATAGCCTACACATATTTAATTGCACACAGTTTCCTAAAATGTAAGACGTTAATGATTACTTAAACTGAAACTCCACCCTATCTTTAGTATCATTAACATATATTGTATGTTAACATATTGTTTGGGTAATTTGATTTAAAAATCATGTCTTCAGCAGTTTTAATAATTTTTCTGTTGAGACATCTGGGAGTATCAGGGAATAAACAGACTTCTTTTTGTAGCCTGGACTGAGAGGTAACTGAAACTACCCCTAATATTGTCTGCATATCATTTCTGCTGCTGAAAGAAGAGGAATCCTACCCTACCTGGAGCCTACCTGCTTATCTAGTCCTCTAAATACTGCCTGCCCATCTTTAAAAGCAGAAGGTAGACAATCAACACATGCCATTTCTGATAGGAATACTGAGGCACAGGTATGATTGTAAATAAAACAGTACCCACTGTTATATAATCATACATTTAAAAAAAACATGTATGTATAATCTCACTATAAAGAGTTTCAGGAAGGCATTACCTATTTTGGACTTACTATGAAGCAGGACTGTTTCATAACTGTTTTCTTCCTTGCTTCTTTCCACTTTATTCAGAAAATTAATAAATGTCAAAAATGCACTTACAAATGTAAGAGAAGCCTCTGTTATTTGCTTTGGCTCACTGTGAAAAATCCATCACTGATTTTCTGGGAAAAAAAAAAAAACCCAGCCAAAAAACAACCAAAAAACAAGCCATAGAAATCTACTTCTGAAGCTTTTGTTAAAGCTTGTTCAAAGTATATCCAAGGAACAGAGCTGAGAGGAGAGGCATACATAGGTTCTTTAGCCCTCAGTTACTTCACATTTCTGAGTATGCAAGGATTTACTCATAGCTTGGAAGTCTTACAAATATATGATAATACAGGTAGTATGAACACTTGTCATAATTTAAATCAGCCATGCTTTAGTATACAAATAATCCCTTTAGTATCTTTTTTTTTTTTTTTTTTTTTTTTTTTTTAATTAGGAACAGGAGGACGTAACAGGAATTTCTACCCACAGTTTTTCTTGTAATGAAAATATCTTGCTTTTCCTCCTATGGCATAACTGGGTCCTTTGGAACATTTGGCAACTGTTTTGCATGGAAGGAAATGAGAATTGATCATAGACTTCTGCTTTTTGTTATATTATATTCATGTAGAAATAGTTAGTATGAAAAAAGAAAAGCATCCAGTTCTAACCTTGACAACAAAAGAAGCATAAGACAGGTAGGCAGTCCTCAAATTTAAATACTCATGTTCATAAAGCATCAAATGCTTTCACAGCAAAAACGACTGAACTGAACCTCTTCTGGATAAAAAAAATCTGATAATTCCTCATTCTCCTTTCCTTTTTCTGTCTTCTGACAGATCCTCAGCAATGACTGGAAAATATTAATCAGCTTTCAGGTATGACATGCTCCCTAAGACTCCACTTTCCTTCTAAGAGTAAGAAGGAAATTAATATATATAAACTCACACATGGATAAGCTTCACCAGTGGCTTTCCCTGACTGGGCACGCTCACCATTTGCTGTTTCATACATTGATTTTTAAAAACTATAAAAATGTTTGTAATAGTCCTTTCAATAATCAATGTGTAGAAATATAATGCAGCTTCATATTATGCAGACAGTTGAAGAAATGTAAGAAATTTCAGCAGAAGATACCAACATTTGTAAATGAAAAAAAAAAAAAAAAAAGAGATAAATTTGCATGTATTAAATCAGGAAAATGGCATCTTTTTTTTTATTATTTTTTTTTTATTTTTTTTTTACCCCTTCTACCAGGAAGGATTTTTCACACAAAGCCAATAGAACCAGAACAATATTGTTGTTGCTTGTTCTTTTATTTTCCCCACAGGCAGTCCACAAGAGACAGGTGAATCCAGAAAAATGGTGGAAAAAGACTATGTCATATATATCTCTTTGCTCTCTTTCATACTATTGTTGAAGGTTAAATAAGTCTAGGGTAGATTATGAGCTGTTTTTCAGTTTCACAGTTTCACACCACACATTAAAATAATGTAAATAATAGAAAAAATAACAGAACACTGATTGCAGAAACTCCCCCCCCCTTTTTTTTTTTTTTTGCAGAAGTTGTGAATACAGTGTTCATGTAAGATTTTCTAAATTATTTACTGTGTTCTTAGAAAAGAAGTTAAGCTTTACAAAAATAGCCTTACTCATTCCCCTTCTCCACTTTCTCTGGGTACACAGAAAATGATTATTTTATGCTCACTGGTTCAAAAGTAAAATGAAGGAATAAAATTCAAAAGGCAGAAAAAATTGTGACAGTAATAGTACTATGTTAATTTCTACTGAAATATGTAAGATCAAACAAATGCAAATTTGAAGTGATAAGATGACAGGTGAATAGATCAGAAAACAACAACAAAACCCAACAAAACCATTCAGCCTCATTATTCCTCAAATATTTTGCTCTGATTCAAAATCTGCAGAACTTTTCCACTCCATCATTAGCACCAAATCTTTGGGGGTTTGTTTTAACTTTTAAAGTGTAACTCAGTAAACAACATTTTGCAGTGAGCATATTTTTTTTATAGGAACCTTAAGAAGATGTATCCCACATTAATTCCAGCTAAAGAGATATCTATTAGGTGTAGCCATAGGACGAGTAACAAAAGTTCCTTAGGAGAAGAATCTTGGCAGAAAACTTCAGCAACTGATCTTCAGAGCAACTCACCTAGTAAAAGCCAAATTCTTGGCTTGGGTTAGTCAAGCCAGAAAAAAGAAAATCTGTTTCACTCCTTCTAGTTTGTTCAAGCTTTGAAAATCCCAGAATATAAACTTCTGGACTAATGTACTGATTTCACATGGTAACTTTTCCTTAAATTGTTTTGGAAACTGTGAATAGCTCATGCATGGAAACTCTTTGGTCTCCATATCAGTTGTTTACAAATCTTCCAGACACTACTGGCTCTTAAACATAGTTTCATTCTGCTTTTTTGTGGAACAACATGGCATATTAGGCTTCCAAAAGAAACAAGTTCAAACTTTTCTTTCCGAACCCATGAATGAAAATTGACCACTTTTGTAAAAGAAACTAGTCCTTTTCAAATGTTTAAAAGGAAATTTCTCTCCATTAGCTTACCTTCTTTTCTAGTTGGATGAATCAAAAAGTTTTATTCAGTCTTAGGTCCTCATTTTCTCCTTGGAATATCAAAAACTTCATCACTATTCATTTGGCAAACTCATACAAGTATTTTCTAAACTGCTTAGTAATTTCAAATGATAAACAAGTTCTGAGGAAATTAAAATCTTTTTGTGATATCTCTGCAAGCAATAAGACAACGTTCACTACACTTTCTAAAGGAATTTAGACTCTTCAACATGCTACAGACTTACTTGCTATTTGCTTCACTGAGGTAAAAGCAAGCGGTTAAATGGAAATTAACATTTCAAGAGTAGCCATGTGATAAGAAATGCAGGAAATTATGTGGGATATTTAATTTTCCTGGAGTGACATTATCTCAGCAGATACATTACATTATCTCAGAAGATAGATTCTGTTCTATTGACAGTGTTAACTCCCATTTGTTTAATAGTAAAGCAATGTATCACTTTTGCAGGATGGCAATGGTGAGCTAGTGATTATTTGGAAGGAGCCTTGTTATCTCCAATCCTGGTTTTATTTTGTGCAAGCTTATGTAGTGTGTCATCAGCAGTGACAAGCTTCTCAGAATCTTGCTAACTCCTTCATTTTCCTCCTGAAGAGAACAAATACTGTTCTACAGTCAGCATATTGACTTAATCCGAAATGGTGACGGGAGCCTATGACAAGTGCAACTGCAGACAAAAAGTAGGCAAAAATACTAAACTTTATGTAATGCTAGACTTAATGCCAAACTTTAAGTTAAACTTTAAAACTCATGACAGCATTTTGCAAGACTTGCAAGAATTTTATGTCCAAATTCTGCTTTATTTTTGCAGCCATTATTCATTCATTCAAAATGTGAGTTTTCTGCAAGAGAGGAGTGCTGCTCAAATGCACAAGAGGTATGTATGGTCTTCAGTTTCTGCAGGTTAAACTTCAAATTGCCTGAATCTCTTCCAAGAAATACTGAGCCTTACCACCATCTCATACATTGTCTACATCTTCCAGGTGTTGTAAAAACAGTACATTCTGCATTTTGCACCATAAAAGTGTGGTGCATTAGGACATTTTTTGAGATGTTTTGCTGATGGCAAGTTAAGACATCTGGCTAAATGTGAAAGAGGAATAAAAAACAGCAATAGCTGCCATTCCTGGAAGAGGACATGTGGAACTAACACACTTTGTTTCCTCTCAATCCAGGTCTGAAGATGTTGCTCTCAGCCTGGAAGGGTGTGGATAATGCTGTTGAAGACCTGGTTAAAACAGGTATCTCACCACTAACTCAGCACCTCTGGCAGGGTATTTTGTCCCTCTATCCTTTCTGCACTTGTTTTCTCACACATCTTTCAAGCACATGGGATTGTCCTGTGCAGGGCCAGGATTTGGTATCTTTGACCCTTGGAGTCCTTTCCAACTCAGGATATTCTATAATTCTATGGTTCTATCCTAAAACTCTGATGCTGGGGAACTGCTTTAGTGCCAATCAGTCTGGTTAGGAGACAAAACAGACTGACTGCCCTGCAGCACTCTTGGGATTGACTGTCATTCTGGTGATGAAGTGTCTCAGGGCAAAAAAATTCAGTGAACTAGAAATACAAATAATTAATAAGTCTTTGAACCTTAGGAGAATTATGAAGCTTGCATATTTGGGGATATGAAAGGATAAAGTGTGCTCTTTTTTTTCCCTTAAGAGATAACTGAATAATAAGTTACTGAAACTGTAGAGGACTGTTTTGCCTTCTTGTTACTTATGTGACCTTCTAAAAATTATGTGTCTTGATAGTGCTTCCACTTGCTGCTCTTCTGATAAGGGCTGTATGCCTGGAACTGTAATTAGGAAAAAGAATATCTAAAAATAAGCAGTATGCTGCCTTTTCCAAGAAATAGCTAAAGCAGATCTATATGATTCCTGAGATATATTCTCAAATATTTGTCTTGCTCTCCACATACCAATAAATGCTTGTATCATTGCAAATGCATGGATACACACTCAGCAGTATGCATAACAGCAGTGCAATTGACTTCAAACACAATTTTAAATATGCATGTAAGTAAGTATTTGCAAAGATTCAATCTTTGTAGACACAAGCTCCAGTTCTTTTTAAGGTAAATAGCCCTTCGTATAAAGTTCAGGCAGCCAAATGTGCATGCCAAATTTCTACCTTTAAAAAGCTGCAGTACCAAGGTGGAGACTCAGCCTGACAGTTTCACTTTGGCAGTGCTTGGAAATCAGGTGTTTCCAGCCAGCCACTTGTGCCTCTTGCCTGAGAAAATACAAGATATTCAAAGGACCTCTCTCCTTTCTGTCCTATTGGGCCAGACAGCCGGAGGTCAGACAGTTCCCACAGCTCTCAAGGTTTCATTGAAACCATTTGCTTCCTAAATTTTTTTTAAAGTAGTTTAATTTTGTTGATTATGAAGAAAATAAAAATGCAGTTTGACTCGTTGTTAAGAGAGAAAGGAGAATAACTGCAGTGGCTACAGCAGCAAACCTTTTATGCAGAAAGGTATTACTCTCTTTAATGCACTAGAACATGGTCCTCTCCTTCTCTCTTCCCCCTTCCACAGGAGCAAGGAGGATGGATAAAAAGAAATTAAAACCTTTGACAATATTAATTTTACAGTCAAAAAAGCAGCCATTTGGACTGTCTCATTCTTGTATCACTTGATTAGGAAAGAAATCAAGTGACCCAGTTAGGCAGGGTGCTTGGTTAAGTTATTGGATCCATACTAATATGTAAATTTCTTAATACCATTTTGACAAGATGAAAAGCTTTCAAAGTGCAGGAAATGTAATTCATACCCACTTGAATGCTTTTTGCACTGTCACTCAAATGAAAAGCATCTTTGCTGCAAATAAGATTCATATTTCCAATTCTTAATTTTTTATTTGAGGTTGGTTTAGTCTGGAAGCTGTCCTCCTGATAACAAGGCCGGCACATGTATCTATTCCTCTGATGATAAATTGTGCTGTGAAGTAACCTTTTGAATGATGTGTCAACATCCAGAGCACTGCTTTTATCTGGCCATAGTGTCAGATGGAGTCCTGTATGAAGCTGCCTCTACTCCACTGGTCAAGTTATGGCTCAGCAAAATTTCAAGGATCCTCAAAAATAACTGTAGTTGCCATAGTTGTAGTTGCTTATTATTAGTACTGGGCTCATAGCACAAATAATCCTTTTTATAACAGGGCTCATTTGCTTGCACCATTTTTGACATTGTGCAGTGTAAAATTTAACCTCATGCCTCATTAAGTAGTTTCTTTTTGTTCTGTAAGGAAGGTTTAATGGGTCATTTATCATGAACGTGATCATTATATATTATATATCATTATATATTGTATCCTATAAAAAATGTTATCAGCTTTTTGAATTGTTTAAGGGAATCAAGACGTGACTTTCTGAAGTTTCTTCCAGGATCTACAGTATTTTGTGAAATGTGTCTTGAAATATGTATCAAAAATAATTTTCAATCCAGTTCAAGTGAACAATGGCTGCTAGCATACTCCAGGAACTCTGGACTTCAGGAATTCACCCTGTTTGTTATGCAGTTTTTTTTTCCCCAATTGTTGTCTTCCTCATCTCTTAGCAGGCAATGTTCTGGTGGCATGGTAAAACCTGAGTAAAAGGGAAACTGTATCAAAGACTGAGGAAGACTTTTTGTATTTTATTTGTTTTTGTTGATAAAAGACTACAGATATCTGCTTTACATGTTTGTCTTCTTTGTGTAAACAAAAATGCTATCAGTTTAGATAGTTTATACTTTTGCACTTGTTTAAAAAAACCAAAATTGATGTACACACTCATTTGAAAACTTCTGGAGTAGGTTTGATATAATTTATTTGGGTTTAGCTTGTACTAGTGTAAACAGCAGCTAATATATCTCTATATATAATTATCACTGGTATATATAGGTTTCCTGTTTTAATTTGAAACAACACTGCTAAAATTGCACTGCAAAATAAATCACACTGTATTCCAGGATTAAGCAATCATTTCAGATAGGGAGATTTAACTAGCAAAAAGAAACTAAGGTACTTTTGAACATGCTGGTTGCTCACTAAAAATGTATCCCCATCTGGGGAATTGATGAACAAGCAGTGCCAGGAAAATTGTGCCTGTGGATTCAGGCAGTGGGCACAGGGCTCCTGCTGCCCAAAGGAGCCTGCAAAGAGCCTGGATTGTAGTAGGGAATGTTCCTTGGGAAGGAGAAGGATAGGTTGTGGTTTGCCTTTTCATCTTTTGGTAAATTCAGCATGAATCTGGGCACTAAGACAGTTGTCTACTTTAAGAAGGGGAACTTCAGCAACAATTTGGTCCACTCTGGCAAGGCTATTAACAAGCAAATCTCTGCAAAGTAGAGCAAGCTGCAGTGCTAGCAGTGCTGAGGAGGTATTGAAGAGCTCTGGATGATGGATGATGCTCACTTTGCTTCAAAATCTGGGAGAAAAATGAGGTTTAAACAAAGCTGCTTTATGGAATAATATTTATGCTTTCATATTTTATGCTTTTATATATATATATACATATATACATATATACACACACATATATATATATTGCTAATAGATATATATATTTATGTTACTATTCAGGGGGAAAGAAACACAACAGTTAGCTGGAGATAAGCATGGAGACAATGGCAAGAAAAGAAGGAAAATATGGGGTTTTTGTCTATTTCTTTTTTTTTTTTTTTTTTTTTTTTTTTTCTGTGCACCTTCAGCATTGGAGGTCCTTGAGATAGACTGAATTTTATTCTTTCTCTGCTCGATGGCATGGCCACAATTAAAAAGGAGGGGAAGACAGTCTCTTGTGAGATTTTTTTTTCCTTTAAATTTTTTGCACTACATTTCAGATCTGCCTTACAGCAAAACTGCCTGTACCACTTTTCTGTGCCAACTTCCAGCATTCAAAGCACACTTTCTGGTTTGACAAAATATTGAAGTTAGAGAAAGTATAAAATAAGTAGGAAAAAAATTTTGAGATTCACATTAAACTTCAGATAATTTTCACGTATTCAGTGATTAAATATTCTGTTCAATATTTCTATTTAAATAGCCTCTAAAATTCTTTTCTATTGGTAATGTGTATCAATATAAGGCAAGGCACAACTGCTCTTGGCACCAACCTGAATGTGCAGTTGATCAGTCAGGCAGCACATACCAGGGCAGTGAGTGTCCCTCTGTGCTGGGCACTGCTGAGGCCCCACCTCAAATCCTGTGTCCAGTTTTGGTCCTGTCATTACAAGAAAAACATCAGAGGCTGGAGTGCGTCCAGAGAAGGGCAACGGAGCTGGGGAGGGTCTGGAGCAAAACCCTGATGAGGAGCAGCTGAGGGAGCTGGAGGTCTTCAGTCTGAAGAAGACGAGGCTCAGGAAGGTCATTATTTCTCTCCACAACTCCCTGACAGGAGGGTGTAGCAAAAGAGATCAGTCTTTCCTCCCAGGTAACAAGAGATAGAACAAGAGGAAATAGCCTCCAGTTGTGCCAGGCAAGGTTCAGATTGGACATTAGGAAAAACATCTTCACTGAAATGGTGGTCAGGCTATGGAACAGGCTGCCCATGGAAGTGGAGGAGTCACCAGCCCTGCAAGTGTGGATGTGGCATTTGGAGACATGAACACAGTGGTGCTGGGTTAATGATTGGACTTGGTGATATTAGAGGTCATTTCCAACCTAAAACAGCCCATATCTCATTTGGGCAGTAGTTTCAGGGTAGCAAGCCTACGACCATGGCTCACTCTCAGCTAATAGATTTTTGACAAGGGGCATAGGCAGCCAATAGACAGATCACATTCAAGCTGACCAAAGACTTGTAAAACACCAGAATGAATTGTGGATTACCCACAGTGCCCTCGTTAAAACCCTTCTTCTCCTTTCTTCCAAATTTCTTCACAGTATATGAGTTGATTTCAAGCCAAAGAATTGACCTCTTAATCCTGGGAACACAAACACTTACTAAGAGGCTTCTACTGGTCATCTGGATTAGGTATGCCTCTGACAAAATATGTCTCAAAGCCTTCCTTTTGCTGTTCGGTGATTTTCCTTGTGATGACTACACCACCTTTCTATTTATTACAGAGCCTGAATGAAAGAGAAATGCAGTTGGGAACAAGAATTGATCAGAAGAAAACAAGCATTGAGAAATTCTTAAAAACAAAGAAGAAAAAAAAAACTCACTGCCCCCAAAATATTAATCGAACATTACCTTTATTAGATCTGTTTCAAATAATGACTTAACTAACTAAGCTAAAATAAAAAAATGGACTGGAACCATACTTTGAGATCCCAAAACATTGTTTTGAAACAGATGACAAATCAGCTATTTCAAGCTGAAAGAGTCTGTTCAGGACTCTGAAAGAAATGACGTTGCTGCAAAATATACCAAAATGATCAGCTCACTGATTAGATTAATAGAGAAGAGTAGAAACCTCTTGTCATTTCAATATACTGAGGAGAAGCTGGTCTTTTTTGCTGTATGAGAGGCAACATGTTACTGGTGGGGCTGGGAAGGGAAGTGGCCATACAGAAGAGGAGCCTGCAGAGTTTTTCAGACATGTGCACTGCACAGCAGAGTGTTTGTCTCATACATATTTCACTAATTCTGCTCTATACATATGATACAGTGAATAGTTTATGAAATGCAAACGCTGCTCTCAGCATGTCAGCTATGGTTTGTGGTAGGATGGCAAGGGTAGCACAGAACTGAACATCTTGGTTCTGAGGGTAGGTGTGACACCTTTGTTGAATAGTGCTCAGGTATTTTGGGGCAGCCAGCTGGACACTGGCACAGTGCAGGTGCATCCACATTGCAGCTGGATGTGGATTCAAATCCCATGTCTTGCTCCTCCACCTAGAGCACCAGCCGAAGTGCCAAAATGAAGCCAGTGCATGCAGTGGTGTGGTTGATCAGGAGAGAAGACCTAGACCAGAACCTGAGAGTTCTTTGCTGTACAGTGCAGTACCCAGAGCAATACCCAGACAAGTCTCTGCAGTGATTGGAAGGATGCTGGCATCTCTGAGCAATCAGAGCAGGAGCTCATGCACACAGAACAGGGCAGGGGCCTTGAAACTGCTGTGTGAATACCTCCATTCAAGTGCCAGTAGCATTGTAACCTGTCCCAGCACCTACAGCTCTTAACAGCTGTTAATTTCTGCTTTCCTCAGTGCAGTAGCGTATGGATATATTTTCCTCAGAAGTGCAGGCCTCATTTCACAAGCTCCTCCTCACCAACGAGAAGCTCTGGGAGCCTGGAGGGGCAGCAAATGAGCCTTATCTTTCGAGTCTGTCAACATCTAGATTCTTGCTAACCTTGCTCAGTGAGTTCTGGAGTTTCCAGCTACTCTGAAGCCCAGATTGCTTCACCTGTGCCAGTGGTTCTTCTCTTAGTGTCTGCCCCTAAATCCTTGCAGCCACACATGAAAGTAATTTAGTGAGAGTAAAGATTCTGTATATCCACAAGGTCCAGGAGATTATTTATGGAAAAGACCCACTGATGCACACCTCTTCTCCAAAATGTTTCCAAAGTATGTGTGCAAGTCTGGAGATAAATTCAAAGCATGTTCAGGTCTGACATGCACCTGGAAAATTGTTTGGAAACAACTTTATGGCTGTAATTGCTTAGTGTTGCCATGAGTCCAAGGCTATTTCTGAAACACTTGGGTACAGAATATGGAGAGAGAGTGTAGCTTCAAGCAATATTTTCTTTGGAAAAGTTGTTTTGTGAGGATTTGTTTTTCCCACTGTCTACACATTGCAACTCCTGCATCCCAAGTTATCCTGTGTTTTGTTTTGCTAACACCACTACATATAAGGCTGCATTTTAACATTAATTATTGCAACTGTACTTATGTATTTACCTAAATTACCTAAATACTCATGTATTTAGGTGTCAGGATTAAAAAAAAAAAAAAAAAAAAAACAAAAAAAAAAAAAAAAAAAAACACAAAAAACTAGAAAAATCCCACAGAGAGGCAGTCCACATGCTAGGGATATGCAGTTGGGGTAAAGGAGTATGAAGGAAATTAAAAACAATTGTCTTGAGTTTTGTAATCAAAAGAAAAGTTTATTCTATTCCATCTGTTGAAATTCGGTTGGGGAGTTTTTTTCTTTATCTGTTGTAACACCAGAAGGGATGGGGTAACTGCCTTCTCTGATAAGAAGCCATCTGTTAAAACTGGGTAGAGGATTGTTTCTTATCTCTGTTCATTCTTCCACTACACCCGTGGGGATATCTTCTGTTGATGGGCCATTAAAGCTCACCAATGACATGACACATTACATCATCCCATTGTGAGATGCTCCACCCAGGGAGGAGGAGCCAAACAATTTCCACATAGATAAAAAAGGAGCCAGAAGTGTCACCAGACATCCAGTGTTCCCACGGGACTCCAAAAGGAAGACTGGATGCATCTCTGGACCTTTTTCTCCACAGGACCATCTCAGCTTCCAACAGGACCCATATCTGCCACTTCAGGAGGGCTTACTATGGACTCCTTCCAACACCCTGACCCACAGGGTGTCAGGTTGTATTTCTGACTCTTTCAGAGTTTTCTAGGATTTCTTGTTTGTTTGCTTGCTCATTTTTCTGTGCTACAGCATTTGTATTTTTTTTATCTCCCTAGTAAAGAACTTCTACAACTATCCCCAAAATCTCTGCCTGACAGCCTTTTAATCACAAATTTATAATAACTTGGAAAGGGGGAGGGGGGGGGGCTTACATTCCAAGGGAGACTCCAATCTTCCCTGGCGGATACCTGTCTATGTAAACCGAGACAACAGTTAAACAGTTCATTTAATGCTAGCTAATTCCTTGTGAAGATGACAAAGAAGGAGAGTTCACGTGACAAAAACATCTGTGGATTGCTTCCCTTGCCTTGAAAAGCCACTATCACAGCACAGCAGCACAAGTAGCAAGTGGGCAACAGGGATAGACAAAGAAGCAGAAATAACTTGTGGAAAGGGCTCACATGAGAAACCAGTGGCAGGAATCAAGATGAGGACACCTAGCAAGGAAGGGAATTGTCAGAAGGAGTGAGTAAATACTTTCAATTTGAGTGTGGTCAAGTCCAGTTTAAATCCAGTGCGGCCTCCCTGCCCAGAAACCCAAGTTGGCATTGGCAGATTTGCGATACAGCTTCAGGGTGAAACATGCTTGGACTGACACACAGCAAATATACTTTCCTATGACAAGGAAAGGGGATTAATTCATATCCATTTAGTCTGATGGGGGGACACTGGTTTTCCTGCTGGGGATTTTTCTCTCTTTGAGGAGCAAAGCTCCTCCCCTGCACGGTTAAGCCTATGTTACTTGTTAGCTGGAGGGATGCTATTTAATTCAAGACTTTCTAAAGACAGGACATGATTTTCTATTTCCTTTGACAGATGCTTTAGCATTTCAGGGAAGACACACTGAACCCAGACCCAGGTCATCCAAGACCTGGCAAGGGCTGTAGTTATTATTATAGACGGAGGAACATGCTCATTAACAAGGCAGACAGCGAAGAAAAGCTGCTTCATTTCAGTGTTTGTGTGTCTGCATAATATTAAGTACCACTCCAACCTATACTGAAAGTCTTCATCATGCCAGTTAGGCTTTCTGCTCTGATTAGAGAGATTTGTATTCCTCAAGACAGTCAACTCATGATGATCTTTCCTGACTTTTCTTCATAAGTGGATTTCTCGCATTAAGCAGATCTTTGCTTCTCCAAATTTGCCAAAGTACCCTGAGTTTGTTATGATTATTTATCATTAAATGTAGTTGACCTTGTCTACAGCAGCTGAGGCTTGGATACTCCTGGCTTCTGAAGAGGATGGTGCTCTCATCCTATAGTTTAGAGCAAATATATTTCAGTTCCATTTAGTCACATTTCCAGTAAATCTTTCCTGTGAAAAGGAATTGCTATGTAGACCCTTGAGGCATTTACTTTTTGGGGAAAAACTGATTAAAGACCTTGGTTATGGGATTTTGGTTCTGATGATAGATGAAGAAAAAAGATCTCATTCAGCAGTAGCAACAGGCATCCTCAACTGGCATTAGTTGAGATTAGAAGCAAGTCTCTTTTTTCTTTTGTGTTTTTATACTGATGACAGTTTGTATGGTTGTGCTTTCAGAGTTTGTTTATGAT
This sequence comes from Sylvia atricapilla, assembly GCF_009819655.1. NCBI lineage: Eukaryota > Metazoa > Chordata > Aves > Passeriformes > Sylviidae > Sylvia > Sylvia atricapilla. The sequence goes on along the minus strand of NC_089141.1, from coordinate 106,169,946 downwards.
CCGTAATGAAATTTTTTATAAGTCCCTATTCTCTTATTAATTTTATGGAAATAAATTTATTTGGACTTTGTCAATCATAAATAAATGAGGAGTGGGGTCCTCACAGGTGTACTCCCTAAACACCTCTGCATGTTCATAATTTTCTTTTTCTTCCTTTGTGTTGATAAAACAGGATTTTAAGTGGCATACTTTTCAAATATCTGTTTAAAACCAAATATGGATATACACTGTTGACACAAAATTGATTTTATTTTTTCACAGTGTGTTGAAGCAGCATTTAGTTTGATCATAAAATCGATTCTTGACCATTTTCCATGCTTGGAATTTCTCTTGCATTAAAAATAAAAATATTCTATACGTGTTTGGTTTTTTAGCACACTCTGATTTCAAAGGTACTCAGGGAGTAAAGAGTCTGCACAGTGTAGAAAGCTGTTTGGATTTTTTAATACCAGATTTAAGTAGGTCTCCAGCCATTACTCCATAATTTAAATTACAGCACAGGTGCCCTGTATCAGTAACAGATTTGTTTCATTCCAGTGCATGTTCCAAATGTACTTATTGTCTTGTCATTTAGTGCAAACTAGAGTAAAACTGAGAGTTTGCCTCAATGAGATTTCCTTACAAAATAACATATAACACTACGTGAATTGTGAATAAATGAATAAATGTGAAAGTGGAATGGAATTGTTGCTGCTTTTTTAGCAGTTTAACCTCAAATAGTTATAAGGTGATTTTTTATTTAGTTCAGTTATAAAATATTTATGCAGAAATACTCATGGAAAAACACCATTTCATTCAAAGAATGGCTGGCACTGAGGGGTAAGTTGTGCATTAAAAATAAATTAGAACACGATACTCCTTATATAAACACTGGCAAAAATAGGAAATGCTAAGGACATAATTTCCTAAAAATGTAAATCTGCAACAAGCTCCAGTGTTGCATATACTAAGTGAAGGTTTTTTTCTACAGCTGCTTATCTGCTTTATGCCATTTCTTGCTGTAAGAGGAAACCAGCTGCTAAATCATTCAATTCATCAGCAAGGAACGCAGTCTTCCATGCATTTTTTCTTTGTTTGTAAGGTACCTCTTTGTGCTGTGACTCACACCACTGTTATTTATCCACCTCACAGTGCTGTGAGGAGCTGCAGGCCAGGATCACAGCCTGTTGTGCAGGCTGTCTTACCTACAAAAGGGCCTCACCTGATTCAAATGTGTAACCAAAAGCTCCGATCTTGAAAAAGCCATGCAATGAGGCCAGCCTGGCTAGTGGGAGGCAAGGAAACGTCTTTGATGGTTCAGGGTTTCCTGGGTAGGTGAACTAAGCCAAAGAGAATAGGGGAGGGTAATAACAAAAACAAATACTAAACTAATCAAAGTCTGGCATCATCAGAAACCCAGAAGGGCCCAGAAGGGCCCTCTATATCTAGATAGATATAGAGGATTTCTTTATGAGCGTGGATATTTCATTATGACACACCTATATTGAGCAGTGATCAGACTGAATATTATACAGACTATTTTTTTATGTTTTAAACCACCCTTCTCCACCCTAAATCAGCTCTGATTGCATAATCTTTTTTCTAAAATCATTTTATAAGTAAAGTAAATAAAGTGCACATGCTTACAAAGAAGAAAAGAAACAGAAAGTAACAGAAGCGCAGTTCCATCTTGTAGTTCCCAAACATGGAAACCAGTTATCCACATCCATCAGAAAGAACCAGATGAGATATTTAACTTGCTAGTACCCAAAATAGGTATAGGACATAAGAATTAATCTGTCACACTCAAAGCTGTGCATCTTTCCATTGAGCTTCTACAGAGGAGATAATCTAAGTAAGATTATAATTCCTATAAATCTATATATTCTAAGTAAGTAGTGAAAATTTTCTGTGTAGACTCAAGCAGATTGGACAAGGTGTTCTTAACTTCTAAATGAGCAGCCATTGTCTACCATTAATTAATTTTCATGTGTTAAAACTTTGTAGCAGATGGATAGTGGAGAGATAGTGTCAGGTTTTGGGATTACTGCAGATGAGATTTAAGGGGACGGGCACTATATGTGATAGCAATAACAGTGGGAAGAGAAATCTCAGTGCATCTCCTTCCCAGGCTCTCAATGAAATTGTCATAGTCCAATATTTTGAAGCTTTCCCCACCAGAGGAAAGTAATCCTAAGTAACCCACCAGCATTCTGCTTGGTGATGACCTCTGCACCATAGTACATTGTCTTTTACTTCTGAATTGCATGTACTGGGAGTTCTGTGTGATGCATTTATAATTCCTTGTACTCTTATTTTCTTAGAGGCTGTTCAGTCTACATTTTTTAGACACTATTGATTTTGTGTCATGGGATGTACTATATCAACTCAAGGAAAAATAAAGGAGACATTCAGTAATCTTATTCTAATCTTGACAGACCTTATCTATTTGAAATTAAGTATAAGGTCATTCACCTTTTGTTGAGACCGAGTTAAGAGTTCTATCCTTTGCAAAAAGCAAAATATTTCAGGTGTGGGACTTAGGTTATCCCTAGACTAATAATGATGTCTTTTTTTTCTTATCTCTTATAATAAAATGTTCAGAATTTTTTTTCCCAATAAGCTTAATGCTTCAGGGAAATTGAAAATGGGTAATAGGCTGTGATCATGTGCATTACTGTTAAACTAATGGATATTTATTCACGAGGCAAATGGAGGAAAAGGTGACATGAATTGTCATTTCTGAATCTGTATTCTGATACAGTTACAGTACCTCCCATGAGCTTCTCTGGGGAAAATGAACAGTTTACTGTCTCAGTCATTTTGGAAGGTACAGAAAATGGTTAAATTAGATACTGGAAAATGTTTTAGCTGACCAGAGAGTTCTTTTGTTCATAATGGGTAGTCATAACTCACTCTGCTCAGCTTACTGGACATATTGGCAATTTTGGTCCTGTCAGTACAGAGTCTTTCTTACATGCATGTGCAGTTGACTTGTATTTCTTGCCTGATCATCTTCCAAGTTCACATAAGATAATCACTCCCATTCACCCAAGAAAATGGCTCCAAAAATATTTTTGTCAAATCTCTTCCTCGTCCCCTTCCCCAACTAATTCCAACCAAAAAAAAATGAGGTACTGACAGTATAGAGGGAAATGCTCTCATGCTGCTCTGGGGGTCTACTGCAGTAGGGAGAGTTAGAATTTTGTTAGTTACTGACTGTTGTGGTTAACTCAGCTGAGACCACTTGCTCTGGTAGTTGATAGGGTCAGCAGTTAGAATATAGTTTGTGAGTCATTGGGCTGGTATGGGGATTGGTGGACCAGACAAGTCCAAGTTTAAGCAGTAGAACACTAAGGAAAAGAAGTAAACTGTGTTTGGATGAGCTTTGAAGGGGAAGGAGGGATTCACAGGGAGGCCTCTAAAGATAGGACAAAAACAGCAGGCTGTGGACAGCTCTGCAGCTGCCTGTATAAACCAGTTACTCCAGCTTTGTTAAAATCTGTAATTAGTGCTGTCTACCTCAAGGGAGTCCCTGGTGGGAAGGCTTCTGAGCAGGTGCATCTACAAGCATCCTTCAGACACCAGAGCACCTGGCTTTGCCAGAGCACTCATGCTATGTCCCATTTTGCAGATCTGGCATTAAAGATGCACCACAGGTGTCTTGCAGTTCTGTTGGTACCTGTAAGGACTAGATACCCTAGATAGATGAGGGCCAAGCCTCAGATTTCCAGCTACTGAAAGAATGATTAAGAGAACTGGAGTAGTTGAAAGAATCAATGGTAATGTCAGGAAGCCACGAGGAAGAATTCCTGGTCAGTGAAAACCAGAGGTGAAGAGTAAAGGTCATGCTTTGGTGGTTAATAGAGATGGTGATAGCTGTTTCTGTCTGGAACAATTAATGGCACCTGAAATAGGTGAAGGGATTATTCACATCCGGCTGAAGATCACAGCAGAAAGTGATGGAAGCAACTGTAGCTACCAGAAGTAGGGAACTGGGTGGAAGTGACATTATTGGGTACTCTTGGTTCTGAAGGTGACAGGCTGATTGTGTATCAAAGCAATTTATGAAAGCAAAGATTGTTGCATTGTGATTTATGTGCTTGTGTGAGTGACAAGTGGGTGCTGTAAGAGTTGATGAATTCATTCACTTTAGTGCAGATTTCCTCTGTCACTTGTAGATTGATACTTCACCATTTAAAGAGGAAACAAAATCAGCTTCTTTTTTTTTAAACAGTGGTTTCCCTTACACAACATCCAGAAGAATTACTGAATTCTGTGCTCTCACACTGCTTTGTGTTCAAAGTTACAGGCAGCAGAAGCAATCCATTTTCTTGTTCTTTTGCTAGGAACGATTCAAATTCCCAGTCTTCTTCCTTGCTCACAGTCCAGCACAAGATTCATTTCCTGAATGCTATCACTGAGAAACAAAAGTGATAGATTTTGGCTACTACTTATCATTTGTGCAGCAGCGTACATGCTAAAAGCACTCACTAACAGCTTGGAGGTAGCACTTTTTGTGTGTCCAAGGAGAGAAAACAGAATCACATTTTAGACAGCTGAATCCATGTAAAAAGTGTGGAGAATGTTGACTTGGCATGAGATCTTAGGGTTGGAGAGGAAGCTCTGCTGAGTTCCCTGCTGATGCCAGTTTAATGCAAAGATCTGACAACCTGATCTGAGATTTAAAAGCAATATAAGCACAGAAGGAGGCAGCATTTTACTTGGTTACCAGATTAGATGTGCATTTATGACATCACACAGCCTAGTAACTTCAGGAAGCCAATACTGGTGCCTTGGCTTCAGGTCAGTGGAGGGGAGTGAAGGGGAGTCTCTTCTTTGACAATACACTGATTGATGGCCAGTGAAATTCATGGCAGGAGTCTTACTGAAGAGAAGCAGCTTTATCGGCACTTCAATTAGCCGTGTTTATAATTGATGGCATGGCTGGAAATCACTGTGATTCATGACCAATAATATTCATGAAAAGAGTGGCTCTTTCATTTCAGGGAAAAAGACTAGGAACTGCTTTAAACTGCACATTATTGTGATTAATTGCTTGGGAAGATAAATGGTGAGTGGGGCGCCTGACACCAGTGCTGTTTTGAGACATCTATTTAAGACATTTTCAGAGGAACAGGGAAAAGAGGAAGAAATAGCTGTCTGAGCACTCTTGCTTGTCAAATATCTCACACAGACTCTAAACAAAGCAATAAAGTCTGTACAGGTCATTCAAAATTGCAGCAATGAGTTTTGATTGGCAAAAATTTTGTTATATTGACTCTCCAACCATTTGGCTGCTCTGCTTACATCCGGTATTTTTTTGCATCTACAAGTTTTTCTTTGTGTTCAAAAAATCCCAGACAAAAAAGTGAGAGGAGGGAAGGAAGAAAGAATGGGTGATAAGAAGGTGGGAGAAAGCATAGGATAAAAAGTAGTGCTGAGTGAGTGTCTATATCTTATTTCCCAGGAGAGCTGGAAAAGGCAGGGGATTTGTAACTAAGTGGATGGGGTGAAAACCAGCACTGTGCAGTGCACAGCAGGACAAGGTCAGGGCTTCAGCAAAGCTCTCCCCAATGAAAGAACTACAATCCACAGACAGAAAACAGATCTGAAATATTTGGGATGGATTTATTTGGAAAATGGAAAAATTCTTGCAGGAATGATAAGGGACAGAGATGACTGTTTGGTCAGCCCAAGAATCTTTGAAATCCTTCCAATCCTATTCAAAGGATAGCATCATTTTCAGCTGGTTCTTACCATTCACCTAAAAATCCTTTTGCCCCTCCTTCTTGGTCATGTCCTTATATCACACCTTTAATCTAGTGAGTCATCTGTTGAAGATTCCTCTTCAGTAACAAATACAAATATGTAACTTTTAATCTCTTCATCCGCACAATAATCTTTTTATGAAGTGTTTCAGATGATAAGTTTCAGTTTTTCTGCCAATATCCTTAGACTGGAACATTGTGTTTATTAAAATATTCTGCTGGATAGAAATATACCCCTAGTTGATAATATCTGTCATCAGCAGGTAGAATCCAGAATCCTAGAATCCAGGAGTTTAGGTCATGGACTAAAACTTCATTAGGTTCTGTGTTGTCAAGGCAGTGAGAAAAAAAAGGCTGTTAATGCATTGGAAAGTAGGGATATATGAACAGTGAGTTCAAGTGAGGCTACAGTAATGTTTAATTGCTGTTGCTGCTCAGAGAAAGAAATATTTTTAAAAATTGTATTTAATGCAAAGATACTCTCCTACATTCTTGTCTTCTTTTCCATTAAAGATAGAAAAAATACTCCTGTGGTTGCAAAATCTGTTCCCTCTCAGGAGCTATATTTTTCTTCGTAGAACCACCTTTTAAAATTTACCCTGCATGTCCTACTAAGAGATGTCTTTTGGAGATCCTCTGTGTGCTTAGCAAAATCACACACTGAAGCTGAAGCTGTAAGGATCTAGTTGAAATTGTAGTCTGGAGCCTGTTCTTATTGTAAAGCAATTTTTGTTCCATTGGCTTTTAACACAAATACTGCCAATAAATCATTTGATGTAATTTTCTTTTCAAGAGATATTCCTCTTAAGCACCCAGGCTGACCCCTATTTCCAGTGGGCTTCTGAGGAGCCAATCGTGCTTTACATGGAGCTGCTGAGCTGTGAACCAGCTCTGCTGCCAGTGGAGGTGCTGGGAGAAGAGATGATTAGAAAGAAATGAGGGGATCACCCTCACAAAATGCCAGTGGCTTTAATGAGTTGAAGGTGCTCCACCAACTCAGCTTGAGAATTTTCCATCTTATCTTAAACTGAATGTTATTTTCCATGAATAACACTTCATTTGTTCTCTGGTGCCATCTTCCTGTACTGTCTCTTCCAAGTCAGAACCTAGTAGACAAAAAGTTACATTAGAAATAGCTTTGTGTACAGAGATGCCATTTAAGGTATATTTAGTAAGTATTTTGCAGCAGATACAAGTTTTCTTTGCTCATGTTTTAGGCTGGGTGGTGAAAACTCTGTTCCAACCATGTATTGTGGTACTGTATTTAAATTAGTAAGCCTAAAGAGCATGGGGCTTTTTGTAATCATATCCTCCATCTCATATTTATGCTTTCTTCTATCTGAAGCAAAACCTCTGGTACTGAAATGGAGTCTTTGGAAATCGTCTCTGCTGATACTTCTGAAGGCACATATATGTTGGAAATCTTGTGAGAATATCCACTCTTCTGAGTTTTCAGAGAGGCAAGAAAAATTGTTCCTGCAGCTCAGTAAAAATTCTAGGTCTTGTTTGATAAGGAGTTAAGACAAACACAAATGCTATTTGTCAAATTCAGGATGATTTTCCTCATGGCAAACACTAAATGCCCTAGTGTCGTGATCTTAATTACTGGCAATATCATCAAAAGATGCATTTCAAAAAGCAAGTTTGAAGAATTTGAAGAATTCTGCAGTCCTGGCTCCTGTGTCTGCCAGCAAAGGTAATCACTCTTCCTCCAACTGTGTTCCTTCTGTGTTCGCAGTAGGTAGCACTACCCTTCTCATCTCACCACTGCTTTGACTTCCCTCCTTCACCCAGTTGTTACTCACTTTCCAAAATTAAAGACCTCTGCAGTCACAAATTGATGTTGAAACAGTTGTTCCTTCTGCCTGGCTCACTGTTATTTGGTCACTGCTTTTTTAATCCCCTCTTTTTTTACCCCTCCATTTCTCTCTCAGTCACTGCCAAATTTATATAGTGTCCAAAGTCTGATCCATCCCCTCATGCTCTAGGTCACTGTGAGAGCCATAAAACCAACCCCATATCCATCTGATGTTTATCAGATGTGGTGTTATTTAATCAGATCTTCTGATTAGAGAAAAAAATTTCTTTGTATAGGTCAAACAAGGTTTAGATCATTTAGTCTTATTAGCTCTCTTGTGCCCAGCAAACATGAAGTGTACCACAGATGATGAGTTAATAAGGTATGTTACTGTGGAGATGGAAACAAACGTTATCTGAGAAAATTCCCATGCATGCAGTAGATAATTTTTTCAGTTACTCTAATTTCTGATACCTACTTATTTTAGTCATGTTGAATTAAGCATTTGGTCATGTATGCAGTTTGGTTAGTGCTTATGGGATTAGTCACTGTGAGCCACCAATTTTCTGCTCCACAGATATTCATGTGACTGGAATGCTGTAAGAATCTACTCGAAGTTTTGCATTATCTCCCATTAGGACAAAAATACTGGTGGACCTCTAAGGCTTAGAGATTGGCAATTTTACTTCCTTCTTCATACTCTGTTAGAGACAGACTTGTTTGCTTCCAAAAATTTTTTCTACATTATAACGGGAGATAAGCAAACTTTTTTGGACAAACTCAGAATCTGTGTGAATCAGAAGATGAACCTCTGCACTTAGTATGAGTATTTAATAATTTAGGTATAACAATTACACATCATATGCTTCTTCAAAGGCAGTAGTTTGATAGTTGTTAAAACCAGTTCTTTTGTTTGTCTCCAATTATAAGTATAGCACAGTAAGTTGTTTCAAGTCTGTGAGACACAGCACTCACCAAGATGATGGTGCAGAATTTTTCAAGCACAGTAATAAACAGTGTCTCCCCTAAAGCGCTTGCAATCAAAATAAAAGATTATGTGCTAAAGATTATCAAGACTGGCAAGCCGGGTGTCCAATTAAATTGATTGTTTCTCATCTTGTGAAAAGGATCTGGGCTAAAACCAGACACTCGTAATATATATGCCCTGATGCACTGTTAATTGGATGTCAACATTTTTCTGTCGTTATGTTTTTGATCATCTCAAGTTAATGATGACCTAGTGGTGAAAAGTTCTTTGTGCTATTATCCTGATTCATTTACAAAGCTTGCAGAAGAAGACCTTTGCTGTTATCAATGCAATAACTTTAAAAACTGCTGGCATAACTTAAAATATCTCTGATAATTACACAAGAATGGCAATCACTGGCAAGAGAGAAAAGAGAGGCAACTTCAGGGTCAATATGATAGTCTCTAGCAAGTCCACAAATTCCTGCTGTGCTAGTCATTTCCCTCAGAAGTTTCCATTTGCTGAGAACAAGATCTCTCAGCTTCCATCTATTCTGATCCCTGAAGTCATTTTTAGTTATAAGAAAAGGTATTTATTACAGGGTCTGAAAAGAGAACTTAGACTCTGTAAAAACAATTTAACAAGATGGACCTCCATGACACAACTTGCTTTTATTGGAGGTAATGTCTTCATGTTAACCTTTTACTTTCCTTTTTGTTCTGTCTGGGCCATGCATATTTAGGAGATTTTATTTGATCCTACATGAAACTTCACCTACTGGAATATTTTCAAATTTCAATCTTAACACCAGTTTTCTCCAATTTTCCCAGCTCTGAGTATTCAACTACAAGATTTCATTGTCGTTTTTCATGCCATGAATGCAGGGATAGACCTCTCTCACATGAAGAGGAAGGGCAAACTACAGCATGTGTGCCTCCAACTGGAAAGCAGAAGTGGAGCTCAGTAATTTGTGATTCTCTGTGTGGAGCTTAGGCAAGCTGAGAGGGAAGAATGTCACACAGTACTGGTGAGAAGAAAAAAATGGCATTTTTTTGCTTGCTTAAGAGTTCAGACAAGATCAGAACTGCCCTTTGGCCATACAGTTGACTGTGAAATATCAGCTAAAAAACAGTCAGTTTTAACTGCATGTCATGGAGCACAGCTTCCCTGTGACAGACGTGGAGCAGATGCATCATGGCATGTTTGAAAACAGAACAAAGCCTTGGAGAGTTGAAATCTAACAGTGAGGAATAAAGCATTGTCTATTTCTATATATAAGTAAGCTAAATGACGTGGACAGCTTTAGAAAACTGGTGATGTTGGCATTATCTTCCATAAATGCTCTTTTAAATAACCTGTGTGCTGTTACTACATGTTCATTCATTCACTCTCATTCCACTTCCATAACCTCATCTATTTCATGGGGGTTTTAATCATTCTTCAGCAGAGAGACTAACTGTTTTCTCACCTACCTTACCCTTTTTTCTGAACATGCTGGCAATGACTGTGATTGTGTAAGTACCATCAACACAATATTAGAAGATCTGTGGAAATCTCAGATCCATTTTTTCTCTTTTTACAGTTCTCTCTAAATATGAAAATGTACCAGAAAAATAAAAGAAAAAATAAAAGGAATACAATAAAATTTACTGTCTAACAGGTACTTTTGCTTTCAAAACCAGAGGCAGGAGGCATGGTTGTAAACAATAGGTTGGGAAGGCTAAGTGAAAATAACATGCAGTGTTGTTTAGTAGCATCAAACAAGGGAAAGGCAGTTATCCTTCAGCTCGATTGAAATTACTCTAAAGAAAGCTGCTATCAGAGAATTGATCAATCCCATCCCTCTAAGTAGTGCTTCATGAAAATTAGTATGGGAAAATTGGAAAAATCTTTCACTGTTTCTGTTTTAGGTATTAAAAGATATAATTCAAGATAAACAAATGGAGACTTTGTGTAATGAAATTGATAAAAGCAGACAAAAGGGAATTTAGTACATAGTTTAGTGAGCTACACCATTTATTCCAATGTGATTTGTAATTATTCAATTAAATGACTTCATTATCCCAACAGAAATGGGCTGGGCTCCTTAAGAAAGAATTTTTCTGTTAGCAGTTTTTGGATAGATATGGATGATGTTGAAGATACAATGTATTTGGATCCAGCCAAAAGAGCAGATATTAAAGAATATATTTTATTCTGTGCAGACTATCAATTAATTTTAGTAGCAAAGTGCTCAACATTTAAAAAGAAAACAGTGGAGACAACCCCTCCATTTTTGCTTATTCTTCACGATCTACTAAGCTAAAAGAATGCATAAACCTAATTATTGTAAATAGAGAAGCTCAAATAACACTATTCAGAAAGAAAAAATGTTAAGCCAGCTCACAGCAGATTGCTATCAATTTCTCCTGATGTAAGGGGTGAGTGGAGAAAGCTAGAGGCTGGAAACACCATATAAAAGTCTCAGTGAAATACTTCTGAACATTGTGCTAAATGGAACAGTGTTATAATTATTCTCACAGGTATTAGGATACCATAGCAATGAGCACAGAATTGCAGTAAAATGGGAAAAAAGGGTCTCTAGAAAGTGCAGTGGCAATGCAGTTCAATCAACTATTTCTAAGGCTATACACTTTTGTATTGAACCAACACAAACACTGAAAAATATTCCACAAGCCTGTGGTGTGTCCAGAACATTTGTGCTACCTGAGTGAATGGGTTGTCTCTAAGCATTGCTTCAGACAGAGTAAATTTTAGAACTGAGAAAATATTTTGGAACTGCAATTTATTTAGTAGATCAGATTTATTTTTTTTTTTAGTGAATGCTCAGCAAAACCATGCATCACCTCACAAATTCCTGATTATGCTGCTGCTCTGATCTCCAGCATGGGGCTGTCCTGGCTTTTGGTGCATATTTCACTTCTTGGTACTCAGGCTGGCAGCTGTCTTTCAAAGCAGTGGCAGTAGAGGATAGATTTGGCTCTGGTCTCAGCTGAAAATATTTTTCTTTCCATCCTCTAATGCCAATGCAGATCAGCCTTCAGACAGATTGGCCCGTAATTGCCTTCAGAAAACAGTCCTGACAAAATGTGCTATTAAACAAGGGCATTCACTGTCACTTTTCTGTCCTTCCTGGGCTGAGCTGTCAGTGAAGCATTTCTGCAACAGACCAGCCTGGCCAGTCCTCAACCACTGCAGGGACCCGTTGCTCTCTCCTAGTCTGTTCTCCCTTTCTAACATTTAAAAGAAGTATTGAACCTCTCTTGTAGATGCCAAATCATTCTGAGTTCATCCCCCCGCCATGAATTCCCGTGTTTCCTTTACTTCTTCTCCATTCATGACTCAGTAATACACACTTTTGGAGAACGAAAATTGGGAAAATATGTGAGCTGTAAGCTTGGCTACAAAAGGTTATGGGGTTATTTGTCTGTACATGCAAAGACTTCTGTGAGAAGGAGGCTTTGCTGCCTGTCAAGTGCAGCCCTCAGCAGAGGAGCTGGCCTGAGACATCCAGCCAGTGGCAAAGAAAAGCTGGCACAGAGAAGTAGCAGCTGGCACTAAGGGCACTTGGTCAGTGAAGAGATCATAATTAATGTGGGGAGTATTCCCTTTCTGGGGAGTTTCATTAAGGTTGTTGTAGGTACCTCATTTTTTTGAGTTTTCAAACCCAAAATGGAAACAATTATTTTGTGGGACTTTGATCTGTTTAGAGTCAAGTGTATTGTTCTGAATGTGTTAATTTGGAGGACTTCTCTTCAAGTCTCCAGCTGAAAAACATCTTGGATGTTGCCTGCCTTGCGGAGAGCTTTCTTCTCTTAGTGGGAAAAGCCATGGAAGTTCTAAAAACTCACTAACTACTCAGGTCAAAGGGGAAATGCAAGAAAGACAGAATTAGTAATCTTTAATGAGAAGTCCATCATCAATGAAGTTAATAAGCAGTTTTTTGAAGGGTTAGCATCATTGGATTTTTCTCCTTATAAGCCTGTCATCGACTGCTGGCACGGATTAACCTCTTTAATCCTGTTCAGTAGAAATTATCTATTGCCTTCTGCAACACATTAGAAAGTTAAATCCAAGCTCAATGTATTTGGCTTGAGCTTACCTCTTTTAATCACACCACACCCACCAGTGCAAAAAAGCTGTGTATGAGTATGTGTTAAAATTATGGAGTGCACAGAAGGCCACAAAGGGCTTGGAAGGTTCAGTAATGTTAATTTTTATTCTTTGTGTGCCAACAGAGTTGTTGACCAGCTTTAGTTCTAATTAAATTGGACAACAATAAACGTGTTTATTCCTGGTGTACTATATCGCTGTTTGCCCGTGCACTGAAGAGTATATCTCAGTGTGAACACGAACTCTCAGATAGCCACGTTGCTTAAAAAATGGTAAATTCTGTAGTCATGCACTAACAGATTAAATTATTAACTCTGCCCTATGACAAATGTATCATGAGATTCTAATGCTTCACCTATGTCTTTACTGCAAAGATTAAAGGATATACATAATATTTCAACAACTGGGCTTTTGCCAGTAAGGATTTATGTCTATTGAGATTAGCATCAGAAAGGGATGCTTGTACAGCAAGACCAGTAATACTGCCAACTTGGGTGGGACCAAGTGTCTGGTTCAGGCTTCCCATGAACTGTAGATGATGAACTTTAAAGATTTCAAAGCAGAAATTTGATTATGAAAACAACTCTTAGTTCACAGATCTTAACCATTAGAATTACATTTTGAATTCTACACCTATTTTTTGCTTAAAACTCTTTAGTCTGCTAAAATCCAAATGAAAGTAGTATTGGAAAATTATTAGTACGCTAGATTACATCTAATTTTTCAGTGTTTAAGTCCCTGAAGTAATTTGAAAAAACAGCCATTACAATGCACTAAATCCCAAATGTTTTTTCTAACAACAACTGCCAGGAACAACTACTATAGTATTTGATCTGTTCAAGATAGATAGGATTCTCAGATACTCTGTGGAAAACTAGATCTGAAATGCAAAAGGAAGAGGAAGTATGTAGGTCACACATAACACTGATGTCTTAATCAAAAAGCAGTGGACACATTGCTAAAGCAAATCAAAATCGATCATCCAAGGACTTGGGAAGTGGACTGAACATTGTCAGATCAGATTAAATGCTCCTAAACCATGTCAAGAATAAAATTTTGTGTGGGAATTGACCAGGGTAATGCTGAATGGAACAAAGATTAGCTACATGCACTTGTATCATGCAAGTAGCATTGGACAACGTCAGAATTTTCACAATTTCTGTTTTCTTTGGATAAACAGCTGAAAGCTTAGATGACTATGTGAAGACCATCCAAGTCATTTGAATCTGGAGGAATGAGCTGGAAAGCTTTCAGAGACAGATTTTTCACATGAGATTTCCAGTGCTTACTGGCTCTGGTCTCAAAAAAAATGCTGTTAAGAACACTCTTTCACAACATTCTTGGTCTTGTTTGGGAAGTATATGTAGGGAAATAAATGTGCATATCTACCAGAAACCCAGGTTGGGTTCTACAGACTTTTAAAGTTTAAGGAATACGGCACCATTTTTTTCATTCTTACTTCTTGGAAGGGTGGATCTGAGCTTCTAAGAAGTCTTGGCTTGCTTTATGACTGGCTACAGTAGCAAATTCTGGTCAACCATTTCATTGCATCAGGCACAGTAATATTTCTTACACTGTCTTATAGCCTTAATTGCAAAATGCATTTTTCTAGTCTTTGGTTTTCCTATTTTTCAACTTCAGCCTCTGCAGGAATTCTGGGGAAGATGATTGACTTCCAGGTGGCTGAGTGGTACCGCTGGGCCCTCAATAAACCCCTCACTTCTCAACTTGGAGTAATGTGACCACTGTAAAGGTCGTCCTCATTTCACTTTCACAGCTTTTGCTCATCCAGTACTTTTACTCAAACCTTACCAGTTCAGTAGCATAAAGTGTGTGAGGCAGGCAGTGCTGCTGAGCAGCCAGTGCAGCTCCTGGGAGCCAAGTGTCTGGAGTTGTGCAGCTGGCTGCTCTCAGGGATTTGGCATCTCAGCAAAACAGCTCCCTGCTTTCTAACACTGTCTACTCTAAATCCTTCCATAGAAATCCTAATTCCTAAGGCGAGGGCATTACAGTCTTTAGTTGAAGAGGGATCTTTCTAAGCTGAAAAGTAAAGAAGCCAGATTACTAAAATGAGCATAAAGTCAGTTCTAAGCAACAGCAGCAGCTCTTGGGCCATACAGCTCCCAGTCAGACCACCAGTAATAAAGACAATTCAAACATCTGTGAAGAAAAGGGATCTACTAAGTAACAAAAAAATTAATAGTGGATGGATCTTAGTCACTGCCAATAGTGAATCATTGAGACTCAAAATGGGTAACTGGATAGCTGAAAAAATTTGCTAGCTAGCTAGAAGAAAAAAAAAAAAAAAAGGACACTACTCTTATAGGAAATGGGTTATATCATTAATATTGCAATCACATGAAAAGACCTATTGCTCTTGCAGTACAATCAGATGCTGGTTTTATATAAAATTAACTTCTCAGATCTACACAATATAGGTCTGCTCATACTAAAAGTAAAGAGCTTCTCTTGACAGTTGTCCTTTGAATGTAAGAAGATCATAGTATCAGAACAGTTTCCCTGGAGAACTGCAAAAAACGAATCAGAATTTTATATTTAAAAGCTAAACAGTCTCACTCTTTCCAAAATGTCCAGAGAGGCTTAAAGATTTTTTTAAAAGTTTTTTTTTTTATTTTATATTTCATCATTGTCTTTGTCTATTTCTCCCTTCCTCTTTCACACTTCCTTTCTCCATGACCTTTTCTGTCTCTCTTCCCTTCCTGCCTCCCACATTTTTTAAATTTCAGAGGCAATTCTTCTTCCAATTTTCCTTTAGTAAAATTTCAGGAGGCAGATTCCATGCAGTGAATTTTGGCAACTCAGAATTTATTTCTGGATTTTTGTAAGTAGACCACATTTTTCTTTACAGAACAAATCTATCACTTTTTTAAAGTTCTTTAGCTTTACTATCCCTATAGAAATTTGCTATTTTTTTACTTCTCTTGCTTTCTATTCTTATCAACATGATGATGCCTTTGTCATCGGTGTGCAAGCTCACTGTATGCAGTTTCCTATATTTTGTTTTTCTACAATACATTCTGGAATGAATCTTCATTTCCTATAACTCAGTGAAAATTATCCATCCCCTGAAAGCATGGACTTGCCCTCCAATACAAGTCCAGCAGTATTTCACTTCTGTTTGCCTGAACAGATTGTTGCAGAGACATGGCAGGACCCTGATTACTTTCCTTTTTCCCTAAGGGGAGCTTAATGTCATCAGTAATAACACCAGACTTTTGCAAAATGTGTGCCTTGTATTATGTTTAGCCCAGCACCAATGAACTTTATCCATTTCATTTGCACCCTTTAAATCCTAAACCACATTCAGAACCTATGCTCTGTCCACTGCTTACATAGTCCTCAACTAAAAATCTATATGAAGACAGAAAAAATAGACTTCTGCCCAACTGAGAGAGAAGAAATGATTAGCAAACAACAAACCAGCAAATGTGACACATGAGTAAGGACTGTTTCTGCTAATATTGGCTAAAGGGCAGCACTGATACGACTGACCTACATCTGAGAGATTGAAAATTAATAGAGTGTCAAAAGTGCTCATGCTGACATAAGGTGGTTCCAGCCAATTACTCGGGTAGACAGAAAAGAGAAAGATTGACTTGAATTTTGCTTCCATATTTTACTTTAAATGTGGTGGGCTTGTTGGTTGGTTTTGTTTTGATTTGGGTTTTTTGTTCCTTGTTTTTTTGTTTTTGGTTTTGTTTTTTTTTTTTAATGTTGTTTTTTGGGTTCGTTGGGGGGTTTTTGTTGTTTTTTTGTTTGTTTAACTGGAAGTGAATACTGGAGTTGAGAAAATCATAAAGAAAAATATAGGGAAGAAAAGAAGCAGTTGGATAGGATGAGAAGGAAAAGTGAAAAGTGTACAGGGTACAGACACATGCTACCATTTAGTTCTAACATTTTGATATCATGCTTGCAGGAATATTTGCCCTATGCCTTCAAAGAGAGCAAAACACTAATTTACATGCCATCTTTTTCAAGATTTAGGAAACCTTTTATTTTTTGTACTGGATGTTGCAAATAACTTGTGTCACATACACTATGATTTAACAATGCTCTAAAATTTCAGTGCAGCCAGTAAATCCTTAGTTTGCCACCATAATCAAGAATTAATGGCAAAGATGATAAGCAAAAAAATACTAATTATATTAGGTAGTACAAACTTCTATTAATTCAGAAGGCCTGATAAAAGCATTTAAAAACATGTCTCTCATGTAGGAGTCAATTTTGTAAAGAAAATAAACAATGACAACCTCTTCCATAAGAAAAAAATATTAAGGTTTAGGGGTTTTTTAAACTGTTATCTCAGTGTACACATGTAACTGCAGTACCTGATTTTCTGGTAGTATTGCTGCAGGTTGTTTTCAGAATCTGTTTAAGTTCAATATCTATGTTAATAGAACCAGTGCTCTAGAAATGAAGTGCAAATGTTTCTCATATTTGCAGTTTATCAAATACGTCTGTGTTTAATATTGTTATATGATGTTTGTTTTCCTAAAAATTTCTCACGTTATTTTTCAGTGTGTGGCTTTGTAGCTTCATTATTCAGCCAGTGTGATCTCTTGTGGGATTTAAAGTGCAGAACAGATCAAAACCCTTAACATCTCCATGGAAGTGAGGTTGGGAGGCGGTAGAGATGAACATGCAGAGGGTAATGCTGGACCAGACAACACAGAACAAGGGTGGACAGGGACACAGAAAGAAGCGCAGAGCAGGGCAAAATACGTTTGGAAGGCACAGTGCTGATTTTTGTGCCTAATAATCTTAATATTGTTTGCTACTTCATGAATGTAGAATGAGCACAGTTTAATGGTATCTTTCTATTTCTCACCATTAGTCAAAGATTAATTATTACTTCTAAATGTATGTTGTTACAGAGTAATTCTGCTGTTTTCAGTTTATCTACTTCATGCTGATAAAGGAAGAAATCAGCGAACCGTGACTCAAAACTTGAAAATATGTGCCTTGAAATAACAATATTACCAGGAATCACATTAAAAAGGGATTTAAGATATGGAATTTTACACTGCAATCTAATATTGTTCTCATAGAAAATCCAAATGTATTTTGCAAGTGCATTGCAAATGCAGTGTACAAAGCAAGTGTGAGATGAATAAAATAATTGAAATTATTGCTATGTCAATAAGTTTTGCATAAATAAGTAGTAAATGGTTGCAATTTGAATCTAAGAAGGATTCCAGCAGAAGTGGAAAGTGCTGCCTTTGACTGAAAGAAAAAGGCAGCATGTTCAAAGACATGTGGTGTGAGTGGAAAAATATGGGATTAAATCTATTTCCTTGATAAGTCAGAAGGTAACATGGATTTTGCTGGTTCTTGCAGGCAAAAAGAAGTTGAAAGCTTGTTATGAAAAACCAGGAGGACGGACTGAAGGGCAAAGAAGGAATGCCAGAAACAGTCAAGACTGAAGAGACACTATGATTTTGATGCTCCATTCTTTCTTAGTAAAAGCAAACTCCACAGGTTAGGTAATGTGGATGATGTCTGCAGGTCAAGATGAAGTCTCTGTTCAGATACATTTACAATAAAAAATCATTAGGATAAACAGTATCCATAAATACACAAGGAATATCACATATGTATAAGATAAGTTAATGCAGAAATTAAAATTACTTAGACTTAACAGAGGTAAACAGGTTATAGATCAAACTCCCAAAAATGAATTCTGTGAAGGAGGGACCAGGAAGAGTAAATACAGCTACCATAATATTGACAGATAGCTTTGAAAAGGAATGGAGAAGCAGGCCATCTGTCAGCACAAAGATCAGCAGGAACAGCAGATAAGGACCCAAGAGATACTAAAAAACACCCCAAGCATTCTGTCCTAACTTGTACTTATCTCAATAAAGAGATTGAAAAACATTACTACAAAATTGCAAGACAGAGTTAACATTTCCCAAACGTGTCACGAGTGAGGCTGATATCTGAGAGGAATTGCTGGTGTGCACTGAAACAGAAAAGGCTGTTCAGAGCCCAAGAGCTGGTCCAAGGCCAGATGGCTTTATGATGGTTCCTTAAGACTACAAAAGAGGAGGTAACTCCTGTTCTGAAAAGACTTATCACAGATATGGATAAATGGGCAATAATGGCCCCTGCTGGAAAAATGAGCCGACATAACTCTCACAGTGCCTGAACAATGATTTGTTTTGTCCAACAGGACACCATGGCTGGAGCAAGAGAGGCTCATTGAGTGATGCTAATGACCTTTATGTATTTAGGCACTATATGTCAACAACTTTGATGTTTATTGAGCCTGAACAATGCCTGAACAATGATTTGTTTTGTCCAACAGGACACCATGGCTGGAGCAAGAGAGGCTCATTGAGTGATGCTAATGACCTTTATGTATTTAGGCACTATATGTCAACAACTTTGATGTTTATTGAGCATAATTTTAGAACAAATTAGAGGTTTTCTTCACAAAATGCTGGAGACAAGCTGAGAGGCAAGCATGAGGAAGACAGTTTAAAACTGACACTGGGATTTGTCTGCTTTATTTGGCCAGCAGAACAAGTGAAGTTGCTTTTGTATCTTTTGATACTAATTTTGCTGAATATACTATTTTATTTGATCAACAGTGTAATTCTGGTGTTGTGTAAAAGGCAGAATATGCAAGAATTGTGATTTTTCTGCATTTTTATATCACAGCAGCCCTATGGAATTCGCCAAAGCAGTTTAGCTAAATTACTATGTTTCTGTAATGGTTAATAAAATAGCAATGAAGATGCTAATGAATGGACAAATGACTGACTAAATTTGAAGCAGAGAGAACTTTGATGGACAAGGTGAAGTATCAAATACAAAAGTAATGGAAAACTTGAGAGTAAAGCTTTTAATCGTGAAACTCTTCATGGTTTTAGAGGATAAAGCATTTTTAGCTTTTGCAGTCATTCAGACAAGATGTAGGAGGGAGACAGGAGGTCATATGCATGAAGTAATCCTTTCATCCTCTCACTCAAGTCCCTTCTCAGAACCGCTCAATGAAGACACATCTGAGATAAAGAGAGTTCCATTATAAATCTTCTATTTACTTTCCTTCTGAACCAAGTAAAAGACCACAAAAATTTACTTTCCCCGCATATAAAGAGATGTAAGTTGGACAGCATTTTGTCAAACATGAGACAGTTGAAACTTAAAAATGGAAATTTTGAAGAATGCAGTTGGTTGTGGTCTTAACCACAAAATCATATTCTCATTCTTATGCTCCAAAATTTACCAAGACCACGAATAACACAATTTACAAAGTACCTTACTGTGTTTACTTGACCTTTCCTCAAATCTTTTCTCTAAGGCAAGACTGCACCATTTCTAGCATGTATAATAAATTTCCTCCCCAATACCTGCTCACAGAGGATTTGCTGCACTGGGAAATGCATGAGGTTCTTGGGTAGGTCAGCAAAGGCCTGTGTGGACAGACCCAGAGCCTCTTATTATAAATGCATAAACCCCACTCTGAACTTCACAGAGACTCATTAATATTGTATTTTCTTTCTTTTACATGAGATAGTTGTTGAAAAATTATTATGATTTTGAATATAGAGAAAGTAACATACTCCAAAGATGACTTTGTAAAGCATAAAATATACCTTCATAATCTCTTACTCTCCTCGAAACGGAAAAATTAACAGAGAACCTCTCTTATACAGGATGGTCCTTAATTTGGGGAAAGGTAGATTGTTGCTGAAGAAACTTTAAAACATATTGCTATTTCCAAGAGTAAGTCACATTGAAAGGTTTATGTCCAGGAGAATTAAAGTAAACAGGAGTAAAGATTTTTTTTTACCTGAACTATTAAAGCATCTTGCATTTCTTACTTATTTCGGCAGCATGTTTTGTAGAAGATGGTATATGCTGGCACACAAAAGCATGGGACATTTTGGAACCCAGATGTCAACAAATTCAATGAGACTTAAGCTCCTACAAGTCTTTTTGAACCTCAGTTTTACACCAGGTAAAATGTAACACATTTGCTATGGGATTTTTCTTCACTTCTAATATTTGAGTTAGAGAACTGAGTACTTGAAATAATGGCAATTAGACTGGAAATACTTCTGCTTTCTTGAAAATAATACAAACTTGCATAACAAGTGCAAGCTGGAGATCTACATGTTTTAAACAGGCCTAAGAACTAAGACTTTACAACCTTTATTAGCCTCATGTATTATGTAAATATTTTAAGTCCATTTATGATATAGCTTCCAACATTTATGTTTGACACTTTTCAGTTCCTCTGTCAAAAATTCCCCGTATTTCACAATCCACAGGAGATGAATGAGAAACTCCAGCTCACAGCAACTGAGCACCTGTGACTGTTCCTTTCTTTGCTCTTTTTTCTAATTTGTTGCTACATTTCCTTTTTTTCCCCAAGAGATTTCTTTGGGCTTCTTACCAGACTTACCTGGGATTATTCATTCTCTTCTTTCCATTTTCAGAACAAAGAATCAGCTATTTGAGAGTCACACAGTGCTTGTTAAATACCTGTTGCCTACTGACATTTAGCTGATTATACTGCAAATTATCCTGTCTTTAATTTATTTCACCTTTCTTTCAGGAAAGACATTTTATTTGAATAAATATGCTGCTAAATCCATGGGAAGCTTCTAGTATTGTTTTCTTGTCGTCAGATTCAACCCCAAATCTAGATGTATTCCCTGCTATTTTTTGCAATAACTGCAGCTCCTAGGACTGTGTCTCAGCTGTTTGGGTAACACCTGATTACAGCCTCCAGTCTCCTCAGATGCAGACAGCTAATAAGTATTTGTTTGAGTTCTTAGTTAAAGCACTTGAATTCAAAACCCTTAATACTCATGTTATTAACTTCAGCTATTGGGGGCCAAAATGATGAAACATTTATGAGGAGGATTGCATGGCCCTTTCTGGGAGCCTGGAGCCATTCCTTCTGGCACAGCTAAGCACAGGAGGAATTAGTTGAGCCAAGGTATGCATTTCAGCAGGGTCTCAAAATTTTATTGCAGTTGCAGCTTTTATTTGTTCATAGACTGAGACAGATTTAGGTGTGCTATGAAAACTGACCCTTGTGGTGGGTGGCCTACGTGATAGATGTAATGTATAAATTCGCGTATAAAATATTGTATTAAAAACTTGGACTATTTAAAAGCTACTGGGGGTGTCCGGGATTCCAAGGCTCATTGTGCAGCTGTGAAACCACAGAATTTGCAACAGAATGACAGGGCTAGACTGGAGATGGCCCATTCATCAAAGATGGACTTCCACTTCATGGCTACTCAAGACCTGATATCAGTCTTGGTGGAAGATCCAGAGGATGATCAAATCAAGACTCCAAAGGAAGAATCCGGGAAAACTCTTAAAGACGTCTTTTCATACTTATGAGAAACCCTTTCAAAACCTTACCTGAGAATAAAAAAAACACATGAAAATTCGGACTTTCAGTAGACTTAGCCTCCCAGAAAAACTGTATAAAAGCTGAGACCCAGCATTTGTGGCCAACATTGGATGGCACCTTTGCTGCTGTTACCCTGTCCACCCAGCATTCGACCGATGTTGTCTGATTTTATTGTGGCTTTTAAATTTGATCTTGGAAAATTGCTAAATAAATTCTTTTATTTTGGATTGGCTTCTAATAATTTATAAGACATATTCCCTGAGCACGCTGGTAAATGCACTGCAGCATGTGGATTCCTCACAGCCCTGCTAAGATCCCATTAGTGAGAGAGGCCTCTGCCCAAATTAAGGCAAACAAGGCCACATGACAAAGCCTGTAGTGATGGGCAATTTTTTGTTTTAATCCTCGATGGTTTGTTCCTTTACCCCCTGTCAGAGTCTGTCCAAGGACGTGATATGCCTCACGACCGTCTCCAATGACTGAGGACTGAGACCCCAGACTCTGAAAGGAGCCTCTGGCTGAGGCAGAACGTTTGCCAAGTCTCGGAGGACTGGTATGCATCTCCATGAGAACGGAGTGCAAGAACAATGGAACTGGTCACAGTGTACTGAGCCAAGGCTACTTGCCCAAACTGGTCTGTCCGTACCAGAGTACGGCACATACGGTGTGCAGCTTGTCCCTGAGCACCCAACCTCAACGCAGGTGGCTCCGGCTTTGGCTCTGTGACTCTCCTTTGTCCCAACCTTGATGCAGGTGGCTCCGGTTTTGTCCCAACCTTGACGCAAGTGGCTCCTGCTTTGGCTCTGGGCCCCTTGCTTTGCCTCAACATAGGTGGCTCCTGCTTTGGCGTTGTGCCACTCGCTTTGGTCCCCGCTTTGACCAACCTATAACACCCTGGAGAGCCCTGCTCACCTTCGTGATCACCCCACTGGAGAAGATTGCGTCTATAGGCATCTCGGCCTCGAGGACGCGTCCCTCCACATTGGTAGCTATAATCCTCTTACCCTCTTTTCTATCTTTCTTACTATTCTCTATTTTCTCTCCCCACTATTGCATTTTGGTGGCACTAAATAAAGGTGCATATTTTGTTGTGTAAACTGAGTTGTCCCCCACTGTGTCTTTTGCGAAAACGAACCATCAGGTTCCCCGCGTATGTTTGCGGACCCTGACACCCCCGCGGGGTTGTTGGTTTAGCTTAAGTTGTATCCACTCATTAAGTTGTCAGTCTTCCCTAATACCTATCCCTTATTCCCAAATAATTCTCTGCCAGTCCTCCCTTGTACCAGCCCCTGCCTGGACTGCCCCTTTGGAAATCTGTTTTTCGAGGCACCATTGGTTTTTTTATATTAATCTCCTCCCTTTAGCCTCCACTTTGGTTTGTGCTCTGTAAACCCCACCTTGTGTCCTTCCCCAGTCTTCTCCCTATTGGTCTCTCCAACCTAAACGCCACCCTAATTCTGCTCCTTAAAACCCACTGCTCTGCCTTTGTCTGGGTCTCTGCACCTGCTCTGCCTTGGAGCTATGTTACAATTTATGTTGCTCTTACAAATGATTTCCTCAGACTTGCCTGTGAGGCCCGCTTCACTCCTTTCTACACTGATCCTGCAGCAACTGCTTGGGACTCTAAGGACCCCGGGGCTTGTGTTGATCCCCCAGCCAAGCGCCATACCACCAGGCACACAGTGAAAAAAGCCAATAGAACAAATTTTGTTAAACAACAAAATGTGAGGTAGAGAGATAAAAATAGGAAAGTAGGGGGAGGGAGAGAGAGACAACAAGCAGAAGACAGTCACCACCAGTGGGTCTAGCAGCATCCCATTGGCCCTTCACCCCTGGCTTCTTGGTGAGGGTCTCCAGGTCCCAACAAACCCATGGCTTCAGTTCTGGCCAATACAGGATCTGGTAAAAGGTATGTATTTACATAAAAAGTTGAATTAAGAAGATATGACTGTTAGCATTTCCTGCTTACTTGAACTATATCATGCACAAAGTTAATAGATTTTTTTAAAAAGCTTCTCCCTTATTTTTAAGGATTGGTTTTAAAATTCAAAACTATCTGGTTGACCTAACCATTTAAATATTCAGAAATGGAAAAAAATCCAGTATTATTTCCCTTAGAAAGTAACTCTTTCTGTCTCAAAAGAGCCATTTATTCTTATTCTCATTTAGAACTGCCTTAAACAGTATTGTGGAAGACAAGAGTGTCCCAAATCAGTTAGTGAACCCAGTGCTCTCTGGCGACACTGACACAGTTGACTCCGCTGTCTGACACAGTATTTTTCCTGACCCTAGCTGAGTGTTCTCCCTTGCTGTGGCAAAAAACAAACAACCAACAAACAAACAAAACCCAACACAACTGCTCTCTCCAGTTGCTGCAGTGGTGCCCAAGAGACAGAACAAGACACAAGGGGCTCAAACTGAAACAATGGGGGTTCTCTCTGAACAGGAAGAAAAGCAGCTTTTCGCTGGGAGGGTGACCAAGAACAGTAGCAGTTTGCTCAGACAGGTTGTAGAGCCCAAAGAGATGTTCAAAAGCCATCAGTGTGGAGACGTGGTCCTGCACAACCAGCTCCGCATGGCCCTGCTCCACATGGGGCCGGGACAAGGCGCCGGAGCGGGCTGCGGCCGCCCCTCAGCTACGGCCCGGCCCGGGACAGCCCTCGGCAGCGCCCTCGGGGCAGCAGAGACCGAGCCCGGCCGGGACAGCCCTCGGCAGCGCCCTCGGGGCAGCAGGGACCGAGCCCGGCCGGGACAGCCCTCGGCAGCGCCCTCGGGGCAGCAGGGCCCGAGCCCGGCCCGGGAGAGCCCTCGGCAGCGCCCTCGGGGCAGCAGAGACCGAGCCCGGCCGGGACAGCCCTCGGCAGCGCCCTCGGGGCAGCAGGGACCGAGCCCGGCCGGGACAGCCCTCGGCAGCGCCCTCGGGGCAGCAGGGACCGAGCCCGGCACGGGAGAGCCCTCGGCAGCGCCCTCGGGGCAGCAGGGACCGAGCCCGGCCCGGACAGCCCTCGGCAGCGCCCTCGGGGCAGCAGGGACCGAGCCCGGCCCGGACAGCCCTCGGCAGCGCCGTGGTGGCAACACGGACCGAGCCCGGCCGGGACAGCCCTCGGCAGCGCCCAGGTGGCAACACGGACCGAGCCCTAGCCCGAGCCCGGCCCCGGCCCTGTCCCCGGGCTGCGGCGCAGGCCACGGAAGACTGCAGGCGGAGCCTCCGCGCCATCGCCCTCAGCTCCGAGCCCCCTTACCCGTGCAGCGCGGGGCTCCCCGCCGCCTCCTGCGAGGAAATGCCGGGCTCCAGCTGTTGTTCAGCCCTGAACAAGCCGTGCCTGCAGGGCAGAGACTCTCACTCTAGGCTCCCTCCGGCACTTTCTCCTGGAAGGGCATTCCCCAGCGAAGGTGGCGCACGGCGGCCGGACAGCCTGCCCAGAGGCGCGGTGGGGCCGAGGCAAAGGCTGCGGGTGCTCCCCTCGGCCTGGAAGCGGGCACGGACACGACAAAGGCCCGCGGCCCAAGCAAGCGCTGCTTCTGCGGGGAGCGGCCGGGCAGGCAGCGCACATCTGAGGCGTTTGAAGGTCTCCCGATCTTGATGAATCCAGAACTCGAGGATTGTCCTGGGGCAGGTGCGGCGCCTGGCACTTGGCCTTATTGAAACTGGTGAGGGTTTTGCCCGATCCAGTGTCAGTGTCATTGGGGAAGCCACTAAAGAGCCCCGGGGCC